>NW_024070189.1:89861116-89996439 GCF_014754425.2 Oryx dammah
CCTGTCCGTCACCTGGTCCCTGGAGACCCTGCCTCACTTTCCCCAAGACCCAGACTCTGCCTCTGGAAGTCCATGTCTGCCCTCCGGGAACGGAGGCCAACACTCAGAGCCCCAGACCCGCCACCCCGGCATCTACTACCCCCTCGAAGACCCAGACCCGCGGTCAAGAACCCAGAACCGCCCCAAACACCCAGTCGGGCTCCCAGCTGTGGGGACCCAATCCCCACCCCTGCCCGGATGCACCGTGTACCCAAGACCCAACGCCAGGAGACCCCATTCACTGCCCTCTGCGGCCCCATGTTCCCCAGCCCGCCACCATCCTGGAGACCCTCGGGCGCTTACGACGGCATCTCGAGCGCACGGCGGGCCTCCTCTTTGGCCAGGGCCTCGGACATCATGTATAGGTGTCCTGGCAGCAGCGTCAGGTTGGACGGGACGCGGAGCTGAACCGGGATTGGGGCGATCAGGAAATGGGCGCCTGTGACCGTGTCACAGTGGGCACACTGAGGCCAAGGTGCGGATGTAGCCAGGATGGAACCCAGGTCTGGAGAGGGCTCCCGAGCCGCCTGACATCTCAGGGGCAGAGAGGGCTTAGAGAGGACTTCCGTGATGGCGGACGGACAGAGCAAACGCTAGCACGGAGGATCTCAGACTCAACAGCCTGTGAGGCCAGACGGGGAGCAATTGAGTAACATAGAAATCAGGGCTGTTTTCTAACACTCCTGGTTTTAAAACGACAGCAGCTGACGTTTAAATTTATAGCACTTTGTTGACAAAACAAAACGCAGATGGTTTACACCTGGTTCAGAGGCCGCCAGTTTGAGACTAGTGAGGAGGCTGAGAGGTTTGTTTGGGGAATGGAAATTTTAAAAAGGATTTCTGAGCAGGCCAAGTGGGAAAGGAGAGAGAGAAGGGCCGAGGTTGACCACTCTTACCTCCACTACTGTCAAGATGAAGCCTTTCCACATCTCCCGAGACTCCAGGCTCTCTACCTGGGGAGCAAAAGAAAAAGTATGCCTGGCTGATGAGCCCTGGTCTATCCATCTGTGCAATGGGAGTAAGGAATAAGCATCCCTGTTTCTGAGGGTTGTTATGAAAATTAAATGTTAGAACAGGTTAATTTATAATGATGTCTGAATATAATTCCTTAGTAATATGCGGGTACTATTCTTTAATGTTCTTACATCAACTATTTTAAATATAATTAATTTATTTCTGGCTGTGCTGCATTTTCATTGCTGCACACAGGTTTTCTCTAGCTGCAGTTTGCAGGCTTCTCGTTGGAGTGGCTTCTCTTGTCACAGAGCATGGGCTCTAGGACAAATGGGCTTCTGTAGTTGTGGCACAGAACCGTTGCTCCAAAGCAGGTGGAATCTTCCTGGACCATGTCGCCTGCATTGGCAGGTGGATTCTGAGCCACTGGACCACAAGGGCAGTTCACATCAACATTTCAAAAAAAAAAACATAGATCATATGCCTCCTATGTGTGAAACCCTCCCTTGATTTCTACCTCCCTCAGGGTTAAAACCCAGGCCTCCTTGCGGCCCACAGGTCTTACACAACCTGCCCCATCCCCTCCCTGCCCTCATGCCCTCCCTCTTTCCTCCTCTCTCAATCTGCTCCAGCCACAGGGGCTTTCTCACTGTTCCCCCAACATGCCAGGCACAGTTCAGCCCCAGGGTCTTTGGACATGCTGCTTCCACTGCTGAAGTTGTTTCTCAGATCTCTACACTGCTGGGTTCCTCACCTCCTTCAGGTCTTCAATAAGAAGACCTATTCACACTTCATAACATTGCAGCCCTGAGCCCCCATCCCCTTTCCCTTGCACTTGTCTCCCTAGCATCTGCCACCATCTAATACTCCATATATTTTACACGTCTTTATTTTTTATTGTATGCTTCCGCCACAAGACTCAAGACTGTAAACTCTACAAGGGCAAGTATTTCTTTTTTTTTTTAAATTGAAGTATAGTTGATTTACAATGTTGTGTTACTTTCAGGTGTATAGAAAAGTGACATATATATATATGTATTTTATATATGAGATTCTTTAAAAAATTTTTTTGGCTGTACCAACTAGCATGTGGGATCTTATTTCCCCAGCGAGGGATGGAACCTGCACCTCCTGCCTTAGAAGGTGGAGTCTTAACCTCTGGACCACAGGGAAGACCTATGAGATTCTTTTCCCTTATATATTATTTTAAAATACTGAATATAGTTTTCCCTATGCTATACAATAGGTCCTTCTTGCTTATCTATATTATATATAGTAATGTGTATATGTTAATCTCAAACTTCTAGTTTATTCCTCCCCTCCTTTTTCCCTTTGGTAACCATAAATTTGTTGTCTATGACTGTGGAACTATTTCTGTTTGTATGTAAGTTCATTTTATCATTTTTTTCTTTGTTTCCACAGATAAGCAATGTCATGTGGTATTTGTCTTTCTCCTTCTGACTTGCTTCACTCAGTATATAATCTCTAGGTCCATGCATGTTGCTGCAAATGGCATTATTTTGTTCTTTTTAATGGCTAAGTAATATTCCATTGTGTATATGTACCACATCTTCTTTTTTTTTTCTTCCATTGAAGAACATTTAGGTTGCTTCTGTGTCTTGGCTCTTGTAAATGCTGCTGCTATGAACACAGGGAAGCTTCCCTTGTGGCTCAGCTGGTAAAGAATCCGCCTGCAATGCAGGAGACCTGGGTTCGATCCCTGGGTTGGGAAGATCCCCTGGAGAAGGGAAAGGCTACCCACTCCAGTACTCTGGCCTAGAGAATTCCATGGACTGTATAGTCCATGGGGTCACAAAGAGTCAGACATGACTGAGTGACCTTCCTTCGATTCACTTCATGGACACAGGGGTGCATGTATCTTTTTGAATTATTGTTTTCTCCTGATATATGCCCATGAGTGGGATTTCAGGATCATATGGTAGTTCTATATTTAGTTTTTTAAGGAATCTGCATACTGTTCCCCATAGTGGCTGCATCAATTTACATTCTCAAAAACAGGGCAGAAGGGTTCCAATTTCTCCATACTCTCTCTGTTGCTGCTGCTAAGTTGCTTCAGTCGTGTCCAACTCTGTGCAACTCCAGAGATGGCAGCCCACCAGGCTTCCTCGTCCCTGGGATTCTCCAGGCAAGAACACTGGAGTGGGTTGCCATTTCCTTCTCCAATGCAGGAAAGTGAAAAGTGAAAGTGAAGTCGCTCAGTCATGTCCGACTCCTAGCGACCCCATGGACTCTAGCCTACCAGGCTCCTCCGCCTATGGGATTTTCCAGGCAAGACTACTGGAGTGGGTTGCCATTGCCTTCTCCCCATACTCTCTCTAGCATTTATTATTTATAGACTTTCTGATGATGGCCATTCTGACCAATGTCATTGTGGTTTTGATTTGTATTTCTCTACATCATGAGAAACGCTGGGCTGGAAGAAGCACAAACTGGAATCAAGATGGCCGGGAGAAATATCAATAACCTCAGATATGCAGATGACACCACCCTTATGGCAGAAAGTGAAGAGGAACTAAGAAGCCTCTTGATGAAAGTGAAAGAGGAGAGTGAAAAAGTTGGCTTAAAGCTCAACATTCAGAAAACTAAGACCATGGCATCTGGTCCCATCACTTCATGGGAAATAGATGGGGAAACAGTGTCAGACTTTATTTTTTTGGGCTCCAAAATCACTGCAGATGGTGATTGCAGCCATGAAATTAAAAGACACTTACTCCTTGGAAGGAAAGTTATGACCAACCTAGATAGCATATTCAAAAGCAGAGACATTACTTTGCCAACAAATGTCCATCTAGTCAAGGTTATGGTTTTTCCAATGGTCATGTATGGATGCGAGAGTTGGACTGTGAAGAAAGCTGAGCACCAAAGAATTGATGCTTTTGAACTGTGGTGTTGGAGAAGACTCTTGAGAGTCCCTTGGACTGCAAGAAGATCCAGGCCATCCTAAAGGGGATCAGTCCTGGGTGTTCATTGGAAGGACTAATGCTGAAGCTGAAACTCCAATACTTTGGCCACCTCATGCGAAGAACTGACTCATTGGAAAAGACCCTGATGCTGGGAGGGATTGAGGGCCGGACAAGAAGGGGACAACAGAGGATGAGATGGCTGGATGGCTTCACCGACTCGATGGACATGAGTTTGGGTAAACTCCCAGAGTTGGTGATGGACAGGGAGGCCTGGCGTGCTGCGATTCATGGGGTTGCAAAGAGTCGGACACGACTGACTGACTGAACTGAACTGAATAGTTAGCGATGTTGAGCATCTTTTCACTTGTCTCTTGGCCATCTGTATGTCTTTGGAGAGATGTCTATTTAGATATCCCATTTTTTGTTTGAGTTGATTGTTTTTTTGATATTGAGCTGTATGTATATTTGGGAGATCAATCCTTTGTTGGTCATATTGTTTGCAAATATTTTCTCCCATTCTATAGGTGTATTTTTTTTTATGGCTTCTTTTGCTGTGCAAAACCTTTTAAGTTTAATTAGGTCCCATTTGTTTATTTTTGTTTTTATTTCCTTCACTCTAGGAGCTGGATCCAAAAAGATACTGCTGCAATTTATGTCAGAGTGTTCTATGTTTTCCTCTAAGAGTTTTATAGTACATGGTCTTACATTTAGGTGTTAATCCATTTTTAGTTTATTTTTGTGTATGGTGTTAGCATATTAAAAGGCAGAGACATCACTATGCTGGCAAAAGTCCATATAATCAAAGCTATGATTTTTCCGGTAATCATGTACAGATGTGAGAGTTGGACCATAAAGAAGGCTGAGAGCTGAAAAATTGATGCTTTTGAATTATGGTGCTGGAGAAGACTTTTGAGAGTCCCTTGGACTGCAAAGAGGTCAAACCAGTCAATCCTAAAGGAAACCAGCCCTGAATATTCACTGAAAGGGCTGATGCTGAAGCTGAAGCTCCAAAACTTTGGCCACCTGATGTGAAGAACTGACTCACTGGAAAAGACCCTGATGCTGGGAAAGACTGAAGGCAGGAGGAGAAGAGGACGACAGAGGATGAGATGGTTGGATGGCATCACTGACTCAATGGACATGAGTTTGAGCAAGCTCTGGGAGTTGGACAGGGAGGCCTGCCGTGCTGCAGTCCATGTGGTTCACAAGTCGGACACAAATTAGTGACTGAACATGGTATTAGAGAGTATTACTAAGAAGAGTGTCTGGAACACAATAGGTGCTCAGTAATGTTAGCTGAAGATTGAATGATGGCAGTTGTGGTTCTTGTGGATCAGATTGTGTTCTGGGCAGTTAACACATATTATCTCATTTTTCACTTGTAGAAACTGAGGCCCACAGAGGTTAATGATTTGACCAGTGATACCAACCCAGTGATAAACTCTGTGTGATTCTGTGCTGGTATGTGTTAATGGTGGGTGTGACATGGAGGAAGGGTCTCCCACCAGCCACCCCTTAAGAGACTTACCTTGAATTTGATCTCCTGGTTCCGAAGGACCAAGCAGAAGTGGGTGCTAGGGTCATGGGAGTTTCCCCAGGGAGCTTCATCTGTGAGCTTCACAAAGCCTCCTAGATCTAGCTTTTCCACATGCTGGGAGCACAGAAGACAGAGTCTGAGTGCCTCATCCCCCCAGCTAGGACATCCTGTCCACACCTCTGATAAGTCCTGGGGTCAAGGGCAGGCCAGTTCTTGAGGCTTCATTTCCATCCTTACCTTAGTGTCCCGATTGCTGTTGTAGAAATAGAGAGTCAGGCCCTGAAGGCCTGCCCAGAACTTCTTGTAATCCTGTAGGCCAGAGGTGGAGAAAGAGAGGGAGGTGAGGTGGCAGAGCTGGGCACCTCCATCCTTCTCTATCTCAGGACCTTTGCACCTGCCAGCCTCTTTGCCTGAACATGCTTCTCCCAGATCTTTACATGGTTTCCTTCATCACCTGCAGCCACCAGGGCAGCCCACAGAGAAAGCAGACACACTAAAATCTTTCAGAGAAGAGAAATTAGTATCCTCAGGTAGAGACAGACCCTGGGCCAAGAGATTGCAGAGGAGAGAGGACTTCAAATTGCTAAATCGGGGAAGACTTTCTGAAAGAGGAAGTAAATTAATGAGTCCGTAAGGGCTTCCCTGGTGGCTGATGGTTAAGAATCTGCCTACAATGCTGGAGACCAATGGGGGCTCGATCCCTGGGTTGGGAAGATCCCCTGGAGAAGGGAATGGCTACCCACTCTAGTATTTGGACAGAGAAGCCTGGAGGGCTACAGTCTATGGGGTTGCAAATAGTTGGCCATGACTGAGTGACTAACACTTTCACAATGAGGATAGCTCTTATATTTACAGTGGTCATCTACCCAATGAGCCACATATTGATTCATCCATCCATCCATTCTTTTATCCGCTTATGTACTCACCTATTCTTTTATCCACTTATCACCCACCTATCTACAGGCATGCTTCATTTTATTGCACTTCACAGATATTGTGGGGTTTTGTTTTTAAACAAAGATGTGTGGCTATTCTGAGTCAAAGAAGTATCTACTGGTGTCATTTTTCCAAAAGCATTATTTTTAAATTAATTTATGTACATTGTCTTTTTAGGATACAGTGCTATTCCACATGCCCTAGAGCCCATGCTCTGCCAAAAGAGAAGCCACTACAATGAGAAGTCCATGCACCGCAACTACAGAGTAGTCTCCCCTGATTAGAGAAAGCCCTCGAACAGCGACAAAGACCCAGCACAGCCAAAAATAAATAAGTAAACAATTAATTAAAAAGAAAGCAGATGATTATGAGCTAATTTTTAAAAAGATATAGTGCTATTACATACAACAGGGTACAGACTAGTGTCAACATAACTTTTATAAAGCAGTGGGAAATGAAAAAAATTCATATGGCTCACTTTATCGCAATATTTGCTTTATTGTGGTGATCTAGCACCAAACCTGCAGTGTCTCCCAAGTATATTTGTGTTTATCCATCATTTCACCTGTCTGTCCTGGAGACGGACATGGTAACCCACTCCAGTACTCTTGCCTGGAAAATCCCATGAACAGAGGAGCCTGGTAGGCTACAGTCCATGGGGTCGCTAGGAGTCGGACACGACTGAGCGACTTCACTTTCACTTTTCACTTTCCTGCATTGGAGAAGAAAATGGCAACCCACTCCAGTAGGAGCCTGGTGGGCTGCCGTCTATGGGGTCGCACAGAGTCAGACATGACTGAAGTGACTTAGCAGCAGCAGCAGCACCTGTCTGTCCACCCACTCACCCATCTGTCCATCTATAGATACATCCTAGATACACACATACATTTAACTATCATTTACTGAAGAACTACTGTGTGCCAGGCACTGGGAAGAAAGCAGTAAGTGAACAAACTCATCTGCTTTGTCATAAACCAGCTATGTGTCACCCACTGAATGCTGTTTAAGCTCTTTGTGCTTCAGTTTCACCACCTATAAAATAGTAGATAATTATGGTACCTGCCTAGGACTTCCTTGGAAGTCCAGTGGTTAAGACTCTTGGCTTCCACTGCAGGGAGTGTGGATTTGATCCCTGGTTGGGGAACCAAGATCCTCTACATGCTTTGAGGTGTGTTCACTGATAAATAAACCCTCTTTCTTAACCCCTGAGATCTCCTGCCTCTGGTGCTTTCTAGGCTGGGAAGGATTTGAATGCATGAAGGCAGAAGGAAAGGAGGAAGCTTCCAGGGCAAAGGGAGGGAAAAGGGTGCTTGGTTTGGGTCCTAGTGGCGGATGAGGGTGGGTCTTAGCAGAATGGAGGAGTTGAGCTTTATTCTGAGAAGGACACACACACACACACACAGACACACACACACACAGACACACACACACACACACACACACACACACTCATTGGGCCCCTGACTGGCTACAGACCCCAGTACCTCTCACTGTCCCCACCTGTAATCTGTATGGACCTTGACCCCTGTGGCTAAGGTTCACAGAGTTAGTTCAGGGCTGGGGGAGGAGGGATGCGAGGGTAGGGAGTGGTGTCAGAAGACACCCCCCACCCCCCGCCGCCATTTCCTTGAGGAAGTCCCTAATCCTGTTTATATCTGAGATTCAGAAAAAGAGCAATAGAGCCAAGCCGGGAGAGACACAGAAAGAGAAAGAGCTCAGAACAGAGACAGACAGACAGACAGATAGAACATTTCCCAGCCCCCAGTCTATGCCTTGCCCCATCCAGCACCCACCTCACCCTCCTCAGGAGGCTGGGGAGATCTAGGTTCAGAGAGGTGCCGCACCTGCCCAGGGGCCACCCAGCAGTGCCAGCTCCCCGGCCTGTCTTACCCGATCTCGGGGTCCCTTCTTCTCCAGGAAGCTCTCATAGTAGTGCAAGGGCAGGGCACTCTTGGGCTTGGGGACCCGGGGCGGGCTCAGGGCCAAGGCCATGATGGGCCAGGGTCCTTGGCCCGGCCTGGCCTCTCCCTCCAGCGGGTGCTCCAGCTGAGCCAGGAAGCTGAGAAACAGGTTCCAGGGGAATTTCCTCTCTCTGTCAGCTCCAGAGCTCCCTCCCCTGCCAGCCCTGGGTGGGGGCTGGGCCAGGCAGGTCCAGGGATTCTAGGGAAATCCCGGTCTCTCTGGTCCCTGCAAGAAGTCAGGGAGTCAGGGAGGCCTGGTTGGAGTCAGGGAACAGAGGTGGGAGCTGCTGGGGGGCTGTTGGTGTGGTGTGGGGGTATCAACAGGGGCACTTGCCTAAGCAAAGACCTGGAAGGGAGAGAAAGCAATCTGGTGCCAGAGCTGTAAGGGAATGAGACTAGAGAGTGACACAATGTCCAGGAGGCCTGTTAGGCTGCCTGGACATTAGAAAAATCTGGCTTGCATTTACCCGAAAATCTTGCAGAGATTTTGACAGGAATAGCACTAAATCTGTATATCAGTTGGGGGAGATTAGGCTTTTTTTTTTTTTTAAGGCAGTGCCACAAGTGGGATCTTAGGTCCCTGACCAGGTATGGAACCCACACCCCTCTGCATTAGAATGTATAGTCTTAACCACTTGAAAACCCGGGAAGTTCCAAAACTTGATACACTTTTGCATACTGTGTTGAGTCTTCCAACCCACAGACATGGTCTTTCCCTTTTTCTCTTCCTCCCTCCCTCCCTCCTTCCCTTGTTTCTTATTGAAGTATAATAATAATATATTAGCTTCAGATTCTCTTCATTTATTTAAATCTTTGATTTCTTTCATCAGTGTTGTATGGTTTTCAGTATCCAAGTCCTATATCTGTTTGGTTAGATTTCCATCTAAGCATTTCTTTTTTTCTTTCTATTTCAAAACATTATAAGTAATATTGTATTTTCAATTCCAGTTTTCATATACTCATTATTAGCATCAAACATGCCATTGATTTTTGTGTATACTTATCCTATAACCTTTTTGAATTAACTCTCTCCTTAGTTCTAGGGGCATGTTTGGGAGATTTCTTGAAATTTTGTACACAGATCATGTCATTTGCAAATAGGGTTACTTTTCAATTTATATGCCTTTTATTTCTTTTTCTTGTCTTATTGTAATGGCTAGCACTTTCAGAACTCTGTTGAATAAGAACAGTGAGGGTGTATGCCTTTCCTTGTCCCAGTCTCAATAGGAAAAGTGTTAAGTCTTTTACCGTGAAGTACAATGTTACCTGAAGTTTTGTCGATGTTCTTCGTCAAGTTGATGTAGTTTCCCTCTGTTCCTGGTTTGCTGAGAGTTTTTATTATGAGTGGGTGTTGAATTCTAGCAAATGCTTTTTTTTTTTTTTTTGCATGAATAGATATGCTCTTGTGACACGTCTTCTTTAGCTTGTGTATTAGCTTTCTGTGGTCACTGTAATAACGTGTCATAAATATAGAGACTTAATACAACACAAATGTATTATCTTACTGCTTTGTAGGTCAGGAGTCCTATGTGGTTCTCATGAAACTAAAACAGGGTGTTGGCAGGACTATGTTCCTTATTCTTTTTTTCTTTTAAATATTTATTTATTTGGCTGTGTTGGGTAGGGCGTGAACTCTCTAGTTGTGGCACTCAGGCTTAGTTGCTCTGCAGCATGTGGGATCTTAGTTCCCCGACCAAGGATCAAACCCACATCCCCTGCATTGCAGGGTGGATTCTTAATCACTGGACCACCAGGGAAGTCCCTGAGGGCTGTGTTCCTTTCTGAAGCCTCATAGAATGAATCTATTTCCTTGCTTTCTCCAGCTTCTAGCTTTCCCCATTCCTTCCTCCATCTATAAAGCCAGCAATAGTGGGTAGAAACCTCATGTTACATCAGTCTGAATTTCTTCCACAGTCACCTGTCCCTGACTGTCTTTCACATTTAAGGATGCCTGTTATTATATTGGACTCAGTAGATAATCTGGGATCAGCTCCTTATTTTAACAATTATTACTTTATTTTAATGTCTCATTTTAATTTGATTAGCAACTGTAATTCCATCTGAAAACTTAAATCCCTTTTGCCATGTAACCTAAATATTCCTAGACCTTGGGGGTTTGGACATTGAGATCTTCAGGGAATCATTGTTCCACCTACCACAGTCTCTTTAATACAGTGGAAAACACTGATTGAATTTCGAATATGGAAACAGCCCGGCATCCCTGGGAGAAACTCCACTTTCTCATGATGAATAATTCTTTTTATATATTGCTGAATTCTATTTATTAACATTTTTTTAAGATTTTTTTTTTTGGTCTGGATTCATGTGGGATGTTCTGTAGTTTTGTTTATTTGTACTCTCCGTATCTGGTTTTGGTATCAGAGTGATGCTAGCTTCATAAAATGAATTAGGAAGTGTTCCTTCTTCAATTTTCTGGAAGAGATTATGTAATGCATGCATGTACACTAAGTCGCTTCAGTGTCCAACTCTTTGCGACCCCGTGAACTGTAGCCTGCCAGGTTCCTGGGTCCATGGGACTCTCCAGGCAATAATCCTGGAATGGGTTGCCGTTTCCTTCCCCAGGGAGATTATGTAAAAGTGGTTTTAATTCTTCTTTGAACCTTCATAGAATTTTTCACCTGGGCCTGGAGATTTATTCTTTTTTAATTTTTTTCAATTATTTTTTCCCAAACAAGTTAATATTTTTATTAGCATGGTAAAAAAAATATGTTTTTAAACACAGGAGATTTTGGCCTCAAATACTTGTTAGGTCCTACTACTGAAATTAACTTGTAGCTAAACAACTTATGAACCTAGTGATTATACCTAGTCCCTTTTGGGGGACTTTTAAAATTACAAATTCAATTTCCTTAATAGTTCTAGGACTGCCTGGACTTTATACACATAGCAAAGATTAGCCTTGGGAATTCACTGAAGAACTGTGTAACTCTTCCTCTCCTGAACTGTCTGGTAATGTTGATTACACTACCTGCCATTTAGGGGTGCTGTAAATTGTTAATAGTTGATAAGGTCACAGTGGCTAATTTATCAAAGGCAATGGGGATTCATAGAAGGATTTAGAGCAATGGAGGGAGGTGGTCATAGTTGCAGTTTAGTAAGATTCCTCTGGGGCCAGGGTGGGAGATGTAAGGGGTGTGTGTGAATATGGAGGACTGAATCTCCAGGAAATGATCCAGATGAGAGACGCTGGAGATTCAGCTCTGGGTTTTAGCAGAGAGGCAAAGAGAAAGTCGACAAGGCCATGGGCAAATAAACTAAGGCCATTTGAGCTCTGTTGAGTCTAAGCAGCTGTGTGCTGTGCTCAGCCGCTCAGTCCTGTCCAACTCTTTGAATCTCATGGACTGTAACCTACCAGGCTCCTCTCTCCATGGAATTTTCCAGGCAAGAATACTGGAATGGATTGCCATTTCCTTCTCCAGGGGATATTTGCGACCGAGGGATTGAATCCATATCTCTTGAGTCTCCTGCATTGGCAGGCAGATTGTTTACCACTAGTGCCACTTGGGAAGGCCCCTAAGGGGCTGGAGATGCCTATTTGATGGCTGGACCCTGGGTGGGTGGTAAGATGACTCCAAAAGGAGGTTTGGGCTGGACACAGAGTGAGTGTCAGGGAACATTAACTATCAAGTTAAGGAGAGAAAAACGGATTTTTCTTTTAGCTAAACTGAAGATTATAACAGGAAGCAGATTTTCTGAAAGCTCTGAGAACGGTTCCGCCTGTTGTATTTTATTTATGCATGCATGCCTGCTGCGTCACTGATTCCCTGACCAGAGATTGAACCCACGCCCTCTACGGTGGAAGCATGGCTTCTTAACCTCTGGACCGCCTTGAGACAAAGGATCATACATCAAAATGACATACTGATATTTACATAAACTTCACTAAGGATACACAGTCCAGGTAAGCAAGTACAGAGTGAGCAGCAGATCATCATGACCCCTACAGAGCTGGGAAAGAACACTGTTCTTATAAGAAGATATATTGTCAACATTAGAAAAAAGAAAAAAAAAAAATTGGAGAAGGAAACAGTAACTCATTCTTGCTTGGGAAATCTCAGGGACAGAGGAGCCTGGCGGGCTACAGTCCAGGGTGTCTCGCAGAGTCTGTCACAACTGAGCACGCAAGCATGGCTGATTCACTTCATTGTACAGCAGAAACTAACACAACATTGTAAAGTATTATCTTTCAATTTAAAAAAAAATGGGGAAAAAAATAAAATGTTAGAAAAAGAAAAGAAAAGAGATCTTTACTGTGGAGCAGGAGTCCCTATCTTTCCATCTTTGAGGATCTCTGGTTAATGTGTTACACAGATGAGCAAGAGAGGGAAGGAAGAGGTCCAAAGAATTGTTGTTTACTTTTTCTTGTCCTACCTTAAAATACAAATCTTATTGCATCATGAGTAATAATAATCACTCACATTCCCCAGCTCTTACTATATGTCAAGTCCTGTTCTTTAACAACTCTGAAGTAGGAATTGTTATCCGCAGGAGCAAACAGAGAGGTGGAGACACACGGCCAAAGTCACAGAGCTGGGAAATGGTAGAGCAAGATTTGCAGCTAGGTTCACTCTCATTCCAGACCACTGTGGCTGGACAGCCCTGTCCCCTTTTCAGACCGGCATCGGGTACACCCATCTGTGGCTGAGTCCAGCCAAAAAATTGCCGTGCAGCTGGAGGGAGCCCCTGCCCAGGGCTTTCCGCCCTCCCTGGGGTTGGGGAGTCCCAGTGCTGGGAGGTGGCCCTGCGCCTCGGGGCCAAGGTCCTGGGACAGTGACCAGAGACAAAAGAGCAGCAGAGTCCCGCGCACTGCTAGCCAGTCTCCGCCCACGTGCATCGCGAGCTGAGGGTTGGGTGGGAGAGGGGGGGGGGGGGTGCTCAAGGGAGGTTTGACTCGCGAACTGATTGGTTGGTTGAAGACCAGACCCTAAAACGGATTGGACGCGTAAGGCCCGTGGACTCCTTCCTGCTGACTGGTCGAGGAGGAGCAATTTAATGCTTGATTGGCGGGAGGGATCCCACCCTCTATCGTCTACTGGCTAGAGATGAAATAACCCAGTTATAATTGGCTAGCGGGCTCAGCTGAGATCCAATCAAGGCAGTCGAGGGCCGGGAGGGTGGAAATTAACCCTTTAGAGAATGCCGCCCGGCTTGGGCACTTTAGAGTCGAGGTACCGGGTTGTTTCCTTGATTCTGGCCCGCAGCCCCAGGGCAGTGGGGCTTATCCTCCCAGGCCTCAGTGTCTTCCTGGTACCAACAGCTGAGGCCTGTGGGTCCCTCATTAGGGGTGATCGCGGATCTCAATTTCCCCGCTAGTCGTAGCAGGTAGCAGGTTGAGCCCCACTAAGTCCCCTAGCCCCAGGCCTCAGTCGGTGTCCTCGGGTGGAGTCATTGGTTCTCCGAAAGAGGAAGCCTCCGGCCTCAGTGTTTCCAGTGGTGCCCCGAGCTCTCGGTTACCACTTCCCTCCCACAGAAAGTGGCCTCAGGCCTCAGTTTCCCGAATGGTCCCCTAGGGTTGAACCCCCACCTCCTTCTCCCGCGTGAACAGGCCAGAGTCTGGCTTTCCACCGCTCGCCTCTGCTGGCCAAGCCCCCAGTCGCCCACCGGCGGCGGCCAATGGCAGCGGTGCTCCCCACTAGGGGCGGAGCCGTGTCACGTGCCGGGAAGAAAGAGCCCGAGGCGCACCGGGCGCGGGGCGTGGGGCGGAACGGCAATGGCAGGTACGGCGGGCCTGGCGGGGGGCCGGTGGGGCACCGGGCTGGGTGGCTGCACCGGCTCAGGGCGCGCGGCTCCGCTGCAGCCTGTCGCTGCCCGTAGCTCCGGAACCGCTGTCCCCCGCGGGCGGCGCGGGCGAGGAGGCGCCGGATGAAGACGAGGACGAGGCGGAGGCCGAGGACCCGGAGCGGCCAGGGGCATCGGGAGGCGCGCGCGGCGGCGGAGGCGGCGGCGGGGCGGGACCGGGGAGCTGCGGTGGGCCAGGGGGCGCGCTCACTAGGCGCGCGGTCACGCTGCGGGTGCTCCTCAAAGACGCGCTGCTGGAGCCGGGCGCCGGAGTGCTGTCCATCTACTACCTGGTGAGCACCTCCCAGCCTCATCGCGTTCCAGCTCGTGCAGAAGGGGGAAACCCGGGTCTAGTGTGCTTTCTTGCCGCAAGCCGAGCCCCTGGTGTGAAGAGGGGAAACTGAGGCACAGAGCATCCTGACCCAGCAGGAGCCTTTCTGGGTGGGAGAACATTGTTCACCAAACTCTCCATTCCACAAAAGAGAATCTTAGGCTCAGAGAGGACATTAGTGCCTTCCTGGCGTAACTTCACTCAACCTATGCGTATCCTAGTTTCCCCATCCGTAAAATGAATGGGATTTTCTTTCCTCCCATGGGATTGCATGAGGATGCAATGAATAAACTGCTCAGTAGTGTGCCTGCT
Source organism: Oryx dammah (assembly GCF_014754425.2). Classification (NCBI taxonomy): domain Eukaryota; kingdom Metazoa; phylum Chordata; class Mammalia; order Artiodactyla; family Bovidae; genus Oryx; species Oryx dammah. Next base: position 89,875,910 of record NW_024070189.1, read on the forward strand.
ACACAGTAAGTCCTTTATAAGTGTTTGTTATTATTACCATTATTGTTATTGTTCTCTTTGTGAATGGGAGCAGTTTGTGAATTGAGCATCTGCTGTGTGCCACGCTGTGTTGGGTGTTAGGGACACAGTGGAGATCAAGTCACATGTAGTTCTTGTCCTTTGGGGCTCACAGTCCAGTGAAGGAGTGGGGATGGGCACATAACTTGACAATTTCAATCCAGGCTGATCAGGATGGTACCTAAGCTGGAAGCCTCCTGGAACGAAGTGGGAGATGGGTGGCAAGCCCTGGGAAGCAGCATGGGGTCAGGCAGGACTTCCTGGAGGAGGGAGTCTTGATGAGTACCAGCTCCTGGGTCCAGCCAACCCACTGTCACTGCAGGGGAAGAAGTTCGTGGGAGACCTGCAGCCCGATGGAAGGATTGTGTGGCAGGAAACAGGCCAGGTGTTCAACTCACCCAGTGCCTGGGCCACCCATTGCAAGAAGCTGGTGAACCCGGCCAAGAAGTCTGGCTGTGGCTGGGCCTCTGTCAAATACAAGGGCCAGAAACTGGACAAGTACAAAGCTGCTTGGCTCCGGCGAAACCAGCTCCATATGACTGCAACTGCCGCTGATGAGGTACATCCTTCAGCCTCCCTGACTCACTGTTGGATAAAGAGTGCCCTGAGAGAGAATGTTGGAGCTGGGGCCTTGAGGGATGAATAGGAGTTGATCAGCGTGAGATGAAGGGTAAAGAGCTTTCCAGAAGAAGGAATGGCATATGCACAGCTTTGTAGGCATGAAGAAACACATGATGCTTAAGGAACCATTGTTAGCTGATGCAGCTGGAGATTTGATGCCTTAGTAGCCGAGGGGGCTGGCAGCGTTGGCAGGGACCAGATTTGGGAGGGTCTTGAATGCTGTGATAGTAATACATGCACACACACACAGACACACACACGTACACACAGAGGCTGGAATTGATGCTGCAGTCTTTTTTTAATGTTTTTATTTATTTGGCTGCATCAGATCTTAGTTTCAGTTCGTGGGCTCTTGTAGTGCACGTGCCTCTCTCTCGTTGCGGCTTGGACTCCCAAGTGCACAGGCTTAGTTGCCCCACAGCATGTGGGATCTTAGTTCCCTGACAAGAGATCAAACCCAGATTCCCTTCATTGGAAGGCAGATTCGTAACCTCCCGACCACCAGGGAAGTCCCCAGATGCTGCAGTCTCGAGGCAGAATTTCTTGTTTTCCAGGAAGCCTCAGGTTTTGCTCTTAAGGCCTTTCACCTGATTGGGTGAGGCCCACTGACAGTATCAAGGGTAATCTTCTTTATTGAAAGTTAACTTATTGTAGATGTCGACCACATCAACCAGATGCCTTCATAGCAACACCTAGGCTAGTGTTTGATTCAGTAACTGGGTACTATAGCTGAGCCCAGTTGACTTATAAAACTAACCTTCACACCACACCATAGGGCTGTTCATTCAGCAAGCATTTAATAAACGCCAGCTGTGTGCCAGGCCCTCTTCTACATGCTGGAGATAAAGCAGAGAGCCAAATGAGAAACATCCCTGCCTTCATGGAGAGAGAAACAAAAGAAATAACTCCATCTTATCATACTTTGGAAGAAGTGAGCAGGGGCAGGGGAAGCAAGTGCTGAAAGGAATAGGATGGCCAGAGAAGGCCTCATTGAGAAAGTGACATCTGATCAGTGAACTGAAGGGGTGGAGGCAGGGAGCTATAAAGATTTCTGGAAAACAGCATGTGCAAAGGCTGGACCGGTCTTGTGTTTTTGGGGAACAGCAAGACTCTGATGTGACTGGAGCAGAGAGTGATTATAGGGAGAGAGGGAGGAGGGAAGGGCAGGGAGGGGAAAGGGGCAAGTCTTGGAGGGCATAGTGGGCTGTGGGGAGGACTTGGGCTTGTACCCTGAGGGAAGTCGGATCCCTGGAGTACTGTGAGTAGAGTAGGTGTGGGGCCTGAGTCAGGTCCTTAGCGGCGCTCTCTGGTGGCCGCTGTTGGGAGGACAACAGGAGCCAGGGATTCAGGGTGCAGGTGGGTGATGATGGGGTGAATCTGGCCGGCCTTTGAGGAGGAGGAAGTGGGTAAGTTCTGGTTAATTCTGCAAGTGGATGTGATGTGATTTGCTGGTGGATCTGATGTTGGTGTTAGGAGATGTTTTGTTCCCCTAAATGTTTTAGCAAGCGCCTGGACAGGATTACCCTCATCGGAGATGTGTGGAGGAGCAAGTTTAGGGGGATGGTCAGGGTGGCCTTCTTGAATGTGAACACCCCCTTTTGAGATGTCAGGGACTAGCCAGACCTGGGGCCCAGAGGTCAAGGGAGACCTAGCCTGGAGTCAGGATTGTGGGCAGTTGTCCAGGGGGCAACTGGGGTTTGAGGCCACCCAGAAGGGGTGTAGGTGGGGGAATAAAGAGGCGGGAGGACCCAGCCCTGGCCCAACAAGTGAGATGGGGGAGAATAAGGGGGTTCAGGAGTGGTGGGAGGTAAGCCGGTCAGTGCGGGGGTGGGGATCCCCGAGGAGTTACCAGGAGACGCTGCTGAGAGGAGGCAGGGGACAGAGACTGAGATGTGGCCGTTGGGTTTTGACAGAGAAGTCACTTCATCAAGGAAGGGCTCTTTAGGAGAAAGGAGGAGAGGTTATTGAGAGAATCTGATCAACTAATCCATGCCAAGTGTTTACCAGCTGGATGAATGGAGCAGCAGGGCATATGCTTGGCATATGCTAAATGCTTTGCACACATTATCTGATTTCACCCTTATGCCACCCCTGTGGGTTTGGAAGTCATTCTGCCGTTTTACAGGAGAATAGAGCCTGAAGAAGGCAATGGCAACCCACTCCAGTACTCTTGCCTGGAAAATCCCATGGACAGAAGAGCCTGGTAGGCTGCAGTCCTTGGGGTCGTGAAGAGTCAGACACGACTGAGCGACTTCACTTTCACTTTTCACTTTCATGCATTGGTGAAGGAAATGGCAACCCACTCCAGTGTTCTTGCCTGGAGAATCCCAGAGACGGGGGAGCCTGGTGGGCTGCCGTCTATGGGGTTGCACAGAATCGGACACGACTGAAATGACTTAGCAGCAGAGCCTGAAGTCAGTTTATAACAGGCGGAGGCGGGATTCCAGCCTGAGCAACTGGTCCTCATCCTAGATTGTCTCTGCTCACTCTCTCCCTCTCGTGGGCACCCGGGCCAACGACAGGAATGGCAGGTTCTGGCCTGCCAGAGTTCTTGGTCCAACTTGTGGGGAGGGCATGGAGAATCCAGCTAAAAGTCCCGTCACGTTCTCCCCCACCCCGACCCCACCCAGAGCCCGGCCAGCGAAGTAGAGGAGGAGGAGCCGCTGATAGAGGAAGAGGAGGAGGAGGTTCTGACAGCAGCCTCAGCGGAGGACAAGAGTAGGAGACTGCAAGGGAAGGGCCCCTCGGAGCCTGTCCACTCGGGTAAGAGGTGTCGGGGAGGGGAGGAGGTGGGGACGGTGGGGGGAGGTGGACAGAGCTCAGGCGGGAGAGGAGGCTGGGTGTAGAGCCCACTAGAAGCCTGGCTGACTTCCCAGCCCTCGTTGCCTAATTTCAGTCTCACCGCCTGACTTTTTAAGCTTTAATTCTACATTTCTTGGTCCCACTGCCTAATTTCTTTATCCTTACTCCTCTATAGGATTTTCTTGCTCCGTTGCCTGATTTCTTTGCCTGTCTGGTCCTCACCTGATTTCCTGATCCCTTCTTCTGATTTTTTAGTTTTTTTATGTCCAATTTGTTGACTTGCTACCTGATTTCTTTGTTTTTAAAAATATTTATTTATTGATTGATTTGGCTGCACTGGGTCTTAGTTGCAGCTTGCACGATCTGGTTCCCTTACCAGGGGTGGAACCCACGTCCCTTGCATTAGGAGCATGGACTCTTAGCCACTGGACCACCAGGGAAGTCCTTTCTTGATTTTTTAAGACTGCCCCTGGAGTCTTCTTTCTTTCTAGGACTGCCTGGTCTTGGTTTTCCAGTTCCTAGCTTGGGAGAAACTGATACTGACTTCTTTTCTTAACACCACCTGCCAACTCCCCAGAGGCCACGCCCCCAGGGAAAAGGGTGGAAAACAAGATCCGGGTGCCGGTTCGCTACTGCATGCTGGGAAGTCGTGACTCGGCCAGGTCAGATGCACCCCATGCCCGCTGGAACCCCCGCCCTCATCCCCGTCTACAGAAGCTCTGCAGCATGGGGTTGGGGGACAAGGGCAGGCAGGGGCAGGTTGGAGACAAGGCCTCAGATCTTCAGAGCTAGCTGTGGGACCGAGGGAGCCAGTGTGGGGGTGAGGGAAGGCCCTTGGGGTGTCTGAGGCTGTGGAACCTTCCTGGCTGTCACAGGAACCCCCGCACCCTGGTGGAAGTAACGTCTTTCGCAGCTATCAACAAGTTCCAGCCATTCAACGTGGCCGTCTCCAGCAACGTGCTGTTCCTGGTGGTGTGTGCCCAACTCCTTGCTTGTCCCTTAGGTCTCGGGCTCCCAGGCCTGGGGAGGGGCTGGTCCCTGCCCAGAGGGTCCTTGGAACAGAGACCTTGTCTGCTCTGTTCACTATTGGTAAATAGTAGGTAATCAATATCTGAGGAAGGAGGGGGGTGGGCTGACCCCCAGGACGGCCTTGGGACCAGGCGCAGTCTGAGCGGGTCTTCCCATGTCCCTCCCCCTCCCCAGGACTTCCACAGCCACCTGACCCGCAGCCAGGTCGTGGGGTACCTGGGGGGCCGCTGGGACATCAACAGTCAGAGTGGGTATTGGGGGCCCGTGGGCAGAGAGGGTGTTTGGGGGCCGGGGTCAATGTCCACCCCTTCTCCCGCCTCCGTGCAGTGCTCACGGTGGTTAGAGCCTTCCCCTGTCGGAGCCGGCTCGGGGACGCGGAGACCGCGGCCACCGTGGAAGAGGAGGTGAGGGGGCACATGGCGACGGGGCATTTGTTGGGGAGGGGGTGCAGGCTGGTGCACACACAGCTGTCCTGGCTACCGCGTCAGGGTGCCTAGCGCCGTGTCGCCACTCAGCAAGGGTGCAGATAGCTACGTGTGAGCTCCAGTCCCCACACCTGTGACCCCCCCACCGTCATTCTTCCTCTGCGCAGATGCCTCCAGCCCCTTCCCCACTCAGCCTGCCTGTCACCTGGTAAAGGCCGGATAAATATTAAATGCCCTCCTTCGATGTTTTCATACAGTGCTTAGTATGCGCCTAGCACTGCACTAAGCGCCCCACGCCCGCCTTTTCCAGCATGGTCAGTTCCGGAGGACAGACTAGGTGTGCGTTTGGTGCACAGCTTTCTCCACCCACCTTTTCCTTTCTCTTTATGCTTGCGCTTGCCTCTACTTGCGTTCGCACATCTGCCTCTTTATTTAACTTTATTGAGCACCTACTGTGTGCCAGGAATTGTTCCTTGAGCTGGGGATACAGCAGTGAGCAAAATAATGTTTTGCCTTAGATTTACAATAGGAGCACTTATTATTTTATTATATCATTATTATTTTATTATTCTGTTTTGGCAGCGCCAGCGGCTTGCGGGATCTTGGTTCCTACACCAGGGATTGAGCCCCACCCCTTGTGGGGCTGTGAGAGGTCCAAGTCCTTAACCACTGGACCACCGGGGAATATAGGAGGCTTTAAAAAAAAATTACTTATGTTTGGCTCTGCTGGGTCTTTTCTCTAGCTGAGGCTTGGGGGCTTTTCTTATTGCGGAGCACGGGCTCTGGAGCATAGGGACTTGAGTAGTTGCAGCTCCCAGGCTCCGGAGCACAGGCTCAGTTGGTGTGGATGGCCTTATTTACTCCCGGGCATGTGGAGTACTCCCGCGTCTGGGGTTGAAGCCTTTATCTCTTGCATTGGCTGGCAGGTTCTTTACAGCTGAGCCACCGGAGAAGCCTGGAGCATCTTCTTTATGTCTTTGTTGACTGTCCCCCTCCCTGGATTCGCTGAGCGCGGGGCAGGGTCTGTTTCGGTTGGTCACTGCTGTATCCTCAGGGGCCTGGTACACAGCAGGCGCTCATTAAATGTTGGCCGTGTGGGGCTGGATGGTGGCGTGAGCGCATCAGGGCTGGTGGAGCCCCACCATCCCGTGCCGGCCCCAGCCGCGTCTCTGCCCTCAGATCTATCAGAGCCTGCTCCTGCGCGGCCTGTCCCTGGTAGGCTGGTACCACAGCCACCCGCACAGCCCGGCACTACCGTCGCTGCAGGACATCGACGCGCAGATGGACTACCAGTTACGGCTGCAGGGCTCCAGCAACGGTTTCCAGCCCTGCCTCGCCCTGCTCTGCTGTGAGTCCAGGGAAAGGGGTGGGCGTGGGCCCTGCCCGTCACCGAGATCCCAAGTCCAGCCCCTTCTCTGTGTCTCTGTCTGCAGCCCCTTACTACTCTGGCAACCCCGGCCCAGAGTCCAAGATCTCGCCCTTCTGGGTGATGCCGCCCCCTGAGGTAGGCGGGGCTTCAGGGGAGGTGTGGGTGGGGCCCTGCATGGTTGTGGGCGGGGTCAGGAGGGCTTGTTAGCAGCAAAAAACCAGTACTCTGGTTTCCAGCTCATCTGGGTAGCTGGGGCCTCAGTTTCTCTCAACTGTGAGATAGGAACATAATCACTGAGCTGAGGCAGTACGTGTGAGTGGTGTTGAAAAGGTTGGGGCTCCAACTGTGGCAAGCTGCCTTGGCTACCAGTATGGCCTCCGATCTGAGACCTGTCTGGTTTCATTCTCCAAGTCCAGTCTTGGAGTCAGAAATCAGCTTTAGAAAGAAATTTGGGAGCCATGGCCACTCCTGTGTGTGTCTGTGATGGAGGCCACCCTGCCTCCCTGTTCACATTGCTGGGTTCTTCTGAGACCCCACGTGGCTCTGAATCTGATCGCAGCCCAGAGCCAGGCCTGCAGTATCGATTCCCTGGCCCCCAGTCCAGGGAACTTCCTGCTGTGCCCTCAGTATTGGGCTGGGGGGTGCGGGGCGGTAGCTAGTGGTGACCAACCTGTGTCTCCGCCAGCAAAGGCCCAGTGACTACGGCATCCCCATGGACGTGGAAATGGCCTATGTCCAGGACAACTTCCTGACTAATGACATCCTCCATGAGATGGTAAGCTCACTCTGGGGTGGTGTGGGTGGGGGACCCTGGGAGGAGCAGGCAGGGGCTGAGGGTGCCCCACAAGTTGGACATAACTCTAGGCGTCAGGAATCTGTGGTTGAAAGTGCCACATCAAGACCCAGATCAGGTCTCTTCTGCTGCTGAAAATCACGGGCTCTAAGGATCAAGTCCCCAATCCCGGCCCCTCCCCTCACCCGGCCTCCTTGCTGTTCTGGAAGGTGCTAGTAGGGACGCTCCTACCTTGGGCTATGCACCTGCCACTGATTCTCCCAGTGGAGACATGTGAGGACCTCCGGTGTTACTTCTGCCATTCAACAGGCATTTAAACAAATGGAGCTAGTTCATCACACCTGTGACTTCACAGATATTCCTGCTCAAACTAAGGCTAGGCCAGGGAGTCTTTCAGGGCTGCAGGGGTAGAAAGAATCGCATTCAGCGATTCTTCTGCTTCTGGGGGAGGTGTCTCCTCCTCCAGGCAGCCCTCCCTTCTGCCAAGCGCCTTCATTTCCCCAGGGTGGCACTGCTCGGAGGTCCCTCTCTTGGGGAACTAGGTAACCCCTACGTGCTGGGCTGCATTAGTCCAGAGACCCCTTGATGGGCGGCAGCGGCTGGGGCTCATGTGTTCCGTGTCCTGCTAGATGCTGCTGGTGGAGTTCTACAAGGGTGCCCCTGACCTCGTCAGGTTCCAGGAGACTTGGAACCAGGAGCACAGCTACCTGGACAAGCTGAAGGTGAGTGACGCTCACACCTCGAGTCCCGTGCAAACCCTTCCTTTTGTAAAGATCTCAGGGAGCCCCACAAGAATATATCCACAGGCAGCTCAAGGAAAAGTGAGTTAAGCGGACCTATACAAAAATATTTTAGTCAGATATAAGTGCTGCCAAAGGAAAGTCATGTTTGTCACATGAGGGTGGTGACAGTGGTGGAGATGGCTATCAGGTACAGATGAAGATGTAAAAGACTGCAGCCCTCATGGCCCTGGGGCTATCCTGGCTGAGATGCTGCTCCTGAACAGGAGGGGCTCCGAGTCTGAAGCACAGCAGAGCTGAGCCAGGCAGAGGGGCTGGTGCTGGGAGGAGGCCAATCCAGTCGCAACCCCCACTGCCCCCCCCCCCCGCCCCCCCCCCGTTAAGTCAGGGGTGTGTCAGCAAGGGCTTGGCAGCCTTGTCCCTGCCTGGGAGTTATTCTCAGAAGACACATCCCACTTGGCTTTACAGAGAACCAGCTTCATGTTTGCTTGTTCTGTTCACACTGAACAGTGACTGGGGCTTAAAGCTGCCACATTGGTCACCTCCTACTTCGGGGCGGGGCGGGGTGGGGCGGGGCTGGGTTGGTAGGGTGGGTGTGGCCCGGGCACCCCGGGGTGGGGTGTGGGGGATGGGGAGTGTGAGAGCCGACTGTGGAAGGTGTGGAGGAATCTTACCCCCCAGATGACATTCCTAGGCCCAGGATGCACCTGGAGGTGTGGTTTTAGGCACACCACCGGGGTTAGTGGAGCTCTTAGCAGGGCAGCAGCCCTGAGGCGCCGGACCTGCCTGTTTTCAGATCTCCCTGGCCAGCAGGATGCCCAAGGACCAGGGCCTAGGCCACATGCTGGAGCAGGTTTACAGCCTCCTCAAGCAAGGGAACTGAGGGAACCAGTCTCCAAAGACAGGAGAGGGCTCTGATCAGACGTGGCCCCTGCGCCTCTGGGTGAGGGGATGCGTTCAGGGCTTCTGTGCTGTTTGTCCTGTGTGACTGACTGTGACAGCAGGGGCTCAGATTATATAATAAAGGAGAAATGGGCCAGGTGTCTCTCAGGTGCTGTGACTGTGGGGAGGGCCTGAGCTGGTGACCAGGCAAGTGACAGCCACCCCCACCCTTCCCCCTTGCTGCAGGCTGGTGCCCATGCAGGCCCTGCCCTGGCCGGAGACCCCTTGGGAGGGCTTGCCCTACACCACCACCAGGCCAGAGACTGTAGAAAGAGCCATTTAATACTTTTTTTTAAAAAAATCAGGATTACATTTGGATCTGCCCCAGGCTATGACATCTGTGCCTCCTCCAGATGCTGGTTAACCAGGGGGCCTCAGGGACGAGAAGGGGTCCCGGTGTCCTTGGGGGCTTTATCAGTCACCAGAGGAGAGGAATGTGAGCCAGGCCAAGGGTCCCCTGCTGGCCTGGGCAGCTGCCTACCTTGGTGTGGAAGAGATGCCTGAGCCACTGTCCAGAGAGGGTGTGATGGCTGGCTTGGCACAGGGAGTTGCCTGGGACTCCCCAGGGGTCCTAGCACCAGGGCTCAGGAACATTCACTTGTCAAAGCCTTTGTGCTTGACCTTCCACATAGTGGAGGCTGGGCCCCCATGGTCCCGTGTGTGTCTGTAAATGTGTGTGTATGTGTACACGCACTGTATGCTGGTCATGGCAGCTTGTGCCAGAGAGAGATGCTCCCTGTGCTTGGCTGGAGATGGGGTGGTGGGCATGAGTGTATGGGATTCAGTGCCCTGCAGGAGGGCGATGGCCTGTCCTTGGGGGCCCTGGCCTCTGAGACACCCAGCCTTTTCTCTTCGTGAGCCCCCAGCCAAAGGGAAGGGGCGAGGCCCTTCCAGGGAGGTGACATCCACAGGCATTCATGGGCCCAGGGGACCCTGGAGAGGGGATTTAAAAGCAGGGTGGTGAGTCTCAGCCAGGGTGTCTTGCCTAGACCACCCCATCGCACCAACGTTCAGTCCCAGCCTTTTAAGGGCAAGTCTCGGGGCTGTGAGGGATGGAGGTGGGAGAGGACATGTGTACATGTGTGTGAATGTTGGATGGAGACATGAGAGGATGTGAGTGTGCATGTATGTGTGTGGATGGAGGTGGGAAAGAACATGTGTTTGAATCTGTGTGTGTGAGAAAGAGGTGGCGGGAGAGAAGGAGGTCCACCTGGAGTCACCCCTCCCTGGAGAGGGGTAGGAGTTAGTGTTTCTAAGAGCACCTTAGTGTGAGCCTCCTGGGGCGAGTGGGTAGGCCGGGGGCAGAGTCTAGAGCAGCAAGATGGGGAACACTGCCCAGCCCCAAGATGGCCACGCGGGGTGGGGAAGGGAGCCCCTTGGCGGTGAGTGCTAGTGTAAATGGGGACCCTGCTGCCCCTGGACCGGCAGGAAGCAGGCCACCCCGCCGGCCACAAGCACTGCCCTGGCCGTGTGGAATGCAGAGATCTGGACGGAGGGGTGGTCACTGGGGCAGCGGCACCAGCACCTCCACGTAGCTGAGGGGGAAGAAGCCTGACTGGCCGTCCAGCATGCCCTCGTACCAGTTTTCATCGATCTGGTTGGTCAGCGTGATGATGTCGCCCTCATGGAAGCCCAGCTCCCCATCGTTCTCAGGCTCGAAGTCGTATAGGGCCTTGCAGCTCGGCTGGTCCAGGGGTGCTGAGGTTGGGGGATGGTCCAGGCTGTCACATGCCCCAGGCAGTACGCAGGGTGATGCCACCTCCCCTCCTGCCCAGCTGCCTGGTCCTGCCCACCACCTCCCACGGCTGCCCAGAGTAGGAGGTGGTGAGGGAAGAAAGACTCTGGGAGGAGCTGGCGATGCCTCATGGCATCAGGATGTCAGTGAACAGAAACACACAGCGCTTGGAGCAGTGAGGGCCAGCTCCGCTTCTACTGGAGGTGGGGAGGGGAGATGGGGGAAAGGACCCTAAACCCCAGGTGGGAGGCTGGGGCAGGGCCTGTGCCCATGTGAGACACTCACGCATGCTCCTGCTGGGGGTCCGAATGGGCTTGTCAGAAGATCGGAAAGATGATGAAGCTGCTTGCAAACAAAGCACAAGGTGGACCGAAGATGCTGGGATGGGGCCTGGCGCCCATCCCAGGGTTGGGTGGCGGGGGCTCTCTCACAGGGAACTGGCCCTGTGGCTGGGGGCTACCCTAAAAGGGGCCTGGGGCAGAGCAGAAGCCTCTTCCTCCTTACCTGTGATCTTGGGGGCCGCGGCACAGGGGAAGCCCCCGTTGGACTGCTCAGGCTCTCCGAGGTCCAGGAGCTCCCGCGGCTTGGGCTTATACTCCCGTTTGGGGCGTGAGGAGGCTTCCCGCATCCTGGAGGGGAGTGCGTGCATGTCGAGGTCAGCTGCCACCCTGGGACTCAGGGTGCGTGTGGGGGGCTGTGTGAGGGGATACCATGCACGGAACACTGGTGGGGGTCCCCTGGTGTGCCTCCAAGGCTGCCTACAGGCTGGGCCCCACTGAACCCAGAAGCCTCCTTGGTGATGGCTGCCCGGGTGCTGCTGCCCCACAGACACCCTCCCCGCATCAGGGAACCACCCCCACCAGGACTTCCCTTCTCAAGGTCCTGGGCGCCTCCTGACTGTGAGATGGCCCTCAGGGCCGAGTGCGCAGGGAGACAGGGAAGGAGGAGAATGGCCTTCCAGGGACAGTCGAGCAAACCTTCTCCCCACAGGACATCCCAAGACTCTCCTCTGGGACCAGTGGGAGTGTGATGAGGTCTTGCTGTCTCCTGGGACCCCCACCCCATGCAGCCTGGGGGTTCTTTCTAAAAAGGAGGTAACCCCCACCTGCTGCTGCTCACAGCAGGGTGAGGCTCCCCAGGGGCAGGTCATCCCCCAGGCCCTAAAGGGCTGGCCCAGGTGGCCCCAGCCCCAGGCCACTGGGCCTCCTAGTCGGCAGAGTGGGCCACTATTCACAGGGAGAAGCCAGGGGCCAGACTCACCTTCGCTTGAGCTTGTCAGCCAGCTCATCCAGGATCTGCACGGCCTGCCGGTGGTAGTCCAGCTGGGCGTCCACCAGGGCAGAGAGCTGGCTCACCTGCTCGACCTGCAAGGGACGAGCCAGGGCTGCAGTATGGCCCTCCTGACCCCCATCTCCAGCTGCTTCCTGCAGGGAGCCTTCACAGATTGCTCTGGACATGGGCCCATCCCTGCCTGTCTGCATGACCCTTGAGCTGCAGCTGGAGGAGGGTGAGGGGCCTGAGGAGACCTCGAACCCTCAGGCAGCCAGTCACCCCCTTGGTTCCTCTTGTACCCACTTTCTTTCCTTCACATCCTAAACAGGCAATAAGCCCACCCACTGGCCCTGGGAAGCTGGCACCACCGCTGGGCTCATTTTCGGGGCTCCCCCGGGTCCATGAGGAGGGGTGCGCAGCCTGCATACGCACATCAGTCTCCAGGAGGTGGTGCATACTGGTCTCCGCCACCTCCTTGGACTCCTCAAACTTCTCCATGGCCTGGCGTAGCTCCTCGTCGGGGATTTTGCCCTGCCGCTTCTTCTTGTAGTCGAAGTCCAGGCGGCGGCCCTCCAGCTTCTTCAGGTGGTGCTGCAGGCCAGGACGGGGGTCAGGTCTCGTGCCCAGGGCCTCAGGGAGGGCCACCACGCAGCACCTCCTGCTGGGAATCTGGCCCAGGCAGGGCTGGGTGGGGGCATACCTGGATCTCCTTCAGGTCCTTGTCGCACAGGTTCTGCAGAGGGTCGATGAAGTTCTGTTTGACCTCAATGTCCAGGGAGTCCTTCACCTCAGCCAGGCGCTTCATGGACTCCCCGGCATCCAGCAGGGCGTCGCCTAGGGAGAGCGTGGGGTTGGGGAGGAAGCTGTCACAGGACGCCTTGGCCTGCATGACGAAGACACGTCACCCCCACAGCTAAGAACCTGGATGCCAGAACTGAGAACAAGGGACCCTGGAATTTGACCCGGAGCCACAGGGGCTGGTGTGACAGCTGTTCGTGAGCCACCCTCCCAGCTCTCTGAAGGCACCCAAGTCTAGCCTGGGTCAGCTGTGGGGGGATGCAGCTTTCCCAAGGCCATGACGCTGTAGACAGTGCTCATGGGAGACAGAGGGAGCTTCCAAAGAAGCCTCGACTGCTCTCTTCCACGGAGCCAACCAGCCCCAGAGAAGCTCGAGAGACTGCCCCCTCCACCCAGCGCCCCAGACCCCATCCAGGCCCCCCCACCTCGGCCTCACCAAAGTTGGACTCGCCGCCCAGCTCCTTCCCATGGCGGATCATGCACTCGCCCAGCAGGCCCTCCGACTGTGGGTAGCCAGGGTTCTTCACCTGCCCTCGGATCTTGGACACCGTGTTGAGCATTGTCAGCTTGGCCCGAGAGGCTAGGAGAGGATGGGCCAGGTGGGGATGGGTATGGTCTTGAGGAGCCGCCAGGCCTGTGCTTGGCCAGCACCACTGGCTGTCCCTCTCTGCCCATTCATTTCTGAAGTGCTCCCCCAGCCCAGGGAACCAGAACCTCCCAGACTCCTCCTCTCCTGGGAGCGCTGACAGTGGGCAGGAGCCGGGGAGGGGGGTGTGCTCCTCGAGACCCCCAGAGAAGCCAGGTAGACAGGTCTAGGTGTGGACAGGTACAGGCACCCCTTTTCCAGACCTTTTCCAAGGGTTGGGGGTGGGGGGACAGGCATGCACCCCCAGCAGCTTGTCCATCCTTGGCACAGGCCTCAGGTGGAGGTGGCTGCTGGTGCTGCCTGTCTGGCACCCATTCACCTTTCACCACAGAACCCAGCAGTCCCTGCCTCCCTCTTGGTCCCGAGACCCCACTGCACGTCCAGAGGCAGGTACACAGCTGGGGCCTGCCAGCCAATTCACACTAGTCCAGTGAGTTGACTGGAAGAAAAACATGCTCTTTTCTGCTGGGACCACTAGCTGTAAGGGTAATTTAAGGCTACGATCATGAAAAATGGGAGCTGACAGATAAAGCGGTAGGAAACCTGAGACCCTGAGGACATCCTTTGAATGCCTGGATCCAGCCACGCCTGAAACCACCCACCCCTGGATGTTTTAGTTCTTTGGGCCCATGCCTTTCTTCTTCATGCTCCAGTAACTAGAGGACTCCTGATTGCCAGAGACCTGAGGAGTTGGGGTACAGACCACTTGGAGCTGATAGGTGCCCCTACCTGGGTTGGGCTGCAGGTACTCAATGGTTCTGGCCAACACTTCTGTCACAGCCTTGCTGGTGACATCCACCTTCTGTAAAGAGAGTCCATGTGTGGAGTTTCAAAACCATCAGGGTGCCTGAGGCCAAACCAGGAGCCCCTGGACAGCCCTCAAGCTGTCAAGTTCCCCGCCTGCCTCAGCATCCACATGGGAACCCCCTGCTGCTTCGGGGTCTCTCTCCCTCCTTGCTGGTGGTTGCGCTGTGTCCCTACCACTACCTGCCCAGAGCTAGGGGAGGCCTGCAACCCACCCAGACCCTCCCCATGAGCCTTGCAGACCCAAGTGCTCAGGGCCAGGCTCTGGGGGGGTTGGTAACACTGCCAGGCATCAGACAGGTGCGTTCTCCCATTACCTTCTCCATCTCTTTGAAGTCATCGTCAAGCTTGGTCCCTTCTGCCCCTCCGACCTTCTCACTGACCAGCTGGGGGACAAAAGGAGTGAAAAGAGTGTGAGCCGAGGAGGAAAGCAAGGGCTCAGAACGGCCATGATGGGTTCCCAGGGATGCTGGACATGGCAGCCAATGACGGGGGAGGGATCTAAAAGAGGTCCTTGCTCCAAACCTGCACACTCCCGCAAACCCAGGGTCTGGAGCTTGTCTTGGGGGGAACCCTCTCTGGTCACGCCCACGTGGTCAGGCTGTGCTGGCGGCTCCACAGTCTGAGTGTCCCCCACCCCCACAGGGCTGTGCAGACTGTCTGGGTCCCCCTTATAGGCTGTGGTGCCCATGCCTGGACAGTGTTGCTGTAGTTCAGCTCCAGGTGAGGGGCCAAGGCTCACGGAACTGTGACTTCCCTCTCCCACTGAACTGCCACTCAGGGAAGGAATATTGCAGACCACTGCTCTGCATCTCCCCTGCCCCCACCCACCCCCCGGGGCCAATAATGAGCAGGTCCCGAGGCCAAATTATGAGCACCAAGTGGAAGGGAAGACCAGTCCCGCATGGGCCAACTGTCACAGGGCCGGAAGTCACTTCTGGTATGGGCACACACACATGCACGCAATTTCCTAATGGTTGGCAGCAGTCTGCCCACCCCTTGGGACAGCTCCAGGGGCTCTTGAGGGCAGGAGCCAGCACTGTTCAATGACTGGCCCACTGCCTTCGGCCTGTGTAGTCTTGGGCTATTGAGGTCACTGGGCCTCCATTCTTGCCTCTGTAAACCTGGGGTGACAGCTGTGCACTCCTGGGACTACTGTGTGCAAGCGTGTGCTTGGGGGGGCTCCCATGATGCCCGCACTACCCACCCCATGCCCCATTATTTCCCCTGAGCATCCTGTCTCTCCATGGAGGCAGAGCTGCAGGGCAGGCCCAGCCTGTAGGCCTTTATCCCTGCCCTGCCCACCCAGGGTCTGGGGGCGTTGCTCAGGTAGCTACACACCCTGGCCAGTCAGGGCTCTCATGGCAGCTGCACCCGGGAGTCCAGAGGGCATGGGACACAGGCAGGAGGCAGGCCTGGCTCAGGGACCTCCTCAGACAGGGAGGGGCTGTGCACCTGATTCTGACTTTACAAGGGAAGCCCTGTCTCTCCTATACGTGTTTCTGGGGCGTCCCAAGTTTCATGGGACGGTTTCACTTCTTTTGATAACGGCCAAACAGGACGTTCTCAAATTCAGTGGTTGCCAGAGGGAAATGAGTGAGGTGTCTGACATGAGACGAGACACTTCTGGTGAACCAGGAGGGCTGCTGAAGCGCCAGGGCTCAAAACCACACCTTCCGGGCCAAGGGCCTGCTCGGTGCAGGGGGCCTGGGCGCCTGCAGGGACCATGTCCTTCCTCTGAGGGGGGAGGACACGGGCAGACCCCATGGCCTCTTCCAGGCTCCCTGGGAGTGTCACCTCTGGGAGACCCCTAGAGTTACCACGTGGGCCCTCCTTGTTCCGGCCCCTGGAGGCCCCGCTGGGAACATCTGGGTCCCCACCGGTCTCTTTGTCCCCCCAGCCCCCACGAGGGAGCGCTAAGCTCCAACCCCTTGGGCTGACTGGCCTCAAGCCCCTTCTCTCCAAGGCTCACAGTCTGGAACTGATGCAAATGGGTGAGAGGATGACAAAAGGCCAGAGGGGAGAGAGGGAATGGGCAAGCCACAGGCCAACCGCAGCGAGAGCATCAGGGAAGGGAGGGGCGCTGAGGGCAGGGTCCCTGAGGAGGCGAGGACAGCTCTCCAGAGGAGGGGCAGGGGGCCCCCAGGAGATCTGCAGGCAGGGGTGCTGCCCGGTGAGGCTGTAGGCAGGACATGCCCACCCAGGTGGGAGGCAGGATTCTGATGCTCAGTCCTGCCCAGGGACCCTGCACACACCCTCTGAGGCGGAATGAGGGCAGCAGCGCCACCATGCAGGTGACACTTTCACCCGCAACTTCGGCATCCCACACCCCTACAACCTGCTGATGTCCCCAGCCTGTGGGAGAGGGGCCCGGCAGGTAATGGGCTGTGCCCTCTCTCCTGTCTGCACCCAGAGCCCCCCAGCCCATCCATCGTCTCACGGTGCATAGGGACTCACCCCACTAGCTGAGGCCTGCACAGCCGTGGCACCACCTGGGGTGGGGGACAGCTGAGTAGGTGGCTGACTGCTACCCACTCTCCTGCAGGGCTGTGACGGCAGTGGTGTGGAAACCACGGCCTCCTGGGCCTGTGCAGCTGGGTGGGAGCCTGAGCGACTGGCAGTGGCCCACACTGGCTGCCACCATGACACCCACACTGGTGCCTCCCAGGGGAGTCATGGGGCCAGGCCTGGCAGCAGCCTTTGGACATGAACTTGCTGCTGCCTGTCGGACAGGCCTCTCGGATTGCAGCCTGGATTCACTTCTGCCCTGGGAGGCGCTTCCATGTTCCATGAAAAGTCCAGAAGGGGGTGTTTTCTGTTAGAACAGGAAGGAGGCTGGGCAGCTGCCTGGTAAAAGGCTCACGAGTGGTTCTGAGACCAGCCAGCAGGTGTGCTGCCGAGGGAGGGCTGCTCTGTGGCCCTGTGAGCACGGGCCTTGAGTCCGTCTGGCCCCTGTGACAACGGCTCTATGGGGGCACTGCTGGCCTCTGCACACCCACCCAGGCACGCACGCCTCTGACCACATAGGGGGCTCCCTCTGTGGCCGGTTCCTCCAGTGCTGCCTCTCTGGGGAAACTGACCAAGCCAACCCCCTCTGCATGTTTGGTCTAACCTGATTTGTTGTTGTTCAGTTGCTCAGTCATGTCCAACTCTTTGTGACCCCATGGCCTATAGCCCTCCAGGCTCCTCTACCCATGGGATTCTCCAAGGAAGAATACTGGAGTGGGTTGCCATTTCCTTCTGGGGACCTTCCCAACCCAGGGATGGAACCCACGTCTCCTGCATTGGCAGGAGGATTCTTTACTGTCTGAGCCACCAGGGAAGCCCGGCCTGTATTATGGCTCCAATATCCTCTGGGAAGAGTGCCCTCCCCTCAGTTCAGGCTGCAGGTACCTCCAGGGCGGGTTGGAGGCCGCAGCTGTGGTGTGAACTGAGGGGCACCCGGAGCTGTGGAAAGGTTACTGCCACTGAGCGGGTGGAAGGACCCCCAAACCTGTTTCCCTGAGAGCTGACCCACTCGGGCTGCTCTGCCAGGACGGCCCGGGTTCAGCTGGCATGTGGACCTGAATGGTGGGATTTGGATTTAGATGACACGCTCATGAGTTGGCCCAGTTCAGGCTCCCACATTGAGAAGCAGCAGAGCTGTGCACTCTGAGGACAGCAGTCCCGGGCACCTGGGGAGGGAGTGAGCCTGGAAGAGAGGTGGGTCCTTGCTGCTGAGTACCTGCACAACCTCCACCCACGATAGTGGCCCCATGGGCACTGATACTAAAGACCAATAGGAGGAGGGGGCTGTTCTCTCAAAAGACAAGTGTTCTTCAGCATTCTAGGCCTTTGGCCACATTTGGAGAGGAGTTAGGAATCTGACACGCGGGAGAGAAACAGAGAACGCACATTGGAAAAACCCCAAAACACAGGATGCCATGTGCCAAGAGCTGACAGAGCAATTGCTCCAGGAGCTGACTGGAAAACAAGAAGCCAGGAGAACCTTCTGAACCTTCTGTCCCGGAAGGGGAGCTTGGGGATGGATGGCAGAAGCTCAGATCCTGCCGAATGGGACACGCCGAGGGGAGGCCTTGTAGTTGAATCATCTTGGCAGGGAATCCTGATCAAATACAACATGGAAAATAAACGGCTGATCTATCTGCAGGCTTGGTGACCCAGGTAGCCGATCTGCTTTGATGAATTAAGAGTTTAAAAAAAGCAGCGGGAGGAGGCTGGCCCAGAGGAGTGGGAGGTGGGGAGAGAAGCAGAGCTGCTCAGGACCTGCGGTCCAGGATGGATGCTCCGCACGTTCTGCTCGGCATTGTCATGCTTCATGAGCCAATGCGCTGGCCTGGGGGGCCACCACCTCTTGAGTTAACAGCAGAGGTCCCTGTCCTATCCTGGCCCCTCTCCTGCCCTCCGCCCAGCTAGCTTCTCCCTGCCTGCCAGTGACTGCTGGAGAAGCCCCCACTTCTCTGTCCTTCCTCTTAGGGAGAGTCAAGCCCAGTGCCAGGACAGGGGCCGGGGGCAGCCACTCTCGGGCTGTGGCCGGAGAGCTGGAACAAAAGGCATGGGACAGGCGATGAGGGTGAAAGGACCTTGGGATCCAGCCCCCACCCATCCCCTGGATTTGGGCCAGGGAACGCCCTGTAGCTGGGACACAGGGACCCAAGACTCTCAGGCCTGAGCACTCCTGGCTCCAGTCTGCGACCACCACAGGGAGGAGCCCACCACCTTGGCAGAGACTGTGCTGGCTCTGAGGAACGCCCCTCTGGTGAGGGAGAGAAGGCAGGGGAGGCTGGGTGAGTCGCAGCGCCCAGTGCGGTCTGGGCTGGAGCTCACAGCACAGGGTACCCCACACTCAGAGATGGCCAGCCCGATGATCCTCGGCAGGGCTGAGAGACGCCTGAATGGGGAGGCCAGCGTGGGGACGGGATGGGAGGAACATGGGGTTGGACATGATCGCCTCCACATCCCTTCCGACTGTGGTCCCCTCCCTGCCGTCCTCCTAACATCTGGGAGCTGCTCGCCAAACACCTCAGAATAGCCCCTTCTAGTTTCCTTTACGGCCTCTGTCTCGTGACTTGGAGAGCCCACGGGGCAGACAAAGCCACGCTGGCCTGCTGCCCAGTCGACACACAAAGCCACTGGCCTTCTCGAGTCTTCTTTCTGCTTGGGCCCTGGGCCCCTGACTAGGGGGTGCTGGCAGGGACTCGGAGGGTGAGCTCAGGTAACTGACACCTTTCTTATGAAGGTGAGCTGAGGGTGCTTCTGAGGAGGTGTTCTATGCAACACTGCCCCAAAGCCCCTGTCGGTCCCTGCCTGCAAACCTCCAGTGGCTCTGGGTCGGGATGATCTCCAGAGTCTGGGCCCCCACGAGCTGCTCGAGTATGAAATGCCTGCCAGCAGGGGCGGAGCTTGGATTCCAGGCAGCCTGGCTCCCACGTGGCTCTGAGAGTAGAGGCCATGAGGTGTGGGGCTGGGCCCCCGCCCCAAAGGGCAAAGGAGGGGTGCCACTGAAATGAGGACCACAGAAACACCATTCACACCCACACGAGGCTTCATGTGGGAGGGTAGTGATCAACACCTCAGCCCAGGAGACAGGCAGCAAAAGCCTGAGTGCTCTGGCAGCAGGAGAGCCTCCTCTGTCCCGGGCCTCAAGTGCATACTTGTGAGCTGACAGAGCAGAAGGCACACCCCTCTGTGAAGCCCCACAGAGGGAGGTGTCCTGTCGAGTCACAACTTGCTTCAGCAGAGTTACAACCTGCTTCAGCAGACCGGGAATTAAGGTCAAGCCTCTGGGCATGCACTTCCTCTCCCCCTAGGGATCAAAGCTAAACAGTTTGTGAGGCAGCTCTGGGAACAGAAGCAGAGAAAACCCTACATTGAGTACCATGACCACTGGATCTGGCCCCAAGGGGCAGGCACGGACCTCCAGACATGGTTCCACACAGCATGTCGGGGTGTACGTGGAGCTTGAGCTGTTCTCTCAGCAGAGGGGGTGGTACCTTGGGCCTGGGGCTGGCACGGAGATGCAGGCTCAGGAGCAGCACCCCTGGGGTCCCCAAGACTGCAGGGACAAGCCTGCAGCAGGGCTCCCAGGCGGTGGTGGGCTGTTGCTGTGGAGACAAGCCTGGCCTGGGGGCCTTGGTCAGACCTAGCTTCCCGCAGTCTGAAGTCCCCTGGCTTCTCTGTCCTGTGGTGCTCCCTCCTGCCTCCCTGCAGACTTTCCTCTCAGGACTGGCTTGGTGGGTAGGGAGCTGAATGCCATGTGAGTCCCAGTGGCCGCTCCCCTGCCTGGCACATGAGATGAGGGGGGAGACCGTTACATGAGAAAAAACCCCTCAAAGTCACGTCTGGCTTAATTCAGAGTCTGATCTTGACGTGGCAGGGCACCAGGAGCAAAGCAGGAACCAGTGGTTGGAAAGAATGAACCAGAGGTGGCAGCTGTGATGGGAGGGGACAGTTGCTCAGGGACTGTCCAGGCTGTGATGAGCTGGTGGACGAGGTCCCAAGACAGAACAGAGTGCAGTCTGACCTCTGCTGTTGCAGGCTTTGGGGGGCCCAGCACCCACAGCCCTCCCACCCCCGTCGTGGCAGACACCCAGGGCTGCTCCTTCCCCCCTCGGCTGACGGCCAAGTCCCTAGATCCCCCAGAGCAATCACACTGCTGTCCCCACGGGGCCTCAGACCGGCTTTAACCGTCACGAGGCCCCCGTGGACCCCGGAACCCTCTCCTCCTGCCTGACTCAGGCCTGTTCTGCCCTGGCTCAGCCTCTCCTCACTCCTCCCAGGGACTCAGCCTCACAGGGACCCCCACCTCGGCCTTGCCGGGCTTTCTGCCCAGGGCAGCTCCCAAGGCTGGGAGGATGCAGGTGGTTGTGACCCCAACTGGCTGGCAGGCTTTCCCCTCACAGCCCATTGGCTCGAAGCCCAATGCCCGAGTGTTCTCTGGGTGCTCTGTGGAGGGGCGGGGGCCTGGGGTCAGGGCTCCACAGCGCCTAGTCCCACCTCCTCTGGGGACCACTCCCCACGCTGACCCCCAGCCCCCTGAGCACCGACTCCAGTTGGTCCTGGGATTGCTGTTAAGGTGCCAAATTCCTCTACGAGAAAGCAGAAGCACTGGACAAGAACCGTTCCCGCTCCCACTTGTGATTAACCAGCTCCCAGTGCATTTGGTGGAATCAGGGAGGAAGCAGCCCCCTTGGGCGCTGGGACGGCTGTGGGGCAGCTTTCAGGTGAAGCACTTCTGGCTTGTTTTGGGGAGGGGGGGAGGCAGGACTGCTGGAGGGGAGGTGGGCCACATTAGGTGTGCATCTTCTAATGTGTCCACAAAACACAGCAGAGACGCCTAGTTCCTGGGACCTGCGGTCTAGCTGGCCCTGTGGTCAACCTTGAGGCCCCCACAGGAAGGGGTGGAGCCACGGAGACCTCCAGCACTCACTGGCCAGCTGCAGCCGCTGGGGAGTCGTCTCTACCTCAAATTAATAAGTGGAAAGACTGACAATCCAGGAGGTGACGTACCTTGCCCAGGGCCAGGCAGTGAGGTGTATGCGCACGTGTGCGTGTGTGTGAGAGACGAAGCCAGACAGCAGGGGTGACTGGGTCACCTTGTTCTGGAGGCTGCCCTGCGTCTCCCTGATATTGCTTCCTCACTTCAGAGACTGGCTAGGATGTCAGGGTGCCAGGGACGCAAGATCCGACTACAATCCCCACCCCTCCCACCTGGCTGGGGAAGCATCCTGGTGAGTATGAGGCCATATCCCTGCACCAAGAGCAGGCAGTCAAGAGGACCACAGCTGTTCCCGGACACTGATAGGAAACACACTGGGGATGGCCAACCAGGACGACACCTGGCCTGTGGTGAATGCACTGTCCGGAGGCAGAAGGCCTGTGTTGGGGGAGCTGGTGGCTCTGCCCCGCGCCTCCTGGAACTCCAGTCTCTCACACTGCACCCACCACTCCAGGGTGGCCTCAGCCTACAGCCCCAGGGACGTTACAGAGCTCTCCATGAATACCAACGGCACACTGGACCGTGAGCTGTTCATGGAGGGGGGACACCAGTCACACGCAGACCCCTGAGCAGGGTATGATGCCACCTACATGGGGAGGATCAGATGGGCCCGCCCCCACCCTCACTGAGCAATCCTGCCCCAAATGCTACCGGGGGAGGTGACGGGCCAAAGCCACAGGGCCAGGCTGAGATATCAGGAGCCAGGTAGGGGCTCAGGATTCTGTCTCCTTGGGAGAAGGGGAGAGGTGGGCCTGACCCAAGTTGGCACCCCAGGCTGTGCCGAGGATTTTTAACCCACAACGGCCTGCGATCAAGGCTCATCTCTCAGGAATGAATTCCACCTGGAACTCTTGCCAGTGCTGAAAAGCCCAGGTGTAAATTGGCCTTGTACATTTTCATTTCTCATCTCAGGGATGAGGAAGGAGGGCTGTGTGTCACACAAGCGGGAAAATCAATTTCAGATGAAAAGTTATAAAAAGAAACACCCAACCCACAAACAAATGAGGTCATAAATCCCCCGAGTCCTGCTGGCGAGGCCACACCTGCCCTGCACTGCTGCCCCTGAGCCAGAGTGTGCCGTGGGGGAGCTGCCGCCTACAGACCCACCAGGGGGTGTCCAGGCACACAGCAAACTTCTGTCCAGCGTGTCTGAGTAAACAAGGTGTTTCGCAAACTCATCTTTTTGTCAATGGCAGAGCTGATCCAGGAGCAACCCTTCAGGAAAGAGACAGGAAACAGGGCTTGGAAATCCTGTGAGGCTCACACACAGCTGTTCAGCCTCCAAAGGCACTGGAGCAAACCCTGCATCCAATGCCATCGCTATAGCCGACCACAAAAGAGGCTGTGGACACCAGAGTACATGTCTCGAGGAGGGGCCACGTGCACCCCAATGACAACAAGCTAAGGTGATGAAAGCCCAGACCCCCTGGAATGCTGTCTCCCCATCTCTAACCACTTCCATTCTGAAAGGCCTAACTAATGTAAAGCTACCTCTTCCAGGAAGCCCTCCTGATTCTCCATCACCCACCTCCGAAGGACCCATGTAGGAGGAGCCTGACCACTGGCGACCCTCTCCCATTACCAGTCCTGGCACCTCCTCGCTGAAGGCCAACCTCACACTGGACCAGGCTCTGTTCCACAAAGGTGCACACTCACCCTGCATCAAGAGTCTCTGCTGTGCTGTTCCTTCTGCTCCAAACCTTCCCACAGCTGGATCCTGTCCATCTGGTCCCCCTTAGAGCTCCCTCCTCAGAGGGGCTGTCCCACCCATCACTCTCATTCTCTCAAGCCCACTGGGCTCCGAGTGAGCGACCCGGGCACTTCTGTACCGTCCATGCTTGGAACTGTGTCCAAGACTAGAAGTACTTCCTTGATACTTAGTGCCCGTGGGAGGAAGGAAGGACCTCACACGGGTCTGACCTCATGGCACTACTCCACACGGCTAAGCACCGAGGACCTGGGAGATGACCAGATGACAGCATCGCTAACCCCCGCACCCCCCCCACTTTCCTTTGTGTTGCTTATGGGAAGTTCAAGTTAGGCCGAACTCTGCCTGGGGAGGCTGCCTGTCTACATCTCCACTCTCCACTTGAGGTCTGCCCACAGCCGGCCCCCTCCCCAGAGGGCAAAGGGAAATTGTGCAAAGGAAAAAAGTCTGAGCAAGATGGGCCCAGGCTGGGGACTCCTTAGTGGCTCAGTGGTGAAGACTCCACCTGCCAATGCAGGAGAAATGGGTTCGATCCCTGGTCCAGGAAGATCCCACACGTCACAGAGCAGCTAAACCTGTGCACCACAACTACTGAGCCTGTGCTCTAGAGCCTGGGACCTGCAACTACTGAAGCCCAAGTACCGCAGAGCCTGTGCTCCGCAGAAGAAGCCGCCACAGGCAGCAGCCCGTGGAGCACGACTAGAGCGCAGCCCCTGCTCACCCCAACTAGAGAAAGCCTGAGCAGCAACAAAGACCCAGCACAGCCAAAACTAAAACAAAGCGCCAACAAAGACCCAGCACAGCCAAAACTAAAACAAAGCGCCAGGCCCAGGCTGATGCCTATCCAGGGTACTCTGGTCCCAAAGTGGGGTGGTTTCCTATCGACAGAAGCCCCCGTGAAAGGGGTGCGCCTGCAGTTTGGGAGGACAGGACATGAAAAAGGCAGGCTGACAGGCAAACAGGCTTGAAGGCCAAAGGGAAACAGCCCCCAAAGTGGTCAGGCTGCAGCCGGAGAGGCCAGAGGCCACACACCCGGGGTTCGCGGATCATCGAAGGTAGGCTCAAGGGGAGGACAGAAGCTCCAAGTGGGTGCTGAGGCACGCACCCTTATCTGGCACACTAACTGGGCGGTGACAGCAGGTGACTCAGGGCCACTGAGACCAGTTCTTCAGGTGTGGCTACCAGAAGCAACTGACTGGGTGGGCCACAATCCCAGGACAGCACATGGCAAGCCAGGGGGGTGACCAGTCCCTCCTGGGCCACGAGTCAGATGCCAGCGCCCTGTCACCCTGCATGGCTGCTCCCCCCTCTGTCCCCCACCCTATTTGTCCAAAGGTACCTTCCCTTCTGACCTGCAAAGTCAGTCCTGAAAACCTGGAGCAGGAAGGAAGGAATCTTGGCACAAGATGAGACCAAGAAGGGCTTCCAGGGCCAGATGGGCCCCAGATCCTACTGCTCCTGTCCCCTGGCCGCCATCCCCTGTGGCAGCACCAGGGGAGGGAGCTGCCCCTTCTCAGGAGGCACAGCAGGACTGGCCCACACACTCTCTGATGTTACTGTCTGCCCCAGTGGTTCTCAGGGCCCATCTCCTCTGTCACCTTTATTCCAGCCAATAGCACCCGGGATAGCCTCCCCTCCCCACCTACACACGCCCTGTCCAGCTAACTTCCCACCAGCTGCCTGCTGTTGACAGGGCGAGTAGCGCCCAGCAGACGGGAGATCAGTATTTGCTGAGATAACAGACCCCCGCTCTCAGGACCTCTGGGGAGAACACCCCCAACCAGGTGTGTCAGCAACGAGTCCAAACAAGGGCGTGCCCGTGAGCTCCTGGGGCAGGGCTGAGACACACAGAGCAGCGGGGGGTGTGAATCGCAGACAGCCTTGCGTCTTTAATGTCAACCCCTCTGAGCCTCAGTTTCCTCGACTGCGAAATGGGGAGCTGATGATGCGCTGTGGGGTCTGGCCAGGAACATGCTTTAAGAACCACAAGCTGATCTGCAAAGATGAGTCTGCTGTTCCCCACATGATGCAAAGCCCAGGGAAAGAATAAGCCCAGGAGGGCAGGGAGCTGGAGGCGAGTCCCCGCACAGGCACGGTTCAGAGGCAGGACATGCAGAGCTACTGGAAGACTGGGATGTGAAGATGCCCGAGTCTCTGAAGTGAAGGCCCTCTGCACACACCAGGACACGTGTGAACACTGTGTGAACTATGTCGCCAGCAGGCTGAGGTCTCAGCTGTCCCTGTTTACCCAAAGCCCCTAGAGACCAGAGCCCAGACTCCAGAGGGCTCACTGTACCCCGCGTGCTGCTGATGGGTGACACACATTCTAGAGCTCCACTTGGAAGCAAAGAACAGGGTTTGAGAGAGGAGGATGGGCAGCAAGCCCAGCACGGCTCCTGCAGCCTGTGGGGCGCCCCACCTTCTCCTGCTTCTGCTGGCCAACCCTCAACACCCGTGGGGGCTTTCCGCCCCGACTCCCAGGAAGCCCCACCCATCCCATCATGGCACATCAAGAGTTGGCCTGTCTTTCAAGATGATGCCAGTATACACCCCAAGACACCATGCTTACACTCTGTGTGTAGGAGACTGTGCCCAGCTAAGCCGGGGTGTCTTGCCACATTTGCCAAGATGGCTGGGCAATGCCTTTATAGTTTTCTGCAGGAGAAAAGCTGCCCTGCCTTGGTCCCCAGATCTTCCTTCTCTGTTGTCACCTTGAGACACGAGTCTGGTGTTGCCACTTCCTGAGCTAGGAGCAGGAAGAATATTCCAATCCCTCTTCACCTGATGACGATGGTCTAGGGGCCAGGGCCTCCTCCCCTCCCCCTCATACCCAGACAGCCTCTGCTCCCCTGGCAGGGCTAAGCCCACAGACAGGCAGTGTCTGGGCTCCTGGACCACCGCAGGGCAGCCGTGACCCGGAGGCCCCAGTGTCCAGGGCTCCCAGGGAAACCTGCATGCTGCTCTCCCTTTTCCTCCCCATGTCCACGGTCAAGGCCAAGGCCTGGGTCGTTTCATGAGTCACTCCTGGCTTCTCCATACTGGGCATGTGTCACAGGACCCTGCGTCACATTTGCCCTAGTTCAGTTGCTAAGCTGCCGTCACCCTCCCACTCTGAGCTGATCTGCCCTGACTCTGTGTCATGCCAACTGAAGAGGTGGTGGTTTTTTCCAGGTTGGGCCTGCTTAAAATCTACATGGTCACGTTAAAAGGGCAGTAGTCTAGAAATTGCCTGATGGTCCAGTGGCTAAGACTCCGTGTTCCCAATGCAGGGAACCTGGGTTTGATCTCTGGTCAGGGAGCTAGATCCTACCTGCAGCAACTAAAGATTCTGCATGCCACAACTAAGACCCCTTGCAGTCAAATAAATAGATAAAAACAAACAAAAACACAGCAGGAGTCTAGAGGAACTCTGGGACCTCACCTGGGGCACACCCACATGACTGCTCACTGCCACGCTGAGAGCAGAAACGCAGCAGTGGCCTCAGTGCCCGCTGCCAGGGGAGGGACACGTGGTCAACACATAAAGGACCCCAGGGAGCTGTGGAAGTGAACCTGAGTCACAGGCTTCGGGTGGACGAAGGGCGCCAGCAGTGTGAACGGAAAAAGCAGAACGAGAAAGCTGCCCTGGGACGCTGTTCAGGCGCTGTGAACTTGCAAAACAAAGCTGCGGGCTCCCCAGTGGGGAGTTCACGTGCGGTGACGCATCAGGGAGGGCCTGCGACACTCAACCATCCTGCGTGTGTTCACTCAGCTCTCCCGGGGGCCTGGCTGTCGGCGGGTCACTCTACCTCTCACTTGACGTCCAAGACAGTTTAGCACCAACTCAAGTGCCTGGAGAGGGACTGCACTAGCGCTGCCTAGCGTGGGGGAGAGTAGCTGAGCACACACTGCCTGGACAGCAGTCAGCTCCCCTCCGGGCGCAGCTGGGAGCTGAGAGGCCTCCTAGACTCAGACCAGGCAGAAGGCCCTCCACCCTAGTCCCCTGGAACAGCATCCTTGCGTCCTGATCCCCGACGTACCCTGTCTCCACAACTTCCCATGGAGGCGTCCCAAACCCACAGTGCCTCCTACCTACCACCGGCCAAGGCCAAGGGCACAAGGTGCTCTGGGGTGAAAGGGGACAGGAGGCCACTGGTGGGAAAGGCATGGTGATGAGGAACCCAGAGAGGTGTGAAGTAAATGCATCAAGGCTGGGGGAGGAGGAGGAACCTCAGAGAAGTCTCTGGGGCATCACCCACACCAAGCTGTAGCAGGGCAATGGGTGGGGAGCTGCAGCTGCTCCAAGGCTCCTTGGGGCCGAGATGCTGACCTTGCGGGACAGCAAGACTTCCCCAGCTTGGAGGAAATGCCCTAGGAGAGGAGATTTAGGCCAGCAGTTAGGGGTAGGGGACATGGAAATCCTTGACCCCATTCCCTCGGCTGGCCTCTTCTGGACAAAGGGTGGCCTTGACAGGCCAGGGCTGCCCTCCGGACTTCAGACAATTAAGGCTCTGATGACCCGAGGCCATTAAGTTGAAGGGACGCCTGCTGGGGTTGGCCAAGGGGCCTCAGAGTGGGGAGGCAGGTGCCAGGGGATGGGGAGGGAGTGGTGCCTGAAGTGAGAGAGTTCCCGGTTTCCTTCCCTAAGTCTCCGCTAACTCTTGGGGCCGAGACCCAAAATGACCAGAGAGAAACCATCAGTCAACTGCTCCCGCTTCAGAGAAGGTGGGACTGGCTTGAGCTGTGCTGGCCAGCATGGTGTCGGGGAACTAAGCACACAGTCTGAACAGGGACAAAGACTGTCAGGCCTCCTCCTCCCCAGATGCTCGGGAAATCCACCCTCACCCCAGAACTCTCTCTTCTGAGACTTAATTCAGGCCTGCAGGAGTTCCTGGTTCCACGTCAAGACTGTAGGGGCAGGGGAGGGGTGCCAAGAAGAGAGAGAATGCAAGGGACAAGTGAGAAAACTAGTCCTGCCATGATCCCCTTCCAGTACCCTTCGTTCTGGCTAGGAGAAACTTCCTGGTGGATACTTATTTTTTAAAATAAATTATTTTTAGGCTTTTTTTTTAGCTGTGCCACATGCCATGTGGGATCTCAGTGTCCCAACTAGGGATCGAGCCCGTGCCACTGCAGTGGCAGTGGAAGCACAGTCTTAACCACTGGACTGCCAGGCGAAGTCCCGGTGGGGAACTTGCGGTTTCACAATTCTTTTCACGAGAGCAGACCCCAGCTTCAGAGGTCAGGAATCCAGAAGAACTGACTGCATTGCTTTGTTTCTACTGTATATGGTGATCCTGCTACTATGATTTATTACAAGAAATAACATCAAGATCCCCTTTAAAAACAAAAATGAGTCTATTTGAAGGTCAAATTAATGAATTAATTCAGGCCCCAGGCTAAGAGGCTGGTGCACAGTATTTACTGCAGGCTTAGATGCTGAGGATATAGATACAGCAGGCTCCCAGGTCCTCGGGGCAAGGACAGGGAAGGTCAGGGCTGGGCCTCAGGTGCATTGGGCCTAGGAGCCCGTTGAATTGCCTGTACCAGCCAGCCGGTCTGGGACCACCATCTAGAGGGTGACTGGGTGTGTTGTGACTGGGGATGAAGATCTGGAGGGGTGAGGGGCGCCAGGGAGGGAACTCAGGTCCAGGAAGTAGAAGGCCCAGAGGCAGGGTAGCAAGTCCACAGAGGGTACCAACAGGGCCAAGCAAAGGACAGGAAGAAAGCTGGCTGCCTGTTGGAGGAAACAGAAGAGGCAGAAGGCGGCCAAGGGTGGAAGCCACAGGGGACCCAGTCAAGTCCAAGAGCTCAGAGGTCCAGGAGCCCAGCAGGCTTCTGAGGCCAGAGTGGTTGAGCCCAGGGATCTCCTTTCCCCAGGAAGCTGGGCACCTCCCGTTAAGTTTGGATCTGGCTGTGGGGTCGGAGCAACAGAGACTGCCTGTGACAAAGTCAAGTGCAGGTTCCTCTGGGCCTGGAGCCCTCAAAGCAAATTCCAAGCAAAGGGAACAACCTCTGAGCTCGGATGACTTATTTTTTAAACCAGTCGGACCTGTTCCTGACTGAGGCCTCGCTGGCCACCCTGCCTCACACTGGTACCATCATGGCACCGGACTGCCCCACGCCTGCGCTGGGGAGGTGTCCACCATTCCTGACAACTTGGTCAGTGAGCCATGACCTGCGGGGACCTGGGCCTGTCACCACCCACCAGGCAGCCCCCGCCCTCCTCAGGAGCTCACACCCAATGAGAGGAAAGCATTCTGGGTGTAAGGATGTGCTCGGGTGTGCAGAACGGGGGCAAGAGACCACTGGGCCAGAGGCTGGGAGGGAGGAGAAGTACTTCCGGAGAGTGGACCCGAGAGGCAGCAAGGATGAAGGAAGTCCCAGGGTCTGAGGGCCAACAGGAAGTGGACAGGAGAGCCGGACAAGGGTGGGGAAGGAGGGAAGCTACAAGGCCAAGCAGACCTGCTGGACTGGAGTGTGCTGTCCACACTCGCGGGAGGGTGGGCAAGGAGCTGACACGGCACCCCAAGTCACCAGGGATGCTCCCCTCCGCAGGCCCAGCTCTGCCTTCTCTCTCATGCCCAGATGGACATCCCACTTTTGCACTCTCACAACCCACAACTTGGGGCAAATGTCTCTTGGGCCCACCTGATATTCACCGAGTTCCTCAATGGCCCCTGGGCGGGCTGTCTCACACCTGGGACAGGGCACGGCACCTCTGGACGACTGTAATACCCAGGTGTGGAAGTCTGAGCCACCGGCAGCAGCTCTTCCCAGAGAGGCAGCGACTGATGCTGAGTCAGGTCCTTTGGAGGAAATCGCACGTCTGTTTTCCTGCTGTGGTTGGGAGTCTCCGAGTGACCCTCCTCTCAGGCCCAGTCAGCAGGTTTTTCTAGGAGCTGAGTGGAAAAGGAAGACGAGGCCATCCTCTGGGAGCCTGGGCTAGTGGAGCCTGGGGGACTGCTCAACAGGAAATGAGCAGAATGTACCCAAAGTGCAGCACTAGGGAGAAGTGTCTGTAAATTCAGCCCTGGGGAGGGGGGCAGGGAGAGAAGCCAGGGTGTGGGGAGAGAGAAGAGGGGGAGGGGAAGGAGGAAGAGGGAGATGAGAAAGGAGGAGGGCAAAGAGCAGAGAGCAAGCAGCTGCTGCTAGTCTGACACATTCCACATTCCTTGAGAAAAAGTCCAGAAAGATCACCCCTAACGTTTCCCTGGGGAAGGGTTTGGGCAGGGCTAGCAGGTAAAGATGTCCCCACAGGTCTGCAAGCTCCCAAACCCTCCAGTGGCTGGGAGGCTCCAGCATCAAACCCTCCTTAAACCTCAGTAACCTCCCCCTGCCCCTCCCCCGACCTTGGAAACCATAAACAAGACAATTGGGCTTTCCTCCCCTACTCCCCCGGCCAATGGCCTGATGCCTCTGAAACCCTATGGAGGAAGCTGGCTGCGTGCCCCAAATGAAGAACTAACTTTCTCTAGATTGGGTCAGTCTCAAGATACTGGCAACAAAGAGGAGAGGCCAGAGATAGGGGCCAAGGCAACATTAACTGTGGTCCCTGACCCAGGGTCAAAGGCCATGGGACATGCAGGCCAGAAGCAAATGGCGGGCCTGAAGAGCCCAGTTGCAGCCTGTCAGTTTGTCCTCTAAGGAGAGACACAGAGCGCTGCACAGAGGGGCACTGGAAGGGCAGGCGGAGCACTCAGGGCCCCGAAGGAGGCTGGCTCTGGAGGGACGCTGGGGGGACAGGTGGGTGGACGGCATTGTTTTCTGGGTTCAGTTGCTAAGTCTGCGACAGTTCTGGGGTCTCAAAACTGTGATAGCCTCCAATTCCTGAAGCTGAGCAGGAAGATACTGAGAAACCTCTCACCTCACAGGCTCTTATTAAGTGGCACACGGAGTATAATTAAGTATCCCACAGCCTGGCCTCAAAACACACCCAGATAGGCAGGGCGATCAGCTCCCACTGAGTTCTGTGATAAACTGCCTTTACTACACCCAGGATTCTGAGTCACAGTGAGCTTCAGGCTCCATACACAGCCGTTCCGAGCAGTGGACTGAGAACATGATGAGCCGGTGGTCCTGGCACGTTAATATCGAAGAGCTGCAGGATGCTGTCTGACCCTGGGGTGCCTCCCTGATGGCGAACAGTGGGTCCTGCCCAGGAGGTCAGGTTAACCTGGTTTTACGGACAGGCCTGGGAAGCACTGGAGATGAGAGGCCCCTGCTTCCTTCGGGGAAGGGCAGTTTTGGGTTGCTTCTAAAGCTCCACAGCCCAGCCTACAACACAGGGCTGGTCACTGCACCCAGCTAGCTTGTGAGGCAGGATGGGATCATCTCCGCCCAGGGTCCTGCAGGGACACTGTGAGGTCAAGGGTATTCCTACGGATGAGTCAGCAGAATGGTTTCCTGTAAGAGTGGACTTAACTCACTTCCCGCCACACGTGGACAAGGCCACGGCCAAAAGCCCTTCCCACATCTGCTGCCCCGAGGCAGAAGGTTTTCCGGGGGTGAGTGTCTGCAGCTGCTGGGCTCAAGGTCCTGAGCCAGAGACCAGTCCCACTCCCACTCCCACCCCCACCCCCAGACCTTGCCTGACACCTGTCACTCCCAGGCTCCATACTTTGATTCGTGCTGACACTTAAGGGGTTATAAGTTCCAGATTTTTGTGTCCTAAGATCATCCACGTCTGTTACTCAGCAGGCCAAGTACTTTGCTGGGAAATCAAGAGTGTGATTCCACAAAATGAAGTTTAAAAAATAGGTCGGAGCAGGCAGTATCTGGGAGACCTCTGACATTTCCCCAACTATTGCTTACTCCTACAAGTTCAGGTCTGGGTCCCCTAGTCCTTCCCCACCCCCATGCCTCTCCCAGGAAGCTCAATCTTTCCTCCTAGACACCAACGCGGGGCCTAGAGAAAATCGAACAAACTTCAAAGTTACGGGATTCGGGGGTCATGAGTTCCCCTCCTAGCTTGGATGGAACCAATCTTTTAATTCAAACTCTCTCCCTCCTTTCAGGCAAAAAAAAAAAAGAAATCAGGCCAGCATTCCAGGCGGCTGCCAGATCTACTCCTAGTTACACTCTCAGATCTCCACATACATAGCACAGCCACAAGAATGACCAGGAAACCATCAGCAGCTCAGGTGGAAATTAATGTCACCCCCACACACTACAGTGACAAGTGAGCTTCTGAGACTGGAGCTAGCTAGTGGGGTCCTCGACCCACCTCTATTCCCCAGAAAGACTCATAAAGGCGTCTCCCCCCAGTTTAGATGTGCACAAAGACCAGGTGATGCTGACTGGGATTATTACATGGGGAGGCGGGAGAGGACCACAACCACGGGCCCGGGACAGACACCTACTTCTTTTTCTGCTTTATGCTATGGATTCCTCAACGTTCTCCAGTTCAGCCTGTCAGTGACCAGAAGTAAAAACTCACAAACTTCCCACTCAAGCTCAAATCGATTTTGTTTAAGACCTGAAAGCTTTCACCAGAGAGGAACTGTTGCGGAACTGGTCATGCCAGCTACCGGAAGCTGGTTTGTCACCGATGTCATCAATGAGGGAGACCTGCTGGAAACCTGCTTCTCTACTCCTGGCTCTCTGTCATGCGTCCACCTTTCTCAATTTAGAGACGACACTGTTACAAGCCTTTGAAATCAAGAACCTGTTTCAGAGCAGGGCTTCTAACGTTGGTGCTTCTGTCATTCGGACAAGATAACTCTTGGTGGTATAGAAGGCTGTTCTGTGTGTTACAGGGTGTTTAGCAACCATTCCTGGCCGCTACCTACTCAGTGCCACTAGTGTCTGCTCCCCAAGGCCTGACAAAACCTCTGATGCTGCCAAATGTCCCTGGGGTGCTGCACGGAGAGGAAAGGGGAGAGGGAAGGGTTAGTCACCTCTAAGTGAAGAGGTGCCGATGCAAGCTTGACAGATGGCAACAGATACTCTGGGGTTCTTCTGAGGACTTGGGCAGGGAAGATGTGGTGTCCGGGTGCTGAGTTCTGCATATATCAGGTTATCTCTTGTTTCAAGAATTAGAAAAAGCAGGCAGCTGCCACAAGAATGCCCAGGAGGGATTTCTGTTGTTGCTGTTTGGTTTGGTTTGGGTAAAATTATCCTCACTTTTCTCAAACTGTAAAACAGGGTTTCCCAACCTCAGTACTGCTGACATCTGGGGCCCAGTACACTGTAATACAATTAATTACCTCCAAGTTTTGGCAGCCAAACATGCCTCCAGACATTGCCAATGTCCTCCAGAGGATGGAATTGGCCCTGGCTGAGAACCACTGTCCTACTGGAAGACAAATGCCCCTCAATCCTTTGGTGTAGAAAGGGGAGTATGCTGACCCTTGGGCCAGATAAAGTGAGACTGAGACTGACTGAGATCAACAGAGACTGGTTTAAAACACATTCACTTGGTGAACCCTCAATATATATTAAGACTTAACAGGAATGTTACCTGGCCCAGACGATCCTATCCTGAGGACACAGAAAGAGGATGAAGGCGGTGTTTCTACAATCAAGACAAGAAATATACAGAGAGGTGGACATGTCCAGATCCACAGTGGAGGTCTATGGAAACTATTGCAGAGGGAATGGAACACAGCCAGGGTGATTCTTGAGAGCACAACTCAACACAGACTTGGTCACGAGGCCAAGACGGCGGCTCTCAGGCTCTCAGAGGAGCACGTGGCCATGGCTGCGATTCTTTGGGACTGGGTCCCAGAATGCCGCGATAATAAACTGATCCGAACCACCAGCTTATGCTGCACTGAGCTTTCCAGGTTTCTAAGCGCTCCCTCTAAGTGCTACATTCAGGTCTGAATGCAGGCCATTCTTCCTTCCTTGAGAGGAAAGGCTCAGGTGGACACCCTGAGAGCCCCAGCTAGTCCCTCCAGCACAATGAGTCTTCTAGGGGGAGGATGGGCTACTAGCCTGAGGGTGGGGCGGGGAGGGTTTCCAGACACCCGTCCACAGGAAGGAACGAGGTGGCCCAGGAGTTCTTCCCAGACCTATAGTTCTTACGTGAGGGGCTACATCAGGGTGCAAGATAGAGAGCAGCACTGCAAAGTGCTCTGGTCAAGTGTGCAGCGAGGCGGGGCGGAGGGGGAGGTAGAGGCTTGCTGGGCCAGGTGACTCATTCCACCCTGCTGGGGCACAGGGCTACACTCTGAGCAACAACCCTAGCATCCATCTAGATTAAGTTTCTCTTCCTCCAGTGTTTAGCCTGGAGTCGAGAGACAGACCCCACATATCTTTAGCCCTGTCTAGGATCATTACTTTCCCCCTCAAGGGGCCAAAGGTCCCAGCTGTGTATCACTGAGGACACCCTTCTTTTCCCTCCCACTGGACCTCTCCAAGTCATGGGTTAAAGTCTGGTTTGCCAGCACTGCCTAAAGGATTCCTATGACCATTGCTTGTTCCTTCCTGG
This sequence comes from Oryx dammah, assembly GCF_014754425.2. Lineage (NCBI taxonomy): Eukaryota > Metazoa > Chordata > Mammalia > Artiodactyla > Bovidae > Oryx > Oryx dammah. Next base: position 89,910,562 of record NW_024070189.1, read on the forward strand.
AGTCCATCCACACAAACTCCAAACCTAAGATTCTTAAGGGATAGAGAAATCTGGGAACTTTTTGGATTTGAGCCTATAAACTGAATTTTACATTTGCCTAGTTTTCTGAAGAGTGGACCCACTCAGCTTTCACCAGATTTGTGAACAACGGGGCCTGAATTTCCAAAACACCTATTTTGTCCATCACAAGTAGAACACTTAAACATTCTTGGATTCCACATTCCACTTCTGGGAACTTAACCTGTAAAGCCAATCCTACCTGTGAGCAGAGATACTCACTGGCTTTTCATAACAGTACTGTACGTGGCAGAAAACTACTTGAAACTATCTAAACATCCATCAATAGACACCTAGTTAAAAAAAGTCATGGTAGACTTCATGGAACAGAATATCACGTACCCATTAAAAAGATCCAGAAGGAGGTAGAGGAAAAGCAAAGGAGGAAGATGAAATACATGACATCTTATCTCTTCAAAAGAACAAAACAAAACAACAGAATTGAGCAGTAGGCTCTAGTGCTGGGGCTCTACGGGGAGAGGGGAAGGAGGGGGTTCCCCTAAAGACATCTCGCACCATGGGAGACATGGGTGGTTGTCACAATTGGGGGAGCTCCTAAATCGACTGGGAGGGGGCCAGGTGTGCTGCTCAATGCCCCAGAGTGCCCAGGATGGCTGCCAGGACAGAGAAAGACCCGAGGTGGAGAATTCTGACTCTAGTATGATCTCCAAGACACAGTTAATGAAAACCAGCAAGTACATGGTTCTATGCAGACCATGCTACCACTACGTGGGTTTTTTAAAGAAGAGGCGTACACTTCTCTTTGGTAACTGGTGACAGTCTTGTTTCTGGGGAGAGGGACTGGATGTCTGAGGAACTGAAGTGGGAAATTGACTTTTCACTCAATCCTTTCAATTCTGCACCCGGCCCACTGAGAAGGCTGTTGGTCATCTTTGAAAAAAAGAATTGCTCTAGACACAGAATTCCCTGCCCCGGGGCTCTCTGTGTCGACAGCCTCCGGACGGCTTCTTCCTCTTCTCTCTCTCCGCTCCCTCCCTGACCTTTTAGAGGGAAGGACAGGAGGCGAGGGATCCATGTCCGGGAACAACCTCTGGGTGCATCTCTGCTCCCCTCCACCGTCTGCCCACCATCCTCGAGGAGACTGGAGCCCACATGGCGGACAGAGCCTGGGCGCCCTCGCACGCAGACCCTGTACCTCCTAGGCTGTACCCACCCTGCGAGGGACGCGTGCCAAGATCGCCCCCTCACTACCTCCGGTTCCCTCCTGAGTCAGGGCCAGGCCTGGCATCGCCTGGCCCCCCTCCGAGCAGTCTGAGCCCGGGGCTCACCGCACACCACCCCCACCCCGCCCCGCCTCGGCCTCCGCTCACCTGGCTCGCCTTGTAGAACTGCTTCTTCAGCCCCGCCACCGACATGCTGCCTCCCGCCGTCGGGCCTGCCGCCCGGACCCAGCGAACCGGAGGGACCGCGCAGGCGACAGGTTTCCGGGCGCCACCAACCCCCAGCGCGCCTCAGCGGGCCCCTACGGCACCGCCTCCACCGCCCTCAAGCCAGCCCCGCCCGCCCCGGCGCCGCCTCAGACCCTCGCGAGCCCGCGCGGCCAGGATATTACATGGCAACCGCACACTTCCGGTGCCGGCCCCCGCGCGCGCACGCGCGCCCTGGGCCCCCCCCGTCTGCTCACACGCGCCCCCTGCCGGCGGGGGAGTGCAGGCACATCCCGCCTGCTAACCGAGAGGCCGCCTCGGCCTATGAGTGGACTGGAGCGAACCTAGAGAGGCTGTAGCGGCTGCAGCGACCCCTGGAGTCCCGGAGGTGGCCCTGACGTCTCAGGAAAAGTGCTTAGACCCTTTCTGTAGAGGCTGGGCAGGCCAAGGGACAGGTAGAACTCCAGAGGCTGAGTTTACAAATCTTCACATACCTTTTCGCTAATCTCAGCTATATAGAGTTCTTCTGAGGTCTTCCACCACCTTCCCTTCCAGTCCTGTGTTCATTCATTCAGTTGCCCAAATCAGACATCAGGTTATGACTTGTACCTCCTTTCCGCTACCCACTGTCTCTCTGCCCTGATCAGACCATTCCACCAGTCTTCTCTCTGGTGTGCCCAGCTTCAGGTTCTCCCCTCCAGTTCATCTGTTACAAGGCTGCCAGAAAGATGCTTCTATAACATAATTCAGATCACATGATTCCCTGGCCTATTCTAAAGCCAGTAGTATTGGCCTTAGAATACTTCTAAGGCCTTCTTGACATGGCCTACAAAGCTTGTAAAATTTGGCCCCATCACCTTTTCTGACTTCTATAACCCATCATCCTTTTTCCCTATGGGCTTTGCTAACATTATTCCTCTCTTGCTCATTTCCCCCCAATCTTTCCTCCCATCCCTTGTGCATAAAAGAACTCTATTTGTAATGTCACCTCCTCCAGGAAGGCTTCTCAGATTCATACATGCTTACGGCTATTGATTTTTTTCATCAGTTGTTTTTTGTTGAACGAATCGAAAGTTAAGAATGAATCAAAATGAGTAAATGAATCCAAAAAGAAGAGCAGGGTTGGGGCCGGTTGCACAATGGATAACAAGTCTGACTACAAGTTGTAAGAAGAACAATAAAGTGACTAGAGCTAAAGTGCTTGCAACTTCCGTGTTGAAATCTCTGACAGAGTTGAGCGATTTTGTGAAGCAGAGGATTGCTGAAAGTTTACAAGTGCCTCTACAGAAGGTACTGGACTAGATCAGACTATTGCTTTAAAATATACATGCCCCAACCTCTCCCTAAGGTCCTGATGGGGCTATTATGAATAGTGTGAAAAACCTCCCATGTGATTTTGATGGGTGTCCTAAATGGTGATCCACCAGCCTAAATCATTTCAGGTGCCAAAATGTCAGAGAAAGAAAGGAAAATATCCTAAAGGTTCAGACAAGGATACCGAGACCTTGAGTAAGACATGACTTGTCCAAAGTGATGTCCTATTTTTCCACATTATTTTCAACCAACCCTACTGATGTAATTATCCAATCTACAAGATAAATAGAATTCTGAAATTGGACTAAGTTAATTATTTGCTTCTCACTTTGCTTTGCTTGAGAGAGTAAATTGGTGCTGAAGAAAACCTGTTCTAAGGCTCAAAGACTGACTCTGAAGGTCTCTGTTCCATGTGAAGTTTTTAACTGACATGATCACACAGTTCAATCAAATGATATTTATGTATTCACTCAAATATTTATTGGGTACCTACTAATGAATAAGTCACCAGTAGGTCCTGCAGATACTGTGATAAATGATTCATGTCCTCATGGAGCTGACGATAAAAACAGAAATGAATTCACCAGCCAGTAACATGTTAATAAATAAGCACAAGCTGTAATTGTTCCAAGAAAAAGAACAGTGTTGTAGCAACTTCATCTTGGAGGCTGGGGAAGAAAGGCTCCCCTGGGATTTCAATCTAAGATCTGAAACTGACGTAGAAATCAACCAGGGAAGGAGCTATGGAAAGCGTTTCCGGCGAAGAAACAGTATGTGCAAAACCCTGAGGATTAAACAAGAAATGTCCATTTCATTCATTTCCTCTGAATATATATATCGCATCTCAAATACTTTTGAAGCGATGCCCAGAGTTTATTTTGCTTTTATTGTTTATATAAATTATAATTTTAATTACTGTGGCTATATTCAGTGAAGTGAAGTGAAATGAAGTCGTTCAGTCGTGTCCGACTCTTTGCGACCCCATGGACTATAGCCTACCAAGTTCCTCCGTCCATGGGATTCTCCAGGCAAGAATACTGGAGTGGGTTGCCATTTCCTTCTCCAGGGGATCTTCCCGACCCAGGGATTGAACCCAGGTCTCCCGCATTGGAGGCAGATGCTTTCCTGTCTGAGCCACAACCTATGTGCAATTAGGATAAAAAAAATTAGTCTTCAGCAAAATCGCAGTTTCAGGCTGTCACCAGCGCGCTGCGTAAAGCGTTTCGCCGTGACGTAGGAGCCTAATCATCCCGCCTCCCACAGACATATCACACGGGCTCAGCCAATCACAGTGTGGAACACTCAACTTGACATCACCCATCACCAATCGCAGGACACCCGCTACCCGTCAATGGCCGGCCACCGTGAGGAAGCCCCGCCCTCAGCTGGAATATCAATAGGGGAGCTATGGAAGGAATGGAAGCTTCGGTTCTCGCGATGATGCTCCCGGCTCTCCCCTCTTCCCGAGTAGGGCCGTCACGTGACGCGGCATCACCCAATTGCCGTGTGGGCCGCGGGGGTCGCCGCGGTTCCCGCCAAATACGAGCGCGGCGGCCGCGGCAGCAGCGGCGCGGGCGGGAGGGCGAGCAGCAGCGGCCGCCTGAGCAGAGCCCGCTCCTCCGCCGCCTGAGAGGAACTCGAGACGTCGCCCGCGCAATGCTGGAGGAGCCGGAGTGCGGGGCGCCGGGCGCCCGGGGAGAGGCCGCAGGTCGGTTCCAGCCTGCGCTGAGGGAAAGGGGGGTCGCGGCGCGCGGCCTGTGTGGGCCGAAGCGGCGGTTGGGGGTGGACTGGCCTCCTGGCCTGGGCCCACGGCTCTGCATCTGGCGTTCGGTGCGTAGAGCCATTACAACCCCGGGGAAGGGCCTTGCGACCCGAAAGGCACCTCTTTGACGTTATTGTTGCAGCCGCGACCATTTTTTTTTCCGGCGCTTTTACGTCAGTTCGTCCTTCCAGAGCGCTTTGCGGTGACGGGTGTGTGTGTAGCCCGGAGGGGAAACTGAGACCCAAAGAGGCGAAAGGGCCGGATTTGTTGGTTACCGAGTGCGTTTGTGTCCCCCGGACAAGTAGGACCCTGCAGCGGCGCTATGGGCCGGATGTGGAAACTGAGGTCCGGGGTCCCATGGGGTCGTGGGACCGGAATAGCTCCGTCTAAGGGTCGGGGCCAGCCCAGGTAAGAGGCCCGGGTGGTAGGGGTCCCGGATTCTTGATGCCGCCGGATATGCAGGAAGAGCTATCTTTCTCCTTCCTGTGTCTTGGGAGGGGGCTTTCTGGCGCCTGGCAGGCCCCTTATATGGGATGGCGAACTGAGGAGGACCAGACGGCTTGTCTCCCCTGCTCCACTCCCATTTTGCCCCCAGGACTTGGCGCAGTGCTTGCTTGACACATAGTGGGTGCCCAGTAATTAAGTGTCGGTAGGGACATCCGTTAATCTAGTTCAGAATTTCTCAGCCTCAGCGCTGTTGACACTGGGGGCCATTCTGTGCGCTGAAGCAGCACCTCTGTCCTCCACCCATAAGATCTCAGTAGCAGGCCCTGCTCGTCTGGGACAACCAAAAATGCATCCACTGCCAAAGTGCCTCCTAGTTGAGAAGCACTGTGCTGTTTCCAGACTTTGGGATTTCAAAGAGACAGAATTCATATAAAGTTGGGGCTGATTGTCATGGACGGTCACTGGACCCAGTATCATGTTTAAGAAATTTACAAAGCACCTTCTGTTATTATGACCAGGCTATCCTAAAATGGGAGGATGTTTTAATGCCAGATAAAATTAGGAGGGATATAGTCTCAGAATAAAAAGCAGTGGTAAGTTTGTACAGAAATGTTTGTTAATTGCGCGTATACCTTTGAATAGACTGAGTCCCTGGATGGGATCCCTTTTATTTCGACCTGAGGGCACCTCTGTTCTGCTTGCATCAAAGCTGGTGACTCAAGGCCATGCCAATAAATCCTTGTAATTGACTGAAAATTAAGTGGCTAAAGATTGTGTATCCTTCAACGGGGGCGGGGAGGAGTTCATGTTTTTGAGAACCGAAAACTTGGGAATAATACTATCTTGAAATGGGAAGAAAGGAAATGTCTTCTGGGTACCTTTCTTGTATTCCTAGCTTGGAAGCAGGTAGAGTAGGTTCATCTGTGGGCAGTTGAGTTTTTTTAGAAAGCCAGGATCTGATTTTTAAAAATACTCACTCGTATGCATCTTTTAAAAAAAAAAGAATGTAGATTAGCTAAAATAACTAGACTTTTCCAAGCCAGATCTAGCAGATGTCAGCTTCTCAACTTATTCTAGCCATTTGAAGATATTTATTCAAGGACTTAGTTCTGTTTATGGTCATTTCTATACCAGTTTTGATACTGTTATGCCTTTTTTTTTTTCTTGCATATTTCTTTCCCCCCTGTGCAGGAAAATAGCCTCCCTTATCATTTCTTGACTGTGCTTCAGCTCCAACTTGGCAGGCTCGAGATGCTTTAAGTTGTATCACCTTTTATAATAAACCCTATTTTAAGAGAAAATAAGCCCTATACCAATTGTACAGATTTGTTGGTGGGGAGGGGTTGGATTGGAGGAGAATGTTTGGGCTCCTATTATGGTAAAATCAGCTGATGCAATGTTTTCTCTCATCTCTAGTTTCCTTACTTGATTTCCTACTACCTGCAAGGCCCTGAGCCCATGTGTGGGACAAGTCTGTGTACTGTCACAAAGCTGGTGTTCTGATGGGGGGAGAGACAGAAACACAAAAGTCTCAGGTGTGCTAAGTGCTCAAGGGAAATAAAACAAGATGTGACAGCATTCAGGAGAGAATTTCTTAACCTACTGACATTTGAGATCAGATAATTCTCTGTGGTGGGGAGCAGTCCTGTGCATTGTGAGATATTTAGCAGTGTTCCTGTCCCTTACCCACTTGATGCTGGTAATACACTCTCTTCAGTCATGACAATCAAAAAATGTCCTTTGTTGCTCAGTTGTGCTTGACTCTTTGCGACCCCATGGACTGTAGCCTGCCAGGCTCCTCTGTCCATGGAATTTCCCAGGCGAAAATACTGGAGTGGGTTGTCATTTCCTTCTCCGGGGGATCTTTCTGACCGGGGATCGAACCTGTGTCCCCTGCATTGGCAGGCAAATTCTTTACCACTGAGCCACCAGGGAAGCCCAAGGATGGTGTTGGAGTACCCAGATGAGCCCCACTGGACAATCACTTTGTATAGTAGGTACTGTATTTTTTGCTACGTTGTTTCCAGCACTTAATAACATATCCTGTGACATTCATTCACAGCCATGGATTGCAAAGACAGGCCAGCTTTTCCAGTCAAGAAGTTAATACAAGGTAACTCTGGGAATGGGTTAAATATTTGTTCCTAGCTTATGTCCTTCATTGTTTTCTCAATTATTATATTTTTCATTTCCCTTGAGCAGAGGCAGGCCATCTCCTGGGGTCCTCATCAGAAGCATCAAGGGGGTGGAGGGGAGAAGACAGTTGCATCTTACATTTGGAAGCTGGGAAACCCTTTTCACTGCGTGCTGTTCCCAGGACCAAATGCAGAGGTTGCTGCTTTTACAGCTGGATTCCAGCATATTGACTTTGTAATATTTTTTCTCGTGGAGGAAAAATATACTGTATATTCTATGTACCGTAGAGCAGGGGTACCCAACCTCTGGGATCTAGTGCCTGATGATCTGAGATGGAACTGATGTAATTATAATAGAGTGCACAGTAGATGTAACCGTTCCCCCACCCTCAGTCCATGGCAAAACTATCTTCCACAAAACCTGGGCCTGGTGCCAAAAAGGCTAGGACCACGGCTGGAGAGAGTTTCACAAGCATTCTAGCCTCTGCTCCCAAGTTGTCAAAGCCAATAACATCTCTTGATGTTGCCAGATGTCCCCTGGCAGGCACAGCTGTCCCCAGTTGAACACCTTTTTACAGGAAGTGTCTCAGAATCCTTTCATTTGCAAAAGGGAGGAATGAATTTACCCTTAGGTCAGATTAGTGGCTGGACTATATAAAAAAGGATGGGTTTTGGTTTTCAAAGCTTGGTTATCTGGTTCCCCTGTAGCAGCTGGCCTTCTCCTATCATGACTGACAGCAAGGTTGGTGTTGGTAGGAGTTGTATGAAGGGCAGCCGCCTTCCGAGGTTAAAGGATTAGGGCCAAACCGTATAATCTGTGGGCATGATCATCTTATAAACAAGCCAGAACAGGTTTATATGTTTGGTCTACATTAGAAAGTAGTTAATAAGATGTTTGGGTGTTTTGAGTACAGGCAGACTCTGTAAGAAAGTCACCCATCTGCATTTCCTCAGTCTTCCATGTGCCTGTCTCTCAGAACCATCCAGAAGGTTGACATGCAATGGGAGGATACTTGTTTCGTTGGCAAGAAAAGCTAACAGCCTGGAGTGCTAGGAGCAGAACAAAATCTTAACTGCAAATGGATCTGTCTCTTTAGCTTTTGGAACCAGATACACTTATCTTCAAATGGGATTTCCACCTGTAATAAATAACTTTAGAATTTGAACTGGATTTCAAAGAGATCAGAAAATGTCTTCTTCGAAATTCTTGCAAAGTCCCTGCTCTAAAAGCTTGTCAGTGTTTGGGGATTTTGTTTGCTTTCCATTTCTTTTTTTTATTTTTGTTTTTTTTGTTCATAAGTTTTTGCTTTTAATTCGGTTGTTGGAAAAGTCCATAATGAAAAGACTTGTTTAGTCACTAAATTGTGTCCAACTCTTTGCAACTCTATGGGCTGCAGCATGCCTGGCTTCCCTATCCTTCATTATCTCCTGGAGTTTGCTCAAACTCATATCCAATGAAAAGATAATCCCTTTTCAAACTTTAGATATCCTCCCTACCCCCAAGTACATCAAGGTTGTTCATTTTTTGAGAATATGGAATGTTAAAGTATTGATTGTCACTCTTCACACTATCACTTAAAAGAGGTCCTCCTTCTCTTCTGGTTTCAGCCCGACTGCCATTCAAGCGCCTGAATCTTGTCCCCAAGGAGAAAATTGACGATGGCTTGGACGACACAGGGGGCTCTCGGGGTGGCCCTGTGCAGACTCAAGTCCACGACTTAGAAACCTCTTTGGACCACTTGGAGAACTGTCACATGGGTTCTGACATCGATTTTAGGCCAAAACTTGTCAATGGGAAGGGACCCTTAGATAACTTTTTAAGAAGTCAAGTTGAAACCAGTATTGGCCAGGCTGTGGTCATAATCGATTTGACAGAGGACTCGAACAACCCCCGGGACAACATGGTGGGCCACAATAAACTGAATTCTGCCACCTCCCCAGCGCAGAAGAACATAAATGGAGTCCCAGACAAAGCTGGAGATGACAGGGGACTGCCAAAGGCCAATCAGAAGGACGAGCTGGCAAGTCCCGAAGAGGCCCTTTCAGAAGTTTCGTGCAAGACAGAGGCATGGGGTGCTGACTCGGGGGGTGTAGACAGGAGGGGACTCGCACAGAGGGGCTCACCCCAAAACTCTCCCAAGCTGACTGGTGGCCTGAGCGCGTGCTCTGAGAAGGACCTGGACGGCTGGCGTGAAGCCGGGGGCATCCTGTTCAAGGGGAAGATGCCCGTGGTTGTCTTGCAGGATATCCTGGCTCCCAGACCGCCAGCCAGGTCTCCTCCTGCCACTCCTCCCGGCCAGGCTGTGCCTTCTGAGAGTGAGACACCGGAGTCCAGCCCAGAAGAGGACTTGGCACTGAGCCACTCGTCCTTGAGCTCTTCCTCTCCCACCAGCTCCCCCGAGGGGCAGTCTGCGCCCACAAAGCTGCATACAGGCCCCAGCCCCCTCCCTGCCTCCACACCCGTCTGCAGAGTGAGTACCTCCCCTGAGTCAGTGCTGCCTGAACCTAGAGGCTTCATCCAGCCCCTCACTCTTCACCCAGGGATCCTATGTTGCCCACCTGGCTAGTGGCTGAGTGAGTGCGGCCACAGATGAGCTCTTGTGACCTGGGCAGGTCCATTGCAGAATTCTTTCTGATAGCGAGAGCCACTGAATTGTTCATTGTTGTGCATACTGCGATGTGCACCAGTGTGTGTGTCCGTGCCTTCCTGGTAGCCTTGTTCACACTTAAATAATGGTGCTGGTCACCTTAGCCACACTAGTGACTTAATGGCTGTGATCCTCAAGTTAGCCTTTATGTATATATATATATGTATGTATATGTGTGTATATATATATATATATATATATATATATACACTCACGTATATTTTTTCCGATGTTTATTTGGTTGCACTGGGTTTTAGTTGCAGCGTATAGGGTCTTTGATCTTTGTTGTGGCATGCGGGATCTGTAGTTGCAGCATGTGAACTCTTAGTTGCGGTTTGTGGGATCTAGTTCCCTGACCAGAGATCAAACCTGGGTCCTCATGCATTGGGAGCGCAGAGTCTCCGCCCTTGGACCACCAGGGAAGTCCTTCAAGTCAGCCTTTAACTTCAGCTCCAGGCACTCCTATTCCAACAGAAGAGTCACATAGTCATTGCTGGTAAGCACTCAGCGTTGGTGACGAGACCCAAAGATGGCAGGAAGAACAAAACGGGGCATCCTGAAGGGTCAGCTCTCATGACCTCCTGTCTTAAAACCTCACCCAGAGAAATGAGAACAAAAAAGACCTGGCTCTGTGTTTAAGGCCCCAGGCAGGTGGCTTTGGAAATTTCTGTTTCTATTATTGTCTTCCAAAGGACATAATGGCAAATATCTCTATTCTCACCTGTCCTTGAGGTGCTATGGGTAGAACTGAATCAATTAGTCAAGAATCACAAAGCATATTTCACAGTATCTGTGGTTTGAGGGTTTTGTAGCACTTATATGTGTTCATAATCGGGTTTTCACATAAGATTGGATCCTGGGGCGAGTTGTTTATTTTCTACTGTACTTGCTTTATTTGACCATAAACTGCCTACCTTGACTGCTTTCTGAACTTCTCTCCCTAGCATATTAGCCATTATTCTAGACAGTTCCATTTCTTATCTTATCTCCCGAGGAGATTGGAGAATGGGGAAAGTGGCTTCCTCTTTAGGTTCACAAAATAGCAATCAAGTCCAGAGTCATCTTTTTTCCTTCTGAGTTTCTAGATGTGTCAGACTGAGATACTCAGCTTTTAAATTCCCATCTGAGCTGTCACCCAGACTCTCAGAACCTGAGTTTGGGTCCCATGCCATCAGCCATCTTGTTCTGTTTTGACCCTCCAGTCACACTGAATCCTTGCTGCTTCTGCTTTGTAGAACTACTTTGTCACATGACTGGTGACAGCCAGTGAGCCCAGAGAACAGGACATATACGCATTTTCATTTTCCTTCATAGCTTTGTTTTTTAAGTTTGTTTTTATGCACATAGCCAGGTCCCAGGACTGGGAGGCCACGCTGTTGGGGCTTGTCACAAAGCAGTGCTACTTCCTGTGCACCGGCCTAAATGCTGAGCGCATGAACCAGGTGTGCTGAGTTTACCAAAGCCTGCCTCTGAGACCCTGATCTGACTCCATACACAGGTTTGGGGTTTTAGATGTTCTAGAAGACAGTGTTATCACTCAGCTTTGCAAATAGTTCATGCTGCAGGCAGTGAGGTCTTATAGCCCTCCCCGCCATCCTGTGGCACAGAATTGCCCCGGTCACCCACAGTGTGGAATAGAGCCCCCTGATGCTGGGTGACGCCCCACGTGTGAGAGTGAAATGGAGTGACCACCAGGAGATGCCTGAAGGCCTTGCACACTCAGTTTCTGGTTTATCTCCTCACTTTCAGGAGTGCTGGATTTCCTGAGTAGTTGATTTTTGTGGTTGGTAACTAACATTAACAACTTTCCCTGCTGTGGGCCCAGGTTCTTCTTGACCCCTGTTACTGTGGGGAATTCTTTTTCCATTTTCTCTCTGCCTTCTCATCTCCAGATTGTAGGCAGAAGCTTGTTGTAGGCTTGCAGATTGTTTCTTATTCCCATGTCATATGTGTGGTTTTTATTGGGCTCAGTTTATCCTGGACTTGGTATCATAAATCTGCATTGGGAACCCCCAAACATTAGCTGATCCGTGTGTGCGTGCCTGTGTGGCCGAGAGGGAGACCCAGCTCGTTAAAATGAAGATCACCCCGTCCCTTCATCTAGAGAGCCTGACTTTGAAAAAACACTCAGGAACACCTCTTCTAGATAACCCCAGGTCTCTTGACTAGCCAAAGCGTGGCTGTTTGGCCTCAGAGCTTTTACCACCTGGGATAGAGCTGTTTCTCCAGTTTGTTTGCAGAGACATGTGTGATTAGTCCACGTTATTGTTGACTCAGATGTTTGTTCCCTAAAGAACTGTGTGGATACGGTGGTGTTACCGGAATCTACACCTTGCCTCTGTACAGTTGCTGGAACTCTTTAAATTATGTTAAATAATGGTAATATAAATTATACAAGTATTAAATGCTCTGTTTTTTAAAAAAAGTATCACTGAACCATCAAAGCCCCTTTTGGCTTTTTCCTGTCCTGCAGGTTGCCACTATAGTCTCACTTTGCTCTGTGTGGTGTGTATGTGAAGGATCCCTGGGAATATACTGTATCATTTTGTTACCTTACATGAGCCATATACTGTCAATATGTTTCTTTTTTATTCCAGGGTATGTTTAACTGTATTTTACACTGGGATGGGAAGATGTATGTCTTTTTAACTGCTATACTGTATGCAGATGGTGCCATGGTGTGGATAAACTGCAGTTTGCACAGTCATTCTTGTTGACGGATATTTCTTTCTTTTTTTTTTTTTTTTTAAAGTATTTATCTGACTGCCCTGGGTCTTAGTTGCAGCCTGATGGATTTTCCAGTTATCTTCATTGTGGCGTGTGGGATCTTTAGTTGTGGCGTGAGAATGATTAATTGCAGCGTATGGGATCTGACCAGGGATCAAATCCTAGGCTCCCTATATTTGGAGCCCTAAGTCTTAGCCACTGGACCACCAGGGGAGTCCCAACGGATATTTCTATCATCTCTTGACTCTCAGCTTTGATGGCTGATAATTGTCCTGAGCTTCCCTGGGTGGTGGTTCAGAAGTGCAGGCTCACAGGACTGGTCACTGCACTCCGGAATACAGTGCAGGAATATTACTGCACGGATGTGGTTACATATGTTTTGACTCTTGGGTAGTTGATGTATCTGTTTTAACCTCATACTAGAATATCCTGGGTCTTACTTTTGGTAGCTGAGTTCCAGATAGGGCTTCCCTGGTGTCTTAGGAGGTAAAAGAACCCACCTGCCAATGCAGGAGACAGGTTCAATACCTGGGTCGGAAAGATCCCCTGAAGAAGGGAATGGCTACCCACTCCAATATTCTTGCCTGGAGAATTCCACGGATGGACGAGCCTGGTGGCCTACAGTCCATGGGGTTGCATAGATTTGGTCACGACTGAGTTGCTAAACACTGACACTTTCCAGGTAAGTAAAATGTGTGGCCTGTATTTTGAAAGAGTCTTATAAATACTATAAATACTTAGGCCAAATCTCAAGAAGATAAAGTTATAGCTGTTCAGTAAGGTTTATCCAAATGTATGGTAAAGCAGAAGAGATACTGGTTTTAAGTTAAATTGCAGTTGCTGTGATTATTGGATATCATGATGCCAGCTCCTGGTAATCATGTGAACTCTTTTATTCCTGGACTCACAACACAGGGTAAGATTTGGAAGGGGCCTGATTCTGCAGCTGAATCTTAGCAAGTATGGGCGAGACCCAACACGTCTTCCTGCACAAACGCCCTGGTACAGCAGGGTGTGGCAGTCACGTTTGGTGCTGTATTCTTTGAATACAAAGGACAGTGACATAGATACAGCACCTTCCAAACCCTGCTACCTTCTTTGTTGTGGGGGTGAAGTCCGCAGGTTTGACAGGCAAAGTGGATGCTGGAGAAGTGGATGCTTTTTCTTAAGCGCTTGATTAGACAGCTTTGGTGTTTCTGTGGGCACCTGGCTTGGAGAGGTGGGGTTGAGCACTCTGCCAGTCACGTGGCTTTCACATGGCCAGGCTCGGCCCTCTGCTGAGGGAAGGCTTGGTCTAGAAAGGACTCAATGTGTCCCGAGTAAGAAAGGTATCTTATCTGTATGTGTTAATCTGTAGGAAGTCTTAAGGCCGGGCTTTCCTGCCCTAAGAGAGAAAGTACTGTTTTCATGTATTTTTGTCGGTATGTCGACAGTTTTGAGAGAGATGGGCTTTTGATCTTTCATCTTGTCTCATTTCTTGGCTGCATAAGATGAGCCCGGGGAGGGGGGCATCCAGCCCAAATTCTCCCCATTGCTTGTCCAGTGAATGGTGTGATTGCCAGGATACCCTGCTCTGGAGGGAGCTTAGACCACTAGCCTGGACTTCTTGTGTGTATTCCTGCTGCTGCTGCTGCTGCTGCTGCTAAGTCGCTTCAGTGTCTGACTCTGTGCGACCCCATAGAGCCATTTTGCCAGCATGGTGAGGGAGCCCAGCCACGCGTCTTGGTCTGTCCTTGCAGCCCAGGCACAGTATGCAGCAGGGCGATTGAGAATGCTGTGCTCTAGAACATAGGGGTTCTGGACCGGATCACCACTTCCGGCCAGCTGACTCTTTATCCTGGACGTTCACGCCGTGTTCTAAGAGGTAAAGCCTCACTGGGCAAGGAGTACAAGTTCGTGGCCCATGGGAATCCAAGCCCACGCACGTCTTGCTTGAGTCACATGGTATTGATTTGTAGACATGACAGGCAGACCTCTGACCTAGTGCGGATCTGGTTTCAGATTCCCCTGCCATAAAGTGCATGTCAGAGTAAAGCAAGTCATGTGGCTCTGTTGGTTGCCCAAAATACATACCTTAATTAAAAAAATACTTAACTGTGAAACTTCCCTGGTGATGCAGTGGTGAAGACTCTGCTCTCCCACTGCAGGGAAAGTGGGTTCAATCCCTGGTCAGGGAACCAGGATCCCACATGCTGCACAGCGTGGCCAGAAAAAAAAACTTCACTGCAAAAAATGCCATCATCTGAGCCCTCAGTGAGTCGTGGCCTTTGTAGTAGTAACATCGAGGATCACTGACCACTGATCAGCATACCACGTATAACAATGAAAACATTTGAAATTTGAGGATTACCAACATGTGACACAGAGACACAAAGGGAGCAAATGCTGTTGGGAAAGTGGCGTTGATAAGACTTGCCCAATGCAGAGTTGGGGGGGGCCCCCCCCCCGTTTTTCTTAAACGTGTTATCTTGGAAGCGAAAGAAAGCAAGGTGTGCCTGGAGTCTCAGAAAACCTCCACTGTCAGCCTTCCTGGGGAAAAGTAGAAGGGGCAGCCATGCAGGGCTGGGTGTCTGCAGGACTCGGGGACTCGGCCTCCACAGTTGCTTATAGGCCTGCTGCTCTGTGTTTCCCCAACACCAAGGCCCTGCCTGTGGCTCTTGATACCAAACTTGGCCTCCATTTTTGGTCATCTGCCTTCTGGCCTCCCTTAATATCTCCACATGTACACTTATGTGCTTTCATTGAAGCTTATGACCCAACCAAGACCTTCTGGTTTTGTTTGCTGGAACCATCACCCAGAAAGGTTTCCATTGTTGTTTTACAGAGTGTTGCCCCGCCGGAGACCTCCCCTCAAGGACAGTTCAGTGTGTTAAACGTGTTAAAGTGATTGAAACAACCCGTGTTCTCATTTCAGTGTCTTTCCTTTCAGATAACTAAGAAACTGGTCAGAGGCTCTGCAGAGAAGAACAAGATGAAACTGCAAAGGGTAAGGTTTGTCTCCTGAAGTAGCAAGTTCCCCAGCTGCACTCTTCGCAGTAAATGGGCAGCAAAGCCCTTTGCATGGCTCTGACCCAGTTTTCACTTTCCCCTGCCCGTCCTGGGCAGCATTTCAAATCTTGCTTCATTTTACATAACTGGGCCTCATGTTTGTAGCTTACATCACTCTGAGCTTTGCTGAATCTGGAGGTTTCGCTTGTAGTCTTTTTTAAGCTTTTACTAGAATCAGTACTGTCATAATAGTTAGGCATCCCCATTGTAGGGTTTTCTTTGTCTTTTTTTCTATTTTTGGCTGAGCCACTTGGCATATGGGATCTTAGTTCCTTGACCAGGGATTGAATCCATGCCCCCTGTAGTGGAATCTTCTAGTCTTAGCCATTGGACCACCAGGGAAGTCCCCCCCATTGTAATTTAAAATCGCCTTAAAAAGAACCCAGTTCCTCTCCCTGCGCCCCATGCTCCTACAGGTAGATTGAAGTTACATACACCCCTTCTGAGGCGCTGTAAGGAGGGCCCTTATACCAGATGGGTGATTACTGTAAAGGGGTTCCCTGTTGAGTTCTTTTATCTGGGGGGTTACATTGTTACACACAGCAGTGCAGCGGGGCCTTCTTTCTTACTGAGTGAATTGCAAAGCAGGTCATGGACTCCACCCCCGTCAGCACCAGCTCAGGGAAGGGGCACTCATGACAGTCGGCTGTGTGCTTATCAGGTGCTTCTTGTGCTGTCCTGCCTTATGACCGTGTTCAGTTTTTGTGTTTCAGGTTTGATGGCTTTAATGTTTTTTAAGTATTTATTGAATTTGTTACAGTATTGGTTTTTTTTTGTGTGTGTGTGTGTGTGTTTGTTTTTTTTTTTTTCCGGCCGTAGAGGCATGTGGGATCTTAGCTTCCCAACTAGGGATTGAACCTTCACCCCCTTGGATTGGAAGCAAAGTCTTAACCGCTGGACCACCAGCGAAGTGCTCCTGATGTCTTTTGAAAGTTTATCTCATTCTTTGTTGGAATTTCAGAACTAGACACCTGCTTGGCAGGTGTGGCTGAAGAGGTCTGATTTATGCCTGATTCCAGAAGCCTCCTGTCCTTGCAGTTAGCAGTGAGGAGACACCCCCCCACCCCCACCCACCACCACTCTGCAGTTGCTTCTGGTTTCCTCACCCTGTTACTTGATCAGTTACTCAAGCCCCTGCTCCAAGTGTCCCACGAGGACATTTGGCAAGGACATTCTCAGGTCTCTATCAGCGTGCCTCCATGGCTTTTGTGATAGGGAGCAAAGGTTGATCAGGGCAGGGTGTTCTCTAGGGACAAAGACACAATCATAGGCCCAGATGGAGAGCTGAGCTGTCGGGCTCCTGCCAAAGGTGGGAAGCCTATGATGATTCTTGTTCTGGAGAATTACCCAGTGCTGTGAGAAGGTAGGGCTTCCTCAGTGGCTCAGTGGACAAAGAATCTGCCTGTAGTGCAGGAGGAGACACAGGAGTTGGCGGGGTTGATCCCTGGGTTGGGAAGATACCCTGGAGAAGGGAGTGGCAACCCACTCTAGTATTCTTGCCCGGAGAATCTCATGGTCAGAGGAGCCTGGTGGCCTACCGTCCAGAGAGTCGCAAAGCCTCCGACATGACTGACAATGTTAGAAGGTACCATCCCTTCTGTCTGAGAGCTGAAACTTGTTCAGTGTGAATGCCATGTTATGTAATAACTCAGTGCTCCAGGCCACATACAAATTCTTGGGAATGAGGAACCGATAAAATGATATGTTCATGCTTCAGAGAAACCAGCGGTTTCCTCCTGCTGGTGATAAGGAGGCCCAGGCATTGTCATGGATATCATGATGTCTTTTCTTACTTCTGACTACCTTCTCAGATCCTGAAAAATGTTTGTTTGGTTTTTTGAGAAATGGTTTTAAGTTTTAAAACAGTGGGAAACAGACGAGAACACATTAAAAAACATAAGCAAAAAAACCTTTTTGAGAAATGGCTTTACAGATTAAAAAGGTTTTTTTGCTTATGTTTTTTAATGTGTTCTCGTCTGTTTCCCACTGTTTTAAAACTTAACTCATCAGGTTTCCGGGCCTTGTCTCATCCTGCTCTCCCATTTCAAGAGAAATAAAATAAACACTGTTGTCTAGAATAGTTTTGGAGGGAATGGAAAGAAAATGTCTTTCGGCTGTGGCATGCCAGAATCTTAGTTCCCTGACTAGGGATGGAACTTGTGCCCCCTGGAGTGAAAGCTCAGAGTACTAACCACTGAGCCGCCAGGGAAGCCCCAGGAAAATGTTTTTGTTTTGAGGACATGGAAGCAAAACCTACAGGTGTTTTAAATGTGTCTTTATTACCACACTTTTTTGAGCAAATAAATGTTACTCCAACCCAACAGCGGGTATCCCATGTAGGCAGCTGAGAAGGGCTTACTTCATTTTTTTTAATTAAGTAAAAGTTGACCCTCATTCCACGCTTGAAAATGGTGTCTTAAACGCATCATACTGTTACTCACCTACAAGGCCCTGTGGCAGCCGGCCAAGCCTCTTGGCCTTTCTCAGGGCGAAAGGAGATGTAATGGACCAGATATTCCCTTCTCTGTGTGTGTGCTGGCCAGCGGGCCTCGCATCTCCCCATCCGCCTGCACACAGCCTGCCCTCCCCAGTGTCCGCCTGCAGGGCTGAGCTGTGTGCCGTCTCTGTGCAGGATAAGGAGCGTCTGCGGAGGCAGCTGAAGCTCCGGGCCGAGAAAGAAGAGAAGGAGAAGCTGAGGGAGGAGGCCAAGAGGGCCAAGGAGGAGGCCAGGAAGAAGAGGGAGGAGGAGAAGGAGCTGAAGGAGAAGGAGCGGCGGGAGAAGCGAGAGAAGGACGAGAAGGAGAAGGCGGAGAAGCAGCGGCTCAAGGAGGAGAGACGCAAGGAGCGCCAGGAGGCTTTGGAGTGCGTGCCCCGCCCCCTCCATCTGGGGTCCCACACCCTCTGCCCTGTCCCACTGTCACCTTACCCCACCCCCCTCCACGGGCATCAGCGCAGGCGTGGGCCAGCAGGTGTCACTGAGTGTGATGTCTCATAGGGCAAAGCTGGAGGAGAAGCGGAAAAAGGAAGAGGAGAAACGGTTGAGAGAAGAAGAAAAGGTAGAATGTGTTTCTAGATTGCGCACCTTCCCATGTGTTTGAGAAGCAGGGCTTCTGCCTGATTGCTGCTGGATATTGCATGTCCTCCCTGAGGTGGTGGTGGAGGGCGGTGGGCAGGACTGACACTCCTGTAACTAGGCCGGTTTGGGTGCTGGCCCAGCCCTGCCTGGCTGGCTGTCTCCTCTGGTCCCTATGCCCACAGGAGCAGCTCTAACCTTTGGAGTTGCCTGGTGCCCATTTGTGGGTTTGGCAAACTCGCATTAAATTAATGCTTTCAACGTAAAAATGCTTGGAATTCAGTTACAGGGGCTTTTGCATGCTTAAGTTCTCTATTTCTTTCTCACCCTCATCTTCTCTTGCATTGCAGCGCATTAAAGCTGAGAAGGCCGAAATCACGAGGTTCTTCCAGAAACCAAAGACCCCACAGGCCCCCAAGGTGAGCAGCCTGCTTCCTCTGGCTTTGATTTTGGTCTCTGTCAGGCTGTACTGTTTGAAAAATAAAGAGGCATCTTCTGACCCACTGGCTGTGCTTTCATCGAGAGGGATGTCCTCTGGCCTTGGGAACTTTGATCTCCAGTAGAATCTGGAGGTTTTAATTCTTACCATCCACTGTGCGCTCAGAAAGGCAAAAAGTGGCATGTTTGCTCAAACTACCAAGTGTTTATAGAGGTTGTGCTGAGATCCTTGAGGGAGAACGACCAGTCTTCACCCTCAGTGGATGTCTCCTTAAGATAAGAGGCAGGATTGAGCGTAAAACAACCCATGGGGTTCATTCAGCACAGGATTCTGCTTCCTGTCACCTTCTAGACCAGGCTCTGCCCGTGAAAACCACAGACCTCCATCCCCTCCCTCCTCCATGCTCCAGAGGTGCAAGGGTGTCCTTCCAGGTCTTTCACTGAGCATTTCCCTCCCTCCTTGTTTGTGTATTCATGTACCTAACAAATTATGAATTTATTGTTTACTGCTTTGCTGAGCTGTATCTTGGATTCTTGCCACACTGGCCCTTGTTCGTTCGTTCTTGTTGCTGCAGTACCGTGTCATGGTGTGGGTGCATCATACTTGGTACCCCCTTGCCATTGATTTCCACCCCCACCTCCCAACAGTGTGTGGGTGTCTCACACTTCTGTGGACCTGACTGATGGGTGAAGAAAAACATATTTATTTCTCTTTGTGTTTCTCCATGATTCTTGGTGCAGTTGAACATCTCTTTGTGTTTGCTTATCATTTTATTTCTTTTATTTTTCTGCCAATTCCTCTTTTTTGTCAGGTTATTGCAGGATTGGCTTTCTTCTGATCTCTGGTTCTTTGTATTATCTTGGTTTTTGTTCTTGGTGAGGTGTCTCCTTTGACACTGGGTCCCATGTCTTTTGGCTTCTCCTCAACACCTGCTGTGCAGGTCCGTCACACAGTAAGCACAGTGGTGCCATCACATCCCTTTTCCATTTCAGACCCTGGCTGGTTCCTGTGGGAAGTTTGCCCCTTTCGAAATCAAAGAGCACATGGTCCTCGCCCCTCAATGCCGAACTGCCTTTGATCAAGACCTCTGTGACCAGCTTGACCAGCTCCTCCAGCAGCAGAGCAGCGAGTTCTCCTTCCTGCAAGATCTGAAAAGGCGGCGGCCGCTCAGGTCTGGGCCCACTATGGTGTCTAACCGGAACACAAACCTCTCTAACAGGTTAGTTCTGAGGGGAGCTGCCGATTGCCCTTGGTGAAGTTGGAGAGTCCTGAATGGCCAAGCAGAGCCCGGTCACTGCTGAGTCCCTTGGCCTTGACCGGTCAGCTCCCTCCCTGGCCTCAGGCCCCGAATTCCACTGCTCCATCAGCTCTCTCCTGGTTTCACCTCCGAAGTCTCTCAGGTGTGGTGGCCTTGCAGATAGTCCCGGCTCTGGAGTGCAGGCTGCCTCTCCTGGGTCCCCAGACTCCTGCCCGGATGGAGCTGATGTCTAGACCACTTGCCTGGAGGGCTGCTCCCCATCTCTTGCCAGTGTACTTGTTTTCACATGCCCACTTCTGTACGTGCTGTGGGGCAGCAGCTCCCTGTCTGGTTCCTCTCTCCTTCTCGCGCCATGTCCCTGGAGTAAACATCGGCCTGCTTTAGGGCTGCCCGTCTCTAGTGCCCACGACCTGCCACCCCGGGAAGAAGGATGTTGTGGTGGGCGAGTGCACCATGGAGGAGCCTTCTAAGCCAGGCTTTGTCTCCAGCGATGTGGTGATTGTGGAGAGCAGCAAAGTGGATGGCGTTCCTGAGCGGAGAAAGTTTGGCAGGATGAAGCTTCTACAGTTCTCTGAGAACCACCGGCCAGCATACTGGGGCACGTGGAACAAGCAGACGACAGTCATCCGCCCAAAGGACCCCTGGGCCCAGGACAGGGTGAGTGTGTGGGCACTGCTCCAACCCTTGCGTATCCTTCTCAGCGTGGCCTTCTCCCGTGGCCCTGGGGCTCCACAGAGTTCTAGCTTTTGAGCTCTGGCATTCCCTCCCGACCCTGGAGACGACAGTGACTGCTGTGTGTGTGCCCTCAGGACCTCCTTGACTACGAGGTGGACAGCGATGAGGAGTGGGAAGAGGAGGAGCCGGGAGAGTCCCTCTCCCACAGCGAAGGGGTGAGCGTGGCAGGGGCTGAGAGTTCTGGGGAGAGGGCTCTCTCAGACAGCATCTCAGCACCAGATTTATAGCTACTCTTGGAAACCCTTGTTTGGTGACACTCACCTGCCTGATGTGGACAGGGAAGCGCCCAGATACTCCTGGGTGGGCCCGCCCGTCTCCTGCCACATCCGCTTGCCTTACTCTGGGCCCCACTTATCTATGTTCTGCCTGGCCCTCCACCCCCACCAGAGTATAGTGGGCCAGTTAATGGGATCCTGGCTGATCCTCAGGGTGTCCGTAGAAATGACACATGAAGCACTCGAAGGCTGTTTCCTTTTTACGTGTTCACAGGTGAATTATAAGTAAAGCACATGTTTCCACACGTTATCATTGTGTTTTTTTCTCTTGAGGACGATGATGATGACGTGGGAGAGGATGAGGATGAGGACGATGGTTTCTTCGTGCCCCACGGGTACCTGTCTGAGGATGAAGGAGTAACTGAGGTGAGGGGTGGACGGGAGGTAATTGGGCCAGAGCTTGGTGGCTGCTGACCTGGACGTGGTTGCATAGGTCCTGGCCCAGCCTGTAGCCGATTCCTTGTGGACCTCGCTCCTCAGAGGTTCAGCCTCACCCCCCAGCTTTCTCAGTTCTTCCGGATGGTGGGACTTTTGAGGGAGCCATTTCCAGAGCTCTGAAGGCCTGCTGGGTTGTGGGGAGACTGGCAGGTGTGACCCATCTCAGAGTCACACTTGGGGACCTTTGTCCTTCATACATTTCCAACCAGCGAGGCAGATGGGTCTTGTCAGGCCCACAGTGAATCTGGCTTAGACAGTGGCATCATTCTGAGGTGGGAGAGGCCCAGCATGTTGATTTCAGCTCTAGGATCACATGTTAAGTAGAAAACCCAGAGTGGTGCTAAGAGGTCTACTGAAGAGGTAATAAAAATAAATACCTGTGGCTCTCCAGTGAGGGCTAGAAAGGCAGGTGCACCTAAGATACTCGCGGGTGAAGGTGCCAGTTATTCAGTCTGAAAATATTCTCTGCCTGTATTATCGCCAGTCAGGTGCCATCCACACTGGCCCTGAGTCTGTGAAGAGCTCTGCCCACCTCCCATATGCTCTCTCACTGTCCCAGAGCGGGGCACCAGGGGTAATGGGGAGCAGGGATTCTGAGCGAGTGTCTGTTCTCTAATCTGCCAGGAGTGTGCTGACCCGGAAAATCACAAGGTGCGCCAGAAACTGAAGGCCAAGGAGTGGGACGAGTTTCTGGCCAAGGGAAAGCGGTTCCGCATTCTCCAGCCCGTGAAGATCGGCTGCATCTGGGCGGCCGACAAGGACAGCGGTGCTGACCTGAAGGTGCTGCAACAGTTCACGGCCTGCCTGCTGGAGACTGTGCCCCCTGAGGAGGAGCAGACGCCCAAGGCCTCAAAGAGAGAGAAGAGGGACCAGCAGAGTGAGCACCAGCTCTGGGCGGGGGCGGGGCGGGAGACTCCCTCTGAGGGTGGCCAGGTAACTCACAGGTTCTTCAAAGAAACAGAGCCAGTGCTTGCTGAGGAGGTGTCCTTTCTGTGACGCTCATGAGAGCTGTACAGGGTGGCTGCTTCAGTCAGCCTGTTTCCCTGATGGTCACACACATTCTTAGCTCTTCAGAGCCAGGAGGGCAACTCAGAATGGGTGCATGAGGGCAGTTACTAAGGAAATGGACACAAGAGGTGAGGCCTGACAGTTTATTCCAACCAGTCCCGCCTCGTGAAGTGTGGGCCTCCCAGAGTCTCTCCTGAAGCAGTTCCTGTGTTTAAATCCACCCCTAAGCAGCCACCTGTGCTAAACCTGCAGTGGTGGTGGTGATTTTGCGATATAAGTCAAATCACTGCTGTGTGTCAGTTATGTCTCAGTAAGCCAGGAGGATAACAAGGCCACCTAAAGCAGTCTATGTCTCAGCCTCCCAGGGGCTGTGTTCATTCCGTCTCCCCCTGCCCCCTCTCCCCGCCAGTCCTGGCCCAGCTGCTCCCGCTGCTGCATGGGAACGTGAATGGGAGCAAGGTGATCATTCGGGAGTTCCAGGAGTGCTGCCGCCGAGGACTGCTCAGCAGGGACGCCGGCAGCCCAGAGCACAGTGCCGCCAGCCCCCCGAGCCCCGGCCCTGCCCGCCCGCAGACCCCTACCGCCGGCGAGGACATGGCCGTGCCCTCCAAGGCCAGGCTCAAGCGGATTATATCTGAGAACTCGGTGTACGAGAAGAGGCCCGACTTCAGGATGTGCTGGTACGTCCACCCACAGGTGCTGAAGAGCTTCGCCCAGGAGCACCTGCCTGTGCCCTGCCAGTGGAGTTATGTCACCGCAGTGCCCTCGGCCACCAAGGAGGACAGTGGCAGCGTCCCCGCCCCGGGGCCTGGCCAGGGTATGCCTGTCTCACTCAAGAGGAAGTCGGCGGGTAGCATGTGCATCACCCAGTTCATGAAAAAGCGCCGGCATGACGGGCAGGTGAGACCCCGCCGCGGCTTGTAGTTTGTAGCAAACTTTCCTTTTAGGGCATGTTTAGATTTATAACAACACTGAGGTGACAGAACTGACCATAATAGAGGCGTGGGTGTAGAGGTTTCCCCACCCACCAAGCACTCACAGCAAAGTCTGCCTGGCTGTCACAGCTGATGAACCTAGGTGGACGCACCCCTATCACCCAGACTCCAAGGTTTACTGGGTGCACTCTGGCTTCCATGTGTCCCGTGGGTTTGAACAGATGTGTGATGGCGTGTGTGGCATCACAGTGCCACACAGCCATGTCACTGCCTTCACACCCGTGGTCTGCCTGTTGGTCCTTCCCTCCCTCTACCCTGGGCCGCCACTGGGCCTACTGCTTTCACTGGATTTTTCAGTTAGTTGTGTAGTGTGCCTTTATGCTTTCTTCCTGTCTTTTCATGGTTTGACAGCTCATTTCTTTTCAGTGCTGAATGAAAAGTGCATCTTTTCCATGCAGCAGCTTCTGTTTAGTTAGTTTTTGTGTTCATTTAACACAGTTACCAAGCGCTTACTCCATACCAGGTAACCTGCTAGGCCTTGTAGACAGTGGTGAGCAAAACACCATCAAAGGGGAGACAGACTGGAGTCCATGGTGGGAGCAGCCAAGTAACTGTATCCTCATAGCACGTGGAGGAGGAAGCGTGTGGCCTCACGTAGATAGGCTATGTATGGGGAGGGCCTCGCCTCACCTCGAGGCAGGTGGGCTTCCTGAGAGTCGCTGGTCCCCAGAGCGAAGGCTCCCGCACTGCCTGGACACACGGAGGCTGGGCCCCCGCCTCAGCCCTGGTCTGTGTTTGACGTTTGTTTCTGTTACTGGCATGGGAAGGTGATGGGTTTAGTCTCTGGCTACTGTCACCAGAAGCCTGGTCTTGTTTGTGGACACCAGTCTTCACTGAGGCCAGGGTCTCGCGCAGCTGAAGATCTTAGAGACTCAAGTTTACGTGGGTGAGACGGTGTGGTGAGAGCTGGTCTCTTGCTTGCCTCCGGGGCTCTCCTAGGGTGCTGTTGCTCCAGGAGGTACTGCTGGGGCTGAGGGAGAAAAAAGGGAGCCTGCGTGTGCTCCCTGTCCCCTACCCCTGCTCCTGCCGCATGTGTGGGGGCAGAATGGGCAGGGGGCTGGCTCCTGGAGTGACGCCCGCACACAGATGAGGTCTTGGGTGCGATGTAAGCCTTCTTCCTGAATCATCACAGCAAGAGGGAGCCTAGGACAGTCCTGTGCAGTCATGGCAGCTGTTCCTGCCACTCCCCCACCCCATCCCTGTCAGCAGTGGACACAGCTTGGTACAGTAGCGCCCATCTGGTTAGGAGTGAGGGACCCAGCCTCTCAGACAGTTCCCTCCTTGGGCCTGGACCCAGAACAGGCCCTCATGTGTTCAAGCTGTGCTGAGCTGCAGAACTCATTATGGTCAACGTCATCGTTAGCCAGACAGTCTCAGAAGACTGCACCTGTGGATGCTCAGGTTGAAACCAGCTGGGGAGCCAGTGTGAACGTGGCCAGGGCTGGAAGGACCCTTTGGTGTCCCAATCCAGGCAGGGTTTGCGGGCTGCTGCCCTCGTCAGCCCTCCACAGCCACCTTGCTGAGTCCCTTCTGCTCTTCTTCCCCTCCGACGGCGTCCACACACGTGCTCGCAGTCTTTGTCTTCATGTGGAGAAAGACGGGTTAGCCCTTATCACCTGTTTCCTCTTGTACTTGACGTGGATCTCTGCTCTTGGTGCTTTGTTATTGACTGAGAAAAAGTGCTCCCCAATAAACTGGGGGCCCCTCTCCCCAGGTAAGAGGAATTGGTCTGTGAGGGGCAGTGACATGGGGTGTTACATCTGATGACACCCATAGCAGTCAGTGGTATTCAGCTTCTCCCCGTTCACTGGCCTCAAAGGGGCTCCGAGGTGTGGCAGGATCTCACAGAGGGCCACACGTCCAGTGGTTCTGATTCATTGGGTCTGAGAGTAGCTGCTAATGTCTGCACTTTAAAAACCCCTTTTTGGAGCTTCCTTGGCAGTCCAGTAGCTAGGACTCCAAGCTTCCAATGCAGGAGGCGAAGGTTCAGTCCCTAGTCAGGAACTAGATCCCACATCCTCGCTTGTAACAGCGCTTGGACCCCTGGGACCATGTAGGCCTCGAGGCCGTAAGTGCATGGGAGTTGGTCTGCAGCAACAGGAGGGCCTGAGCTGGTGAGCAGTGTGGTCCGGGGCCAGGCTCATGTCTCCTGCTGCCCTGCCAGCCAGCGAGGTGAGGATGGCCAAGCCTGCCTGGGGAGGAGTCCCGTTTACTTGGAAGGAGGAGCAGACTCCACCTGTGTCTTTCTGACTGGAATGCTCTGACCCAGCCACCCAGCTGAAAGAGAGGCTGGGGCCATGAGACCTTGACCACCTCCAGCAGAATCCGGGTGGTTTGGGACAGGCAGGCCAGAAGAGAGCTCTGGGTGTGCACTGAGCTAGCCTGCAAGGCAGAACACAGGAGCTGGGGAGACTTCCTGAAGGCTGGGTTGGTGGCCTGGGAAAACGTGGATGGTGTGTATGAATATTTTAGATCGGGTTGGGATTTTTAACTTATGGGAATTTTAGAAGCTTTTCATTTAGAGTTCCAACTAGTGTTATACTTTATGGGTTTACACAGTACTGTGATCAAGTGAGATGAGCCGGCTATTAGGGGCCACTTCTGCCCCAGAGTGAGTGAGTGAGTGTGTGTGTCCGTCCCCCCGACAACTCAGCTCTTTAGCTTTGTTCTGTTTTTGCATGGGCAGGGGCTCGCTCTGTCGTTTCCAGCCTCAGTGCTTGGTGGTGGTGACATGTCTTCCTAACTCCCAGGGCTGCATGGCCGGCTGTGTGCCCTCTGCCTGCGATAGCAACAGCAGCATGTCGGGCTCTCCCCCGGCTGCATGTGCCAACAACCCTCAGCCCAGCACGTGGGACCCCATCCTGGAGCCTCACCTTAGAGGCTTGAGATCCATCATGTGCCTGTGGGGCTGTGGGCTGCTGTTCCTCCCACAGAGGGCTTCTGGGCCCAGAGCAGTCCTCATCCGTCTGCACTTGGCTCCCAAAGTGGAGGCCCGGGACTGGGGAGGCTAGGAGACCCACCTGTCCCTGTGCTCACCAGACCCAAGCCTGCATGGCTGGGGAGTGGAGAGTGCACTGTCTGTGCTTCTGAAGCAGGTGCCTGGAAGCTGCCCTGCACCTCCCAGCAGCCCCCATGCCAGCTTGGGGCCATTCCTGCCTCGGGGGCCCCCAGCCCATGGAGCCCTTTTGCAGCTTCTACACTAGAACTGAGGGGTCTGTGAGCGTAAGCTGTCTGCCAGCCAGGCTGGGACCGTGGGCACAGCAGACAGCCTTGCTGTACTGTCGTCCCTTTTCCAGGCAGACTCACAGAGTAGAAGGGCTCTAGGAGGGTGTTGAGCCCCTTGGAAGGGAGCCCAGCTCCACTGCCTGTGCCAGCGCTTGTGCGTGGGCGGTGTTTAGGATTGGTCCTATTACTTCCCCATTCTGTGTCTTTGTCCCCTCTGGTGGAAGCTTGTGATAACAGCCCACCCCTCCTGATGCCCATTCTCCGGGTGCTGGTGGCGTCCACATGGGCAGAACTGGGCAGAGTGGGCATCAGAGGAAAGAGTTCACAAGTGTTGGGCAGAGGGACCAAGCTATTGTACAGAGAAGGAAACACTGACCAACTAACTTCTTAGCCACCTATTTATTCCAGCAGATAATAATTCAGAGAAAGCATGTGTTTTGTCCATCTCCTTTTGAAACCAAAGTAGAGGATCCCCCCTCCCAATTCTAATTTGCAAACAATAATGCATTATTTTTCTAACAAGGTAAATAATTAGTTCATTTGAGAGTACTCCCAAGGTTTCCTTTGATCATAACTCTTTTTTTTTTTTTTTATCGTAACTCTTGAGACATTAAGACTTCCCTGACTCAGACCTTAAAGAATCTGCCTGCAGTGCAGGACACCTGGGTTTAATCCCTTTGTGGGAAAGGCCCTGGAGGAGGGCATGACTGCCCACTCCAGTATTCTTCCCTAGAGAATCCCATGGACAAAGGAGCCTGGTGGGCTCCAGTCCATAGGGTCTCAGAGTCGGACACGACTGAGCAACTAACACTTTGACTTTCATCAGGCTCCTCAGATAGCGTCTCCTGGATGGGCAGAGAGGTGTCGGGTGTGCAGCAGTGGGTGGCGGGGTGGGGGTCACACCGACCCTGTCTGCTGCTGCTGACACAGTGTGCCTTGTCTGTTGAGGTTGGCACTGGAGACCTGGACGGCTTCCAGGCGGACACAGAGGAGGAGGAGGACGAGGAAGGCGACTGTGTGATCATGGACATCTCTGATGTTGGGGGTGAGCAGGGTACCACACCCTCCTCTTTTCCTTCAAGCCAGCCGGGAAGGGAAGGGGCAGTTAGTCACCCCTCAGCTCGCATCCTGTGAGTGATGAGGACTGAGGAAGAGGTCCTGAAAGGCGCCAGGCAGGCTGGTGTGATGGCGGTGTGGGTGTCGGGCCTCCTGCCCTGGTCTGAAAGCTACATTCAGGAAACCAGAGACCCGAGGGTTGGTGAGGAGCTGTGTTAGGGAGGAGGGGTGTAGGACCTCTGAACCATACTTCCCCAGGGCAGGGAGCCAGAGGCTGGCCACTGAGCCTTGCTGCCCACTTTCCTCATCTTTACCATGGGCTTCCCCTGCCCTGGAGGGTCAAGTGCAGAGCCTGCTGGACAGGGCTGCAGAAGCACACAGGCTCAGGGTGAATGCAGCCGAAGCCCCAGTGAGAAGGCGGTGGCTTGCCTGCCCTCCCCTAGAGTGGACCCAAGGCTGAAGCCCCTCCCTCTCTTGCCTTGCAGACATCCAGGCCCCATGCGGAACCACTTCCGGAGCTGGGGGCTCAGTGGGGATGGACACCAGTGAGACCCTTGTGGCCCCCAGCTCACTTGGCCTGTCCTGAGTGCCCAAGTGACCCGTGTATGTATGTAGAATGGTTAGGGTATTCTCGACGCCTCTCAGATACTTGAAAGTCCTGACTCCTGTGTAAAGAGCACTTTGTCCTGCTTGGCAGACCTCCCTGGAGGTCTGGAAAGTTTTATATAGGATACTTGGTTAGTTCTTTTTGATATTTGTAAAAAATTTCCTCCCAAAGCTGCATATTAATCTGCCCTTTAATAAAGCATTATTGTGATGTGACCTGCATGGGGAGGGCCTAGTCGTGCCCTGTGGACCCTGAGCAGGCACAGTGACGAGATGCTTGTGAATGAATTGAAGCCCCTCGGATGCGGCGCGGCACCCGGACCTGACATGGACCTGTATAAACTATTGTCTAGCCCGACCTGGCGTGTCTGTCGTCTCTTCCAACACATGGTGTCTGTGCCTGGTGTGTCCAGAGGCCAGCGCTCTGCTGCCCAGTGTCCGCCCCTCAGTTCCCCATGCGTGGACCTGTGGCCTTTGTTTAAAGTTCAACGCTTCGTACAAGTTCTGTCCCATCTCTTTGTTGTGAGGTCCTTGGCCTCCCTGCTTACCTCATTCAGGGCTGCGCTCCTCGGCAGGTGCTTGTGCTGGTTAACCCCTCCTGCCCCTTGGCGGGTGGGCAGAGGGTGTTCCCAACCTCGGGAGTGCTGAAGCAAGGAATTGTGGAGCCAGGCGCTGCACCTACTGGACCCTGGAGCGGCCCTAGGATAGGGCTGTGACGGGCCCAGCAGAGGCATCTCAACATGTACCGAGGGCCTGGGGCAGCGAGGCTCTGGCAGAATTCTGACTACTGGAACCAGGTTCCAGTCCTGCTAGCCCTTCACAGCACGTTGTTTTGTTGGAAGAAGAGTCAGCTGGCATCTCAGCGTGAGTACCTGTTCAGATTGTGGATGCCTCACCCACGAGGTGGGGCAACATGACCCCGCCCTTGGGGACCACACCATCTGCTAGCTAAGACACCCCCCCCTCCCCCTGGGCCTGCCTCTCCTGGCAGCACCCTGATCCTCCTGGAGAGGGTCTCTTCCTCCAGCTCTGTGGGGGTAGGGTGCGGACCCTGGCCCCACCTGGGAATAAGTGCTGCAGGTTGTTGGCACAGGGGTGAGGCATGGGTGCAGCTCCCCTGTGGGTGTGGCCACCAGCCTCAATCATGGTTAAGTGCCTTTAACCTTGCTAGTTGCCACCTGACAATTTACCCACTAGCAGGTTCTGGGGATCAGGCAGCCAAGGAGGGTGGGCCCAGGTCCTGACCCCATGTGAGGACAGTTGCAGGCTGCCCAAGTGTGAGGCACAGCTTGTGTGGGGGCTACTCAGTGGCTCTGGGTTACAGGAAATTTTTATGTCTAATCACATTAGGGGCCTGGAAGCTCTCACCTCAGAGTGGCCAGAGAGCCAGTTACCACTGGCCTCCATGAAGGCGGGGTCCAGACAGGGCAGGTCCTCTACCTTCCAGACCTTTGTTTTCCTGTCTCTGTTAGATCGCTGTGGCTGCTGTTGACAAAGCACCCACATTATTCCTAACAGTTCTAGGGGCAGAAGCCTCATGAGGGCCTCGCTGGGTTAAATTGAGGGGAGGGATGGTTTCTTCTGGAACGGGAGAACCCCATTTCATTCTTCCAGAAGAACCCATTCTTTTGGAAGGGGGAACCCCATTTCTGCTTTTTGCAGCTATTAAGAAGCCCCTCCTCCATCTTCAAGACCTGCAGCGTCACATCTCCCATCTTTACTTCCTTCCACGTTAGAGCTCCCATGGGGACACCTAGGCTCACTACATAACCCAGGACAGTCCCCTAGTTCGTCCTTAACCACACCCAAGTCCCTCTGGCACATAATGTCACGTTCATGGGCTCTGGCCCCAGGGCTGGCTCGTAGACGGTGGGGACAACATAGGAAAGCAGGGGAAGTGAAGAGCTCGCCTCAGACACGAGGGGCTCTTGGGACCCCAGGCACCATCCCAGAGCAGGTGTCCACCTGACCCTGCTTCACCAGGAGTCAAAGCCAGCCTTGCTCACTGATGGTTCCACAGCTGCTGACCCTGCCTCCCGCAGCTTGAACTCCACCAGGAAACTAGTCAACATCCTGTTTATTCAAGTTTATAACTTTACAGAACTTGTCCTGACAGGCCCCGGCCTCCCTTGGCCAGTTACTCTGGGGCACACAGGATCCTGGCCAGGGCTGCAGGCTACTCTGCCTGGGAGACACCCACGGCTTCTGTTAAACAGATTACTAGTGATGCCCTCTCCTGGCGGTGGTCATGGCTGTTGTGCCTGGCCAGCCAGCGCCCACTTCATGCCTGCAGTACCCCATGGGCAGGGCGAGTGGTTCTGGAGGAGGTAGGGGGACCAGGATGGGAGAACGTGGAGGACAGCACGAGGCAGACCCACGGTGGGGCTGAGCCAACCCTGCTTTATTTCACTAGAGCTTCTCAATGGCCGACAGGAGCTCGGGTTTCAGGATAGACGTGTCTGGCTGGGTGCCTGCAGCCCTGATGTCCTCGAGCACAGCCGCGTCCCACGAGAAGGTCAGGAGGGCAGAGGGCACCTGCAGCAGGGTGAGAGGCGCAGAGCTCCAGCTTCACATTCAAATCTCCCCTCTGGAGCCCGGGCCACGCTCACCCAGGGTTGTTCCCCACGGGTGATAGCACCACTGTGCCCTCAAGGGCTCATCAGCTGAGGACTGCCCTGTGGCCTGGCTGAAGCCCACCCAGCCTGGGGCAGCAGTTGGCACTTCTTCTCCAGGCCTCCTTCCCAGTCTCCCTGAATCAGGGTCTGACCACAATCCGGCCCCCTCCTTCATCCTCTCAAGGAATTCCTGCATTTTGAATGCCTTCTGGTCTTTGCAGAGGACTCTCAACACACATGGCACATTTCCATTTTACACACAGAAGTTACTCAAGGTCACACCACAGGTGGGATGGTGGGTCTTAACCCAGAGACACCTCCCCAGTACCATCCCATCCCCTCTTGGGGGCTTGTGCTGATTTAACAAGAGCCCAGAGAGTCAAGCTAATGTGCGGGGAGCCGTCACTCACCAGCCCACATTCGTTGAAGGCCAGGTTCTCATCTTCTGACAGCTTCTGTCCACCTGAGGCCAGCAGCTCAAAGGGCAGCCAGTCGTTCTGCAAGGCCTCCCGGACAAACCCATACAGCACTGCCACCCGTTCCCGGGCATAGAAGGTCCCTAGGGGTGGGACAGTCGAGTGGCGCTGGAGCTCGCGGGAGCCCCTCTGCACTAGCCGCCCACGAGCCCTCAGCCTCCTCCCCGGGGACAAGCGCAGCCCAGACAGGCCATGCGGGCGCCCAGCACGCACCCTGCACCCTGCAGTTGTCGGGGACGCGCACACACACCTCCCCGGGGACAAACGCAGCCTGGGGGTACCGCACAGGTGCCCAGAACGCACCCTGCAGCAGGCAGCCATCGGGGAGGCGCACGCGCAGCAGCGTGTACGTGTACTTGCGCATCTCCCGCTGCTCCTCCCGCTCACGCATGGCCTTGGTCCGTAGGACGCTCAGCCGCTCCACGGCCTCCGACCGCAGCCGCTGCTCCCGCTTGATCTCCTCGGCCGTGAGGTTGAAGAAGTCCGCGGGCAGGTCGAACTGCGAGGCCAGGGGTGAGGGCCGGAAGACACGGCGCTGGCGGGCCAGAGTGGCGCGCACAGGCTCGGCGCTCAGCAGCTGCTCCTTGTGGCGCTCCAGACTCTGAGGCTCGGCCAGAGCGGCCTCGCTCAGCACGTAGAACTCCTCGGGGCCCTCTGGAACATGCAGAAACGTCACTGCCTAGTCCGGGAGACCCCTCGCTGGACCGTCCCGCCCCAACTCTGGGCTCTTACCCTGGTCAGGGATTGGAAGCAGCACCTTCTGGAAGCCGATGGCCTCAAAAAACTCGTGGGTCCCTTCCAGGCAGTGAATGCGCTCCTGAGAGCGGAGGCAGAGGTCACACGGAACCCTCGGGGCCTCCCTGTGCCCCACAAGACTCTCTGCCCACCCTGGCCCCTCAGCCCAGAGTCCCTGGTCTCAGTGCAGCTGCTATCCCTGGACTGGCTGAACCCCCTGAAGCCGTCTTGAGGGGCTGAGCTCACAGAGGGCCCAAGACTGCGAAAGGTCAACACCAGGGTGAAGGAGGATGAAAAGCCAAAGGACAACATGAGGAGGGAGTGCCAAAGGTGGGGCAGGCCAGCTGTGTGATGCTGGACTCAGGTGGGGGCCACCAGAAGCAAGTGGGGCCCTGCCGGCCACAGGGGCAGGCACCACGGGCCAGGGTGGTGGGCCACTTTCTCCACAGATGCCAGAAGCCTGCCTTTGTGTGGAAAACCTCCCCAGTGCAGATGTTCTCTCAACTAACTCAAAGAGAGCTCACACTACACTGTGGGTGGTGGGCAGGGCAGAGGGTGTATGGTGCTCAGAGAGCCCACCCTCCCTCCCACCACCTCAGCCCACCTGGACTGCTCCCCACCGCGCCCCCATCACCCACCCGCCAAGCAGGGGCCCTTCTGCAGCCAGCTTCAGCCCCCATCCCAAGCTGCCTGCAAGCCAGCTGCTCCCTGTGATGGCTTGGGTCCTGGGGGGCCTCATGGGCCCAGTCACACCAGGCCAAGTCCCTCTGCCAGCAGCCCTCACCTGGAACACCTTGTTCTGCACCTTGATCTTTCGGTACTTCTCCTCCTCTGGGTGCAGGTGGATGTTGTCCAGGTACCTGGGGTGGACAGCGGCCGACAGCTCAGAGCCATGCCACCTCATTAAGGGTGACCCCAAGCAAGGTGCCATCATACCTGGACACTCCACAGAGCCCAACCCCTGGCGCACCAGGCCTCCCCTTTGGTCCTGCCTTCCCAGGGCACCAATGACCCACCACGGTGGGTGAAGCGGGGTAGGGCCAGAGTAACGGCCTCTGGAGCTGACGGGTCCCTGGAGGTCCCCCAGCTTGGGGGGCTCCTAAGCAGCACAAACTGATAGGCACCCCCATCCAGACCTGCTCAATAAGAGGAACAGGGTGACCCTGCCTCTTCACTCTCTCCTGATGATCCCAATAGGAAGCCAGGGTTGGGAACCCCTAATGCAAGGTCCGTCTAGTCAAAGCTATGGTTTATCCAGTAGTCATGTATGGATGTGAGAGTTGGATTATAAAGTAAGCTAAGTGCCAAAGAACTGATGCTTTTGAACTGTGGTGTTGGAGAAGACTTTTGAGAGTCCCTTGGACTGCAAGGAGATCCAACCAGTCCATCCTAAAGGAAATCAGTCCTGAATATTCACTGGAAGGACTAATGCTGAAGCTAAACTCCAATACTTTGCCCACCTGATACAAAGAACTGACTCACTAGAAAACACCCTGATGCTGGGAAAGATTGAAGGCAAGAGAAGAAGGGGATGACAGAGGATAAGATGGTCGGATGGCATCACTGACTCAATGGACGTGAGTCTGAGTAAGCTCTGGGAGTTGCTGATAGACAGGGAAGCCTGGTGTGCTACAGTCCCTGGGGTCGCAGAGTTGGACACGACTGAGCGACTGAACTGAACTGATGCAGGAAACCTCTTCATTTTAAAGACTAATAAATGGCCCCAGAGAGGCCAGACCCCTTCCCTGAGGGCTCAGGGAGAGGGCCATGCTCCCTACAGGCCTCTTCAGCAGGAGTTGGCGCCTGGCGGGAGAGGGCTGCTCACTCACTTGGCGATGGTGTCCACGCCCAGCTTCACCCGGTCCCGGTCCTTGTTGAACGTGTGGATCTTCATGATGGAGGCAGCCACTGGGTCAGTGGAGAAGTGCTGGGGGAGTGAAGAAAGCAGTGGGTCAGGAAGCACCCTCCTGGGAGCCTGGGGGCCACACTGGCTGAGTGGCCGGCTCTCAGCATGCACTGGCAGCATGTCTGGAACCCGCCGGCCACTGCAGACGCACTGCCTCTGCTAATCCCCCAGCCCCGCAAGGGACGTTCTAGAAACAGACTGAAGTGGCAGAAACAATGCCAAAAAGGTCTGTGACCTGCGGCTGCCCAGTGCACAGCCAGGGAGGCAAAACAGTGGAGACGCCACTGACTCGTCCCCCTGCCTTGGGGGTGGCACCTGCCTCCCTGGGGATTGGAGGGGCCATGTTTGATCCTTCAGCTGGCCTAGCCTCTGGGTGACCCCAGGGACCCTGCAAACAGCATCCCAGTAGGGAGAGACTGAGAATGGGTCACTGAGGAGAGGAGCAAGGTCAGGCAGCAAGTGTGCTCGCACTCTGGACAGCTAGGCACGCGGCCTCACCATGGGGTCTTGTTTTTCTGCAGCCCCAGAAAGTCAGCAGTTACATGGCCAGTGGGGCTGGTACCTGCGGCAGCCCCAAACACATCTGCTCTGCCTGAACAGTGGTGGGGGTGAACAGTGGGGTCACTAGAGGTGATGGATCAGAGCAGAGACCACCTGGCCACTCAGATCTACCTATGCACCCCCGCAGAAGCCCAGCCAGAGCCTCTGCCTGCCCCGGCCCGCCTCTCTGAACTACAGTGGGGGTCAGCCTTCAGCAGTCATGTATGTGTCACTTGACGTCTGATGTGAACTGGGTCAACTCTCCTGGGGACTTCAAATCTGGACCCCGTTCAGTCTGCCAGTTAAGTTACCAGCATAAGACAAAAAGGCTCAGACCGGCCAAGAAAGTGGGTCTGCAAAGAAGCAGCTGTGAGATGGGGGCAGGGGGGTGTCCTCAGGATATGGCTGAGCCAGGCTGACGGCCCCCACTCCAGCCGCCTTGGGACAAGCATACCCAGCCCCAGCAAAGAGCTGCAGCTCTCAATGCTGTTCTCAGAAGTATCCAGGCAGCTCGCAGCCTCATTTAAATTAGGACCAGGGCATGTGAACAGACAAGGGACAAAGGAACACAACATCCATGTAGGTATTCATGTTGTGATGGGGGTGGACTTCACAGTGGCCAGAAACAGGTATTTCAACAAATAAGGACTGGGGAAAACTGGGTAACTATCTGGGAAAAAATAAACACACACAACACTGTAAATTAACTATACTCTAATAAAAATTTTTTGAAAATGAAAATAACCCTAGCTGCATGCATCGTATTCTACACAGGGATAAATTCTAGTTGGAGCAAACCTTTAAACGTTAAAAAGCAAAACAGAATAGCACTAGAAAAACCACAGAAGAACTGTTTTAATTCTTTAGTGGGGAAGGCTTTTCTAAGTATGCCACAAAACCTGGAAGCCATAAATTAAAATCGATGCACTGAATTACATAGAAAAAATTTCTGCATGGCTATGTGACCATAAGCAGAATATAAAAATAAGCTGGAGAAAAAAAAAACAACATCTGGAGTAAAATATCCCCAGATCATAGACAAAAACCTCATACTGCTAATATGTAAAAAGTGCCTACAAATCAATAATAAAAAAAAATACCCAATACAGAAATGGTCAAAAGATGCATCCTCATATGAAACACAGACAACCTAACCCTAAAAAGGGAGATGCAAACTAAAAACTGCTGAGACGTTGTTTTTACCTATCAATTTGGGTAGAGACAATGAATGTTTGGTCACCCACAGTGACAGTCAGGGGACAAGGCAAATGGGAACCTTCTCCCACAATGCTGGGGAAAGAGTGAATCGGGACAAACTGTGGAGATGTTCTTTGTTCCAGTAACTCAGCTTCTGGAATGGAACCTACAGCTCGAAGTGCTGTACAGACCAGGTTTTCAGCATCAATACTGTCCTCTCTAGTGAAAGATTGGAAACTTCCTACATGCTCATCAACACAGTGCTGGTTAGTCAAGGGACAACTTACAGGAGTCACCGTGCAGTCACTATGGAGAAAGCAGACTTTCAAACTGCTCAGAGAAAAATGGAGGGACTTCCACGATGGTCCAGTGGTGAAGACTCTGTGCTTCCAATGCAAAGTGTGGGGGTTCCATCCCTAGCAGGGGAACTAAGATCCCACATGCGGTGTGGCAAAAAAAAAAACCCAGAGACGGGTGACAGAGCAAATGAGGTAAAAACGTTAACAACTGGCAGATTTAGGTAAGGTGGGGAGAATGACACAGGTATTTGTAATTTGATCCCTGGAACCTGGGAGAATGTAGGTTACCGGGCAGGGGTTGCACAGGTGGAGTTAAGGCTGATGATTAGCGGACCTTAAGATAAGGAGATTAACTGGGATTACCAGGTGAACCCAATAAGAGGGGGAAGAGAGAGAAAGAAGCAGAGAGCGGGCAGCTGGGAAAGGCCTGGCCTGGCTCAGCTGGCCGTGAAGGAGGAGAAGGAACAGCAGACAAACAGCCTGAATCCCCAGGGCTCCCAGAAGGCAAATAGCCCTGTGGCCATCTTGACTGTAGCCCACTTGTAACTTCCAGAACTGTGAGGGCAGAGATGTGCTGTCTGGAAGCACTGCATTTGTAATATTTGTAATAATCTGTTGGAACAGTAATAGGTCACTCCCGCCCTAGGTGAAGGAGATTCAGGTGTTCTTTCTTGTTCTTGTAGTTTTTCTTTAGATTTGGAATTATTTCCAAATACAGAATTTTAAGGAAAAGAAAATAATACGGAAGTTCTTCCTGTACTGATAAACGTTGCAGTTCCATGTCAGATTGAATGGCAGATTGATTTTTATGTAAAACAAAAATGCAGCCCATGTAGGAGATACAAATGCCTCGGTAGTTTGTATTTGGAGCATCTCTGAAAACGGATATAACATGCTCAAAGCTGGTGCCCTGGGGAGGGTGGAGTGGCTTTCTCCACCTACCCTCCCGGACTGTGAATTCTGTCCCATAGGTGAGGGAGGTTAGCACAGAACCGGAGCACCCCCAGGTGGGGATGCTGCACGGGCTGCCGGGCCTTCCAGACTTCCAGGGGCGGCTCAGGCATCGGGGCAGGCACTCACCATGAGAATGGCCTCTCTGATGCGGGCGTCCCGCTGGTCCTTCCTTAGGATGGCCCCTGTGAGAGGGCAGGTGAAGTACACTCCGGGCACCGCCAGGTGGGCCGAGCCTCCCTCTTTGGGCTCTGGCGCCTGGGAAGATGGGGGAAGGTGTCTGAGCCTGGACTGTGGACAAAGGCCACCCTGAGTACCACAGTCCTGAGAGCGTGGCCCTGGGAGCCAGGCAGCCTACTGTGGAACACTGTGGCCCAGAACCCAAGCCCCTCGGAGCGCATCTTCGGGGCTGTAAGATGTCCTCGAGGGACCAACTCAGAATCCAACAAGGTAAGGAACAGAGCGCATCTCTGGACACAGAGCAAGTGCTCAGCCGAAGACTCCTGCCCTTCCTGCTCCCCTGACTGAGGAGTGAGGAATGAGCTTTGGAAAGGGAGTCAGGGGGGCAACGGTGCCCTGGGGGAGTCCTGGCCTTGGTCTGGAGCTCAATTCCTAGGTCACCTTCAAGGTTCCTTCCTTTCTAAAACTCAGTCAGGCCTCACGGGTGGTGCTGCTCAGAACACCCCTTCCGCCAAGCTCTCCGTTAAGGCCTGCCTCCTCCAGGAAGGCCTCACAGATTACACCAGTCTCTGTGTGCCCCACCACCAAGGAAAGCAGCAGAGGGCAGCGCTAAGGGAAAGGGCTTTGGAGTCAGACAGCCTGGGAATTCCAGTCCTGCCCCTGCTGGTTTCGAGGTGCAAACTGAGGACACTGGGCTCTCTGAACCTGTTTTCTCTTCTGAAAAGTGAGAACTATAGCAGCTTCACCCCGTGTGCAGTTACAGGGGAATGACTGAATGGACGTGCAGCCCCTCCCCCGGCACCTGGGTTTGGTTTCATTATGCACCAGGCATGCAGGTCCCAGATGACACCACCCTCCACCACGGGGTTCCCTAACCTGTCTCAGTACCCTGAGGCCAGAGGTGACCTCGATCCACCCTGACAGCTGCATCTCCTTCTCATCCCCAGCAGTAGATGCTTATAGCCCAGGACTGGGCACCAATCAGACCACAGCAGGAAAGAGCCCAAGCGGTCCCTCCAGGTCCCCCTCCCCAGGCCCCACTTTGGGGGTCCCCACTGCTGCTGCCACAGTGTCTTTACCGTGTTGCTCCCTCGGGCCTCTGGGTTCCCACTGACCGTTGCTTCAGCTCGGAGTTCCTTTCTCACTGTGGGGAGAGGCAGGTAGACGGAGAACAGGCCGGTGTGTGGAGTGAGCCTGCACGCCCCGTCCAGGCCTGAATCCTCACATGGGTCACACTCTAGTCCTTCCAGCTCGAGGTCCTCCCGGCCCCACACTTCTCCACGCCCCCAGGCCCAGACTGCACCAGACCATGCCCTCCTCCTGCTCCAAGTCCTGGTTCTGTCTCCTTCCACCATCCCAGACATCCCTGCCCCAGATCACAGACAGACCCCTCCTCAGCCTTTTCACCAGCACTTCCCCTTTGTGGTAAAAGTGTTAGTTGCTCAGTCATGTATGATTCTGTGAGACCCCATGGATGGTAGCCTGCCAGGCTCCTCTGTCCGTGGAATTCTCCAGGCAAGAATACTGGAGTGGAGTGCCATTTCCTTCTCCAAGGGATCTTCCTCACAACTGTGATTTAAACCTCTTCCTACCTCAAAGTGTGGGAGCCCGAAGGCTCTGGGACCCGTGAGAAGCAGAGGATCACCCAGAGGACAGTGGAGATAGGCCTGTTCCACCTGCCCCATGTCCCCCCACCATGGCTGGAGGACAGTCGAGGCTCACCCTGGTTCCGGATGGAGTCCTGAGATGTGGGGCCCCGTGCCCGGGGCTGCTTCTGCTCCAGCCGGGCCAGGGCCGCCGCTGCCGCCATCTGTGCCTCATTGGTGGGTCCCTGGCGGGGCTGCCGGACTAGTGGCTGGCTGGGCTTCTCTTTGGGGGCCTTCTCCCTGAGGAGACGCAAGGGGATGGCGAGGTGACATGGGGTTGGCAGGAGAGTTTCTGTCCCCTTCCCCTCCTGTCCCAGCAGACATAGAGGTGCCTCTTCCCTGGGGGCCACCAGACAGTGGTTCTAACACTGACAGAGGAGCCCCTGGAGGCAGATGGTGGTTCTGTTCCCTGCTTGGCCCTTCTG
Organism: Oryx dammah; assembly: GCF_014754425.2. Taxonomy (NCBI): domain Eukaryota; kingdom Metazoa; phylum Chordata; class Mammalia; order Artiodactyla; family Bovidae; genus Oryx; species Oryx dammah. The sequence goes on from NW_024070189.1 coordinate 89,950,166, forward strand.
GGCAAATCCTGCCCTGGTCTGGGCCCCGGAGTTGTCACCTGTCAGGCAGGGGGAGAGCACACCCACCGTGTGCCCCCTTCCCCATGGGAAAGTCTCCACCCCTATTGTCTACAAGGGTAAGACCCATCCAGACTTCGTCTACTGAGCACCAACTGTGTGCCAGGTAGACAGCATGCCAGGAGCTAAGGCTCATCATGTCTATTCCTCAGGGCAACATTCCTCCCTGCGAGGGCTCCAGCCACTCTCTCACAAGCCCCAGAGGCTCATGGAAGCTGGGGCAGTATGCCAGGCTGCACACAGGCCCTGTGTGAGGCAGGCTACAGAGATTTGGTTTGCTATTGCTTCCACCCTGGGAAGCAGGGTGATTGCCCTGTAAGATGGGCACCCTCCAGCCCTGACCCAGCCGGGAAATGACCTGGCCTCCTCCTCATTCCAGCAGAGTCCTGCCTCCCACCCAGGTCTGACTCTGCCTTGCTCTCCTTCCCTCAGGACTCTCCCTTTGGAAGCTGGAATCATCTATGCTATATCTCAAGAGGGAGCCAAGAATCTTCGTTGATGGCCTTGCTGCACCGCCCCACCCCCCCGCCCGGTCCCCCTCTCTGCTCAGACACCCAGGGCAGCCCTCTTTTCTGATCCCTGGTCCTCTTGCCCACCCTGTCCACAGCTGAAAGTTTCAGGCTGAAGAACAGACAAGTCACGTATGGATAGCTCTGCCCAAGCCCCACCATTCCATAAAAGCACCATTTTCCAAACCTTTCACTCCCCCCTCCTCCCTTCATGACTCATCCTGGCAGCCAGAGGGGTCCTTCTAAATCCCAGTCACTCCTCTGCATACACAGCACCCTCACCCCAAGAACGACAAAACCCTGTTGCAAACACAGGCCCTGTGCGAGCTGCCCCTTTCCCTCACTTGTTCCCATCTTTGCTCTGCTGTTCTCCCACCACAGGACCTTCGCACTCTGCTTTCTGGGGGGTATCCTTCCTGGGATGGACAGGGGCCACTTCAACAGCGCATGCATGTGTGTGGTATGGGTTGATTTCCACACGGCTAAGTCTGAGCTCAAACTTCCCCTTCTTAGAGAGACATTCTCAGAGCACCTAACAGTCCCCAGCATCGCTGGCAATCTCAACCTTGTTTTTTTTCCTTCATGGCCAACCTTCCGTCATTTATGTACTGGCTTACTTGTCCACCTCCCCTCACAGGAAGGGGAGCCCTGAGAGGGCAGGGATTCTCATGCCATGGCAGTTAGCTGTACACACACCCTGCATCTCCAGGCTGGCTCCAGGCACATCACAGAAGCCCAAATTTCCACATGACTTCACTCCCCTCTCCTTCCAGGCCTCCAGTCTGACAAAACCATCAGCCCTCACCTCCTTCCAGTCACACACAGTCCCAGCTGCTCCAGCTCCCACCTCCACTCACTACTTGATGGACAAATGATTGGACTCCCCTGTTTGGCCCATGATTGTCCCTGGGCCTCTTTAAAGGGGTCCTCCTCCCCACCCCCAACCCCAGGCTCCTGGGACCTGCACTTTCCTCCCTGACTCACAGATCTGGCCCTCATGGGCCTCCTTCACCCCACTCAGTGATCCCTTCCCAAGAACCCCAGGGAACCCCCAAGCCTCATGACAGATGCCCGGATGTCCTTACCATGCACCCACTCTCCCTCACCCAGCCCACTGCCTCAGCATTCCCTCACCAACCCTTACTGCCAGCCACCCAGTCTCTCCTCCCAGCCCTCACCTCTTCACAATCCCTTCCATTATGCCTCACAGACCAGCCCCCCATGCTGACAACTTTCTTAAGTCACCCCCCCATCCTAAACCCCCTCGGGCCCCCAAGCCCTCTCTGTAGCTCCCTGTAGGAATCCCAGCTCCTTCTAGATTCCTTCTGCTCATCCCTCCCCACAGTGGAGCCTTCTCAGCCCATCCACCTTGCCTCTCCAGCTCATCACTATCTTCTGCTCAGCACTGGCCCCTCACACTTCCCCACGGAGTCTCCAGTGTGGCCCCAGGCCCCTCTCTTCAAGTTTTCCCCAGTCAAGTTACAGAGGCCTGGAAGTGCAGGCCACCTTCCCTCCCCTCCCAGGTCTCCCTCCGGAGCCTTCAGGCCACTCAGCGTTCACCGACGAGGAGGACCCCCATCTCCTTCTAGTCGGAGTCCCCCAGGTCCTCACCTCCACCCACCTGCTTCCCTTCTCCTCCCAGACCTTCCACAGCCCCTCACGACGCCACTCACCTCCCCCGCGCCCCCGCAGTTCACCCGCACCTCCCAAGCCTGACCACACCTCCAACAACGCCTAAGCCCTCCGGATCCTCACCTCCCATCCACCCTCCTGCCCCACAATCAAGGCCCAGTTCTCTGTCGCCACGGAGCTTAAGCTTTACGACTTTTTGCGACCCCAGCTCTTCTTGTTTCTCCAGGATCAGTCCCCAACCTCTGATCACCGAGATGCCCTCAGATCTTAGGCGATGACTTTTCAGGGGCCGTTCTCCGCATCCCTAGCCTCTCCCTTACCGCCCGCCCTAACCGGCTAGGGTCTCTTAACTGACCCCTCAGTTCCTGCAGCCCCGCCCCCTCCAGCCTCGCTCCCTCTGCCCCGCCCCCAGAGGCCTCCCCTCCCCCAACTCCCACCCCTCCCTCGTGCCCCGCCCCCGGAGGTGTCCCCCACGTTCTCTCAGCCGCCCCTCCACGCCCCTCGCCTTCCCTAGACTTCCCGCGCCCCACCCCACCCGCCCATCCCCGACCCCGGGTCTCAAGCTTCAACGCCTGTCACGCACCCCGCCGACTCCGTGAGCTTCTGACCCGGTCCCGCGCTCTTGAACTTGATGTCGGCCTTGATCTCTTGGAAGAATTTCTTCATAGTGGCGGGGGGCCCGGCGGCTGGGGGCCGCGGGGGGGGGGGTTGGGGGGGCGCAGGGCCCAGTACGGGAGGGGCCGGCAGGCGCCAACAACCGGAAAAAAAATACGCCGCCGCCGGAAGTCCCGCCTTCGCGAGGGCAGTCCACGTGACAATCGGCGCAGGGTCCCTCTCTAGATCTCTGCGTCTTGCTGGCCCAAAGTGACCACTCTGCACTTTCGGGGCGCGTCTCGGTGGTTCGTCGGGATTCTGTTGCCAGGGACAACGACGGCGCTTCCAGAGGGAGGTGCTTCCAGAGGGAGGTTGTGTTTGAACGCCTTCCACCGCGTTCCCCAAGGAGAGACAAGAGGGAGAGGGACAGGCCGAGGACCCCGCGGAGAAAGCGCTGGCCCTGTCCTTTTACTTACTCAAGAACCTTCCCTGACTACCCAGCGGTCACGTGAAAAAGTCCCAACTCTGTGTGGGGGCAAAGTCCCCACGACCCAGCCACGTGGTCAGCGCCAGTAGCCCTCAACAAACACAATGTGGGAAAAAATGAAGAGGATGGGTCGCACAGAGCTAGGGCTTGGGGACCCTCGATGGCGGATCACCGAGGGGTTTAACTTAAAGAGATCGGAGATTATCCTCAGAGCGCTGACGGAAGTTCAACGAAGTGCAGCCCAAACTTTTACCTTCCTGAACTTTATTTTCCTAGCTATGAAATGAGGATACGAATAGCACCGGCTTCATAGAGGTCGTGAGGACGATGCTGCAATTCGAAATCTGAATAAATCGCGGACGTTATGATTTTGTTATTGTTCAGTCGCCAAGTCGTGTCCGACTCTTTGCTACCCCATGGACTGCAGATTTACTTCTTTAAGAACAGTTCTTGAGAGTCCGTTCTGTACCAGCAGTGAAGAAAACAAAATCCCTTGCCTCAAAGAACTCGTGATCTTTTTGATTGGAGGAGAGAGCCAGAAAATAAAAAATCTATGGTGGAGCGGATGGTGTTAGTGGTATGGAGAAAAATTAAGCGGGAAACAGGATTGAGGGGATGGGAGGGTGGACCCAGTTTGTAACATCAAATAAGAATCCGACACAGGAAAAGAGCTTGCTTGAGACCACCAGGGAAATTTGATTGGATCCAAGTGTTAGATGATATAAAGGAGCTATTGTTGATTTTGTTAAGAATTGTAATGACATTGTAGTGATGTTTAAAAATAAATTTTTTTTCAGCTAGAGATATTTTCTCAGGTATTTGTGGGTGAAATAACATCTCAGATAGGTTTTCGTTTTTATTAAAATTTTTTATATGAACCATTTTTATCAGATATTTTTTTAAATACTCTGGAAAACGGACTTCCCTGTCAGTCCAATGGTTAAGACTTTGCCTTCCAATTCAGGGGCTGCAGGTTCAATCTCTGGTCGGGGTGCTAAAATAAGACATGGGCTGTGCTGAATCGCTCAATTGTGTCATATTTTTTGTGGCCCAATGGATTGTAGCCCACCAGGCTGCTCTGGCCATGGAATTTTACAGGCAAGAATACTGGAGCAGGTTGTAACTTCCTACTCCAGGAGATCTTCCTGACCTAGGGATAGAATCTGTATCTCTTGCATTCCCCTCATTGGCAGGCAGGTTCTGTACCACTAGCACCACCTGGGAAGCCCCAGATCCCACATGCTTTGGGGCCAGAAAACCAAAACATAAAAGCAGAAACAATATTGTAACAAATTCAGTAAAGACTTTAAAATAGTCTACATGGAAGGAAATCTTTTGAAAAGTAAATAATAAAATACTCTGGCGAGGTTTCACTTTTGGTTCAGTGGTAAAGAATCTGCCTGCCAATGCAGGAAACTGGTTTGATCCCTGGTCTGCGAAGATCCCATATGCCTCAGAGCAACTAAGCCCATGCGCCACAACTACTAAACCTGAACTCTAGAGCTGGGAACCGCAACTACTGAACCCACGTGCCCTAGAGCCTGTGCTCCACAGCAAGAGGAGCCACCATAATGAGAAGCCCCCGCAACAACTCAAGTAGCCGCTGCTAGTCACAACTAGAGAAAAGCCTGTGCAGAAACGAAGAATGAGCACAGCCAAAATAAATAAATAAAATTATTTTTAAAAAATACTCATGTTGGTTGCTCAGTCATATCTGACTCTTTGTGACCCCATGGACTATAGCCCACCAGGCTTCTCTGTCCATGGGATTTTCCAGGCAAGAATACTGGAGTGGGTTGCCATTTCGTTCTCCAGGGGATCTTCCCAACCCAGGAATTGAACCCAGGGCCCCTGCACTGTAGGCAGATTCTTTACCATATAAGCCACCAGGGAAGCCCCCCCCACCCCAAATACTCTAGCAAAAAAAAAAAAAATACACATGCATATGTGCACACATTTAGGTTGGAATTCTCATGGCTGCATTTTCTCTGTGTGATTGAATGCAAGAGCAGTTATGCCCAGAACATTTACTGAGCAACTGCTGTGTATCAGGCCAGCACAGTCACAACAGAGAATAAGACTGATGGGATCCTGCCCTCAAGGGGCTCACAGTCAATTAGGGATACAACTATTAAATAAGTATATAGTGACAGGTAGTGATAACTCCTGTGAAAGAAAATAAAGTAGGGGAAGCAAATCAAGAGTGACGGGAGGGACTTCTCTAGTAGTCCAGTGGTTAAGAACCCACCTTGCAATGTAGGGGACCTGGGTTCCATCCTTGGTCAGGGATCTAAGATCTCACATGTAACAGGGCAACTAAGCGCATGAGCTGCAACTACTAAGCCCGAGCCCAGCAGCTGCAGAGTCCATGTGCTGCAATGAAAGACCCTGCATGATGCAATGAAGATGGCTTGCTACAACTAAGACCCCATGCAGCCAAATAAGTAAATACATATTTTTTTAAAAAAGAGCAATTGGAATTCTCTTTCAGATAGGCTAGTAAGGTCTGGCATTTGAATAGAAATGTCTGAAGGAGACAAGGGGCAAAACCATGAAGGTATGTGGGAGAAGAGCATTCCAGGCAAAAGGAACAGCAAAGGTAAAGGCCCTGAGGTGGTAGCTTATTTCACAGAGCACTGTGCCCAGAGCAGGGTGGGCAAAGGGGAGAGAGGACCTTCTGCTGAGAGCAGGTAATATGTGGTCTGATCATCCCCTCTATTGGACAGTCTATAGCCACAAGGAACTGTGGTCTGGTGAATTAATTTGTAGCCAGGGGGAAATTCTTCAGGAGATGTATAAGTTAGTAGTTGCTGCATGACAAGCAGTCCCCAAATTTACCAACTTAAAAGACCAACTATTATCTCAAAATGTCTGTGCATCAGAAATCAGGAGTGGCTTAGCTGGGTGGTTCTGGCTCAAGGCTCTCAGGATACGTTGAAGTCAGTGTTGTCTGGAGCTATGGCCACATCTGAAGGCTCCACTGAGGGAGGGGCTGCTTCCAAGCTCACTCAAATGGTTGTTAGCAGGCCATAGTGCCTTGATTGCTATTGATCAGAGGCCTTAGGTCCTCCCTGAATAGACCTTTCTATACACCACTTGAGGGTCATCATAACATGGCAGCCGGATTCCTCCAGTGTGTGTGACCTGTGTGGGTAATAAAAGGGAGTGAGAGGGAGGGAGTGAGCAAGAGTGGAGTGGGATTTCCCTAGTATTCCAGTGGTTAAGAATCCATCTTCCAATGCAGGGGAAAAGGGTTCAATCCCTGCTTAGGGAACTAAGATCCCACATGCCACAGGGCAAATAAACCCAAGAGCCACAACTAGAGAGAAGCTGATGCACCATAGTGAAGAGCACGAAAGATACAGCATGCTGGTTTTACCCAGCGCAACCAAGACAATTTTAAAAAACTAAAAGGCAGGGGGAGAGGAGTGCCCAAGAAAGAAGCCACAGTCTTTTTATAACCCAGTATCAGACTTAACATACCATCATTTCTAACATTTGCTATTGGTCTCACAGACAGAGACTTTCCCTCAATGTGGGTGGAGACTTCACAATAATGTGAATGTCAGGAGGTGGAAATCACTGGGGTCCAATTCAAAGGCCTCCCACCACACTACAGTGTTGAGTAAAAATGCAATGGTTGGGACTTCCCTAGTGGTCCAGTGGTTAAGAATCCACCTGTCAATGCAGAGGACACAGGTTTGAGCCCCGGTCTGAGAAGATTCCACATGCTACAGGGCAACTAATCCTGTGTGCAGCCACTACTAAGCCTGCCTGCTCCAACTATTGAAGCCCCCATGCCCTAAGACCTATGCTCCCCAACAAGAGAAGCCACTGTGATGAGAAGCCTGCACACCACAACTAGAGAAAGCCCGAGCACAGTAGCAAAGACCCAACACAGTCATAAATCCACAAATTAGTAAATAAAAATTTTAAATGCAATAGATGATGCTATCTGCCCACTGGTTTACAATAGGTAGAAAACATGCTGCGGAAAAAACAAGGAAGAAGGGAAGAATTCTAACACTGGTTATTTAGGGTTGGGGGGATTATAGGGGACTTTTCTCCTCTTTCTCAACTCTCTTTAATGGGGTTCTTTGACTTTTACGATAGAAAATAACATTTTAAAGTAAAAGACAGTTGCATTAAGCCTCTAGGTCTAAATTCACGAGAATTACAAAGGACAGAGAAACAAAACAGCCTCATGGGAATTCCATGGTTGCCCAGTGGTTAAGACTCCTCACTTCCACTGCAGGGGCTGCAACTTCAATCCCTTGTCAGGAAACTAAGATCACACATGCTTTGTGGCAGACTCAAACTTAAAAAAAAAAAACAAAAACAAAAACAGTCTGACAAGGAAATAGACAAATCCAGAATGTGAGACTTTCTTCAAACCAGCTTATCTGGTTGCTCAAGAAAGTCAAAGTTGTGAAAAATAAACAAGATTTTCATCAAAATGGACTGTTGCTGCTGCTGCTGCTAAGTCACTTCAGTTGTGTCCGACTCTGTGCGACCCCATAGACGGCAGCCCACCAGGCTCCTCCATCCATGGGATTTTCCAGGCAAGAGTACTGGAGTGGGGTGCCATTGCCTTCTCCGATCAAAATGGACTAGAATAATGTAATCTTTACTTGCAGTGCATGAACCTTGATTTGATCCCGGTTCAAAAGAAAAAGCTGCAAAAACTTCATAGAGCAATGAAGAAAATTGGAAATGGACTGAATATTAAATAACATCATGGCATAAATATGAATTTTCTTTGTGTGGTAAAGGTCGCATATAATTCAATGTCCCTATTCTTGGGAAATGCCGAAGTATTCAGTGTGACGAAGTATTTAGTATTTAGGGTGACGAAATATTTAGTATTTAGGGTTACGTGTGATGATGGATGTATGAAACTTACTTTCAAATGTTTAAAAGCAAATGCATATATATTCACACATGAATATAAAGGACATATGCAAAAATATTAACTGTTGTTAGCGACTTTCCTAGTAGTCCAGTGGCTAAGACTCCGGGCTTCCCATGCAGGGGTCCTGGGTTAGAGCCCTGGTCAGGAAATTTCCCTGGGCTTCCTTGATAGCTCAGTTGGTAAAGAATCTGCCTGCAATGCAGGAGATCCCGGTTCGATTCCTGGGTCGGGAAGATCTCCTGGAGAAAGGATAGGCTACCCACTCCAGTATTCTTGGGCTTCCCTTGTGTCTCAGCTGGTAAAGAATCCACCTGCAATGTGGGAGACCTGGGTTGGGAAGATCCCCTGGAGAAGGGAAAGGTTACCCACTCCAGTATTCTGGCCTGGAGAATTCCATGGACTGTATAGTCCATGGGCCTCAAAGAGTTAGACAGGACCGAGTGACTCTCACTTTCACTTTCAGGAAACTAGATCCCACATGCTGCAAATAAGATTTAAGATCCTGCATGCCACAACTAGGAGCAACCACGGCCAAATAAACAAAAATAAATATTAAAAAATTGTTGACTGTAGGTGTAGGATTGTGGTGGTTTAAAAATATGTCCAGGACTTCCCTGGTTGTCCAGTGGTAAGACTCTGCACTTTTACTGCAGGGGACACAGGTTCCATCCCTGGTTGTGGAACTAAAATCCCACATGTGGCACAGCATGGCCAGATACAAACAAAATAAATACATTCATAAAGTCTTTGACACTCCTGCTTTCCAAAGGTAGAACCTAATTCCCCTACCATTGAATGTGGCCTGGACTTAGTGACTCACTTTTAACAAATGGAGTAGGGTAGAAGTGGTAGTGTGCAACTTTGAGACTAGATCATAAAAGACATTGCATTTTCCTTTATGCTCTCAATTTTGTTTAGATATTTATTTTTGTCTGTGTCAGGTCTTAGCTGTGGCTGATTGCAGCTCAGACTCTTAGTTGCTCTGCAGCATGTGGGACCTTAGTTCTTTGACTAGGGCTTGAACCTATGTCCCTTGCATTGGAAAGCAGATTCTTAACCACTGGACCATCAGGGAAGGCCCTATGCTCTTGCTTTTGAATGACTCTGTCTGGGAGAAGCCAGCCGCTTTGTTGTAAGAATGCCCAAGCTGTGATACGGAGAGGGCCCTGTGATGAGGAGCTGAGGCCTCCAGTCAACAGCCATGGGAGGCAGCTGCCATGGAAGAGGCTCCTCCAGCCTTATCTGAGCCTTCAGATGATGCAGTCCTGGCTGCATCAGTCTCAGAAGAGATCCTGAGCCAGAACATCCCAGACCCCTGACACTCTATGAATCTGCATAAGATAATAAATGTTTGCTGACAAAGGTCCATATAGTCAAAGCTATGGTTTTTCCAGTAGTCATGTATGGATGGGAGAGTTGGACCATAAAGAAGGCTGAGTGCCAAAGAACAGATGCTTTCAAATTGTGGTGCTGAAGCAAACTCTTGAGAGTCCTTTGGACTGCAAGGAGATCAAACCAGTCAATCCTAAAGGAAATCAACCCTGAATATTCACTGGAAGGACTGATGCTGAAACTGAAGTTCCAATTGGCCACTTGATGTGAACAGCTGACTAATTGGAAAAGACCCTAATGCTGGGAAAGATTGAAGGCAGGAGAAGGTGACAACAGAGGATGAGATGGTTGGATGGCATCGTTGACTCAATGGACAGGAGTTTTGAGCAAGCTCCAAGAGATGGTGAAGGATAGGGAAGCCTGGCATGCTGCAGTCCATGAGGTCTCAAAGAGCAGGACACAACTTAGCAACTGAACAACAACAATAAATGTTTTCTGTTTTTTTTAATATGTATTTATTTGGCTGCACTGGATCTTAGTTGCAAAATGTGGAATCTTTGATTTATTTTTTTGGTTGTGTTATGTGGGATCTAGGTCCCTGACCAGGGATCGAACCCATGGGCCCTGCAATGGGAATGTGGAGTCTTAGTCACTGGACCACCAGGGAAATCCTGGTGTTTATTGTTGTTGTAGTTTTTTAATTTTTAAAATAAGTAATACATTTTTGGCTGTGTCAGGTCTTTGTTGCTGCATGCAGGCTTTCTCTAGTTGCAGTGAGCAGGGGCAGCTCCCTAGTTGTGGTGCTTGGACTTCTCACTGGGTGGCTTTTCTTGTTGGGGAGCCCAGGATCTTAGTGCTCAGGCTTCAGTAGTTGTGGCTGCAAGACTCTAGACCACAGGCTCTGTAGCTGTGGTACATGGGCCTAGTTGCTCTGTGGCATGTTGAATCTTCCTATACCAGGGATTAAAGCCACGTCCCCTGCATTAGCAGGCGGATTCTTAACCACTGGACTACAAGGGGAGCCTTGTTTGTTGTTTTAAGCAACTAAATTCTGGGGTAATTTGTTAGGCAGCAATAGCTAACTAATAGAATAACACACTGTGTTCATTGGGTTACCATTATCATCTTTTCTAAATATTTGATACTGATAATTCCAGTTTAGCACTGTGAAATAAAGGGTCATATTCCTTATAGTCTCAAATGAAGATAAAGAGACTGGCCCCAAATCGCACAGTCAGAAAATGCTAGAGACCCACCCCCACTTCCCTGAGAGTAAAGTGCTATCAGATTACTTTGTCTGTACATTGAAGATTAGGAGGTTCCCGGGATTCTTAAAAGCCTCATCTCTTTTCTCCACCCATTTTGCCCACTCTCCCTTAGCTACTTGGAACTATTCTTGCCTTATTACCTCCAGACTTTTGTCCAGGTATTGATCTCTACTGGAAGAGACCTCTACCCAATCTTTCTAAAGAAATCTTCTTCCTCCAGGAAGCCCTCCCTGACTACCTTTTTCATACTGGTTGTAGTCTATTCTGAGTTCCCCAAGCACTTCCCTCTTATAAAAATCATTGGTAATGTTTGCTGAGTGCTTTTATGTGTCCATGTTCTTTTTAAAAAAATATTTTGGCCATGCCACGCAGTGTGTGGGATCTTAGTTCCCCGACCAGAGATTGAACCTGCACCACCTGCACTGACAGTGCAGACTCTTAACCACTGGACTACCAGGGAAGTCCCTTACTGAGTGCTCTTCACATGCCATATTCTATGTGCAGTTCTATTTGCAATCTTCACAGCAGCTCTGTTTATAAATCAAACACTGTTGGGATTCCCATTTTACAGACGAGTAACCTAAGGTCTGGAAAAATAAAATTACTTGCTCTAGGTCGCCTGGTTTTTCCATAGCTTCTGATTTTTGTGTTGAAAGGTATCTCAAAGTTTAAAAAAAAAAAAAAGAAACAAAAAGCAAAAAACTCCTATGTTGTCTTTAAAAAGCTTTGTAGTTTAGTTTTTACATTTAGGGATATTAAGATTTCTTTTTTATGTCATTTTTTTTAATTTTAAGATTTCTTTTTGTGTGTGTATGATCTAAAGTGAGAGTCGAGGTTGTTTTTGTGTATTCATGTGGCAGTTTAGCTGCCCTATAGAAAAGTAAGACTTCATTTCTATCGGATCGAGATTTTAACCCCCATGACCAGTTGAATAGTTCACCCTAAAGATGACCATGTCCTGATCCTGATAACCTGTGAACATGGTAATGTTTGTGCAAAAGGGATGTTGCCGATGTGATTAAAGTAAGGACCTTGAGATGGGGAGATGATCCTGGACTATTTGGATGAGCACAACCTAATCAACCCTGAATACTCATTGGAAGCACTGATGCTGAAGCTGAAGCTCCAATACTTGGGAGCTCTACCACCTGATGCTAACAGCTGACCCACTGGAAAAGACCCTGATACTGGAAAAGACTGAGGGCAGGAGGAGAAGGGGTCGACAGAGGATGAGATGGTTGGATGGCATCACTGACTCAATGGACATGAGTTTGAGCCAACTCTGGGAGATAGTGAAGGACAGGGAAGCCTGGAGTGCTGCAGTCCGTGGGGTCGCAAAGAGTTGGACAACAACACGTAATTACAGGGTCCTTATAAAAGGAGAACAGGAGAATCAGAGGAGATGTGATGACAATAATGTGAGAAGGACCCAGAATGCTGTTGCAGCTTTGAAGATGGAGGAAGAGCCACAAGCCAGGGAATGCAGGTGGCTTCTAGGAACTGGAAAAGGCAAGGAAGCTGATTCTCCTTGCCATCCTCTAGAAGGAATGCCATTCGGCCCATACTATATTTGTTTCTTCTAAAAATGTATTTATTTGTTTGGCTGTGTTGGGTCTTAGTTTCAGCACATGGGATCTTTTGTTGTGGCATGCGAACTCTTTGTAGCAGTGTCTCGGATCCAGTTCCCTGACCAGGGTTGGAACCCAGGCCCCCTGCACTGGGTGCACGGAGTCTTAGCCACTGGACCACCAGGGAAGTCCCTGATTGTACTGTATTTGGATTTTAGCCCGGTGGGATCCATATGGGTCTTTGGACCTCCAGAATGGTCAAAATAGATTTGCACTGTTTTAAGCCACCAAGTTTGTAGTGATTTGTTACCAAAGCAAAAGGAAATGAAGACAATTCCTAGACTAAACACCCCCTAGGAAACAAGTACTGGTATTTCTCACTAATTTATAGGGAAGGTTGCAAAGTATTGGATAGACTTGTCCATATCCCTGCAGCTTGCAAAAGGAAGATTCAAACCCAGGACCGTCAGACTCCAGTTACATTTCAGTGCGTGCTCCTGGAGCTGTAGTGCAAACTCACATACCATGGGGAGCTTGTTTAAAGGCAGATTCTGGACTTTCCTGGTGGTCCAGTGGTTAAGAGTGCCTGCCAGTGCAGGGGACACAGGTTCTATCTCTGGTCCCAGAAGATTCCATATGCCTTGGAGTAACTAAGCCCGGGAACCACAACCACTGAAGCCTGAGCATGCTACAGCCCATACTTTGCAACAAGAGAGGCCACCCCAATGTTGTTGTTTCAGTTGCTCAGTCATGTCCAACTCTTTGCGACCCCATGGACTGCAGCCACCGCAGAAAAACCAGCGAATGTCAACTAGAGAGTAGCCCCTGATTTCCACAACTAGAGAAAGCCCACATGCAGCAAGGAAGACCCAGCACAGCCAAAAACAAATAAATAAGTGTGAATAAATAAATTTAAAGGCAAATTCTGATGCCTCTGGTCTCCAGTGGGTTGTGATTCTGCATTTCTGACAACATCCTCCCAGGGGAGAATGAATGAGGACGAAATGAATGAATGTCACCCCCACTGCTTAGGTAGGGAGAAGGTCTGGGTCAAATGTCCAACATCCCCAGATTCCAATCCCCTAGTGTTAATCCTCTGCCTCAGTTTCTTTATCTGGAAAGCAGAAGTGAGAAATAACAACTAACATGTGAATGAAATTAACCACGTTAAATGCTTACTGTGTGTGACTTGGAACATAGTAGCTGCTCTATAAATTTTACTTTAGAAAAATATTTATTTATTTGGCTGTGCTGGGTCTTAGTTGTGGCATATGGGCTCTTTGATCTTCATTTTGGCACTCAAGATCTTTAGTTGTGCCATTCGAACTCTTAGTTGTGGCATGTAGGATCCAGTTCCCTGACCAGGGATGGAACCCGAGTCCCTGCATTGGAAGAATGGAGTCTCAGCCACTGGACCACCAGGGTGCATGCGAAGTCACTTCAGTTGTGTCCAACTCTTTGGGAGTCTATGCACCGTAGCCTGCCAGGTTCCTCTGTCCATGGGATTCTCCAGGCAAGAATACTGGAGTGGGTTGCCATTTCCTTCACCAGGGGATCTTCCCAGCCCACGGATGGAATCTGCGTCTCTTAAGTCTCCTGCATTAGTAGGTGGGTTCTTTACCACTAGGGCTACCTGGGAAGACCCAATAAATCTTAATTATTATCCTACTTGAATAAGTGTGCAGTAAATGATTGTTAATGATAGGATTGAAAGCTGATGCCCCTGTCTGTAAACTAGAGATCAAGCCTGTAGCACACAGTGCATGCTCAGGTCACTTGCTAATTAGAAGGAGATGTTTCATGCAGTTCTACCAGACAGGGCAGCCCCTTCCCCAGCTTGCCTCCTGGGGCCAAGTATCAGGAACTATTCTCTGAGGCACCAGGAAGAAACTTCACCTCCCCACTAGTGATGACTAGTGGTTCAGCTGCTGGCTTCAGTGACCACCGATTCAGCGGAAGGTGTGGATCCTCTCCCTTTTCAGCTGGCCACTTTGGGGCTTTCCAACCCTCTTGGGGACTCTGCCCCCAACAGAGCCTGATACTTGTTTTTAGCTGTTCTCAGGTGGCTCATCAGTAAAGAATCCACGTGCTAATGCAGGAGACCCAGGATCAGTCCATGGGTCGGGAAGATTCTCTGGAGAGGGGAATGGTAACCCACTCCAGTTTCTTGCCTGGAGCATCTCATGAACAGAGGAGCCTGGTGGGCTACGGTCCATGGGCTTGCAAGTGAGTTGGACAAAACTGAGCAACTAAACAGCAACATAGCTCTCTGTGTGCCCCTCTCTGGGCCTCAGTATCCCCATCTGTACTCTGGCCTAGGCTAGACCCCTCTGTACCAAGTCCCTCATTTATTGTGCAACTTCTTCCCTATATGAGGATGCCCAGATTTAGCAAATAAAAATATGGAATGACCTATAGGATCTGAATTTCAGATACAAATACTTTACTGTTTTATAAGCATAATTTCCTGGAGGAGAAAATGGCAACCAACTCCAGTTGGTTTTTGCCTCGGAAATCCTATGAACAGGGAAGCCTGGTGGGCTGTGGTCCATGGGGTTAAAGAGTTGGACACGACTTAGCACACACATGCACACATACTTTAAATTTATAGGGAATTCCTGGGAATACCTGGTGTTGCAATGGTTAGGACTCATCACTTTCACTGCTGGGACCCACATTTGATCCCTGATCCAGTAACTAAGATCCCACTTGCCCACCGGCATGGCCAAACAAACAAACAAAAGGTGTAGTCTTAACCATTTCAGAAAGAAATATGTGTCAAATATTTTTATTGGATGATATAAACTATGTGTTAAATATTGTTATTTGATGATATAGGTCACTTCAGTTCAGTTCAGTTGCTCAGTCGTGTCCAACTCTTTGCAACCCCATGAATCGCAGCACGCCAGACCTCCCTGTCCATCACCATCTCCCGGAGTTCACTCAGACTCACTTCCATCGAGTCCGTGATGCCATCCAGCCATCTCATCCTTGGTCGTCCCCTTCTCTTCCTGCCCCCAATCCCTCCCAGCATCAGAGTCTTAATGAGTCAACTCTTCGCATGAGGTGGCCAAAGTACTGGAGTTTCAGCTTCAGCATCATTCCTTCCAAAGAAATCCCAGAGTTGATCTCCTTCAGAATGGACTGGTTGGATCTCCTTGCAGTCCAAGGGACTCTCAAGAGTCTTCTCCAACACCACAGTTCAAAAGCATCAACTCTTCAGTGCTCAGCTTTCTTCACAGTCCAACTCTCACATCCATACATGACCACAGCAAAAACCATAGCCTTGACTAGATGGACCTTAGTCAGCAAAGTAATGTCTCTGCTTTTGAATATGCTATCTAGGTTGGTCATAACTTTTCTTCCAAGGATGGTATATGTATTTATTATTAATTATCTTATTGGTATAAAATATTTATGACACAGTCACTGTCTCAACCATTTTTAAGTACACAGCTCAGTGACATTAAGCACATTCACATTGTTGTGTAACTTCCCCCACCATCACCTCCAGAACTTTCTCATCTTCCCAAACTGAAACTATTGTCCTCATGAAACACTGATTCCCCTTCTTCCTTCCCCAGCCCCTGGCCTCTGTGGATCTGACTCCTCTAGGGACCTCCTGTGGAATCAGACAGTGTTTGTCCTTTTTAATTAGATTTATTCACAGAGCACAGTGTTCTCAGGGTTTATCCATGGTGTAGAATGTACAACATTGTTGTTGTTCAGTTGGTCAGTTGTGTCCCTCTCTTTGAGACCCTATGGACTGCAGCACGCCAGGCTTCCCTGTCCTTCACTATCTCCCGGAGTTTCCTCCAACGCATGTCCACTGAGTCAGTGATGTCATCCAACCATCTAATCCTCTGCTGCCCCTTTCACTTTCTGCCCTCAATCTTTCCCAACAGCGAGTTGACCAAAATGTTTGTTGGGGTTTTTCGTAATATTTTACAGAAAATTCAAATGAGCTTTTTGGCCAACCCAGTATATATACCTTTTTAGTATAGCTAATGTCACGAATATTGCACGGAACATACTTATACTAAAAAAGTATTTGTTGTATATCTACAATTCATATTTAACTCAGTTCAGTTCAGTTCAGTCACTCAGTCGTGTCCGACTCTTTGTGACCCCATGAATCGCAGCACACCAGGCCTCCCTGTCCATCACCATCTCCCGGAGTTCACTCAGACTCACTTCCATCGAGTCCGTGATGCCATCCAGCCATCTCATCCTTGGTCGTCCCCTTCTCCTCCTGCCCCCAATCCCTCCCAGCATCAGAATCTTTTCCAATGAGTCAACTCTTCGCATGAGGTGGCCAAAGTACTGGAGCTTCAGCTTTAGCATCATTCCTTCCAAAGAAATCCCAGGGTTGATCTCCTTCAGAATGGACTGGTTGGATCTTCTTGCAGTCCAAGGGACTCTCAAGAGTCTTCTCCAACACCACAGTTCAAAAGCATCAATTCTTCAGTGCTCAGCCTTCTTCACAGTCCAACTCTCACATCCATACATGACCACAGGAAAAACTGTAGCCTTGACTAGATGGATCTTAGTCGGCAAAGTAATGTCTCTGCTTTTCAATATGCTATCTAGGTTGGTCATAACTTTTCTTCCAAGGAGTAAGTGTCTTTTAATTTCATGGCTGCAATCACCAACTGCAGTGATTTTGGAGCCCAAAAAATAAAGTCTGACATTGTTTCCACTGTTTCCCCATCTATTTCCCATGAAGTGATGGGACCGGATGCCATGATCTTCGTTTTCTGAATGTTGAGCTTTAAGCCAACTTTTTCGCTCTCCTCTTTCACTTTCATCAAGAGGTTTTTTAGCTCCTCTTCACTTTCTGCCATAAGGGTGGTGTCATCTGCATATCTGAGGTTATTGATATTTCTTCCAGCAATCTTGATTTCAGCTTGTGTTTCTTCCAGTCCAACGTTTCTCATGATGTACTCTGCATAGAAGTTAAATAAGCAGGGTGACAATATACAGCCTTGACGTACTCCTTTTCCTATTTGGAACCAGTCTGTTGTTCCATGTCCAGTTCTAACTGTTGCTTCCTGACCTGCATACAGATTTCTCAAGAGGCACGTTAGGTGGTCTGGTATTCCCATCTCTTTCAGAATTTTCCAGTTTATTGTGATCCACACAGTCAAAGGCTTTAGCATAGTCAATAAAGCACAAATAGATGTTTTTCTGGAACTCTCTTGCTTTTTCCATGATCCAGAAGATGTTGGCAATTTGATCTCTGGTTCCTCTGCCTTTTCTAAAACCAGCTTGAACATCAGGAAGTTCACGCTTCATGTATTGCTGAAGCCTGGCTTGGAGAATTTTGAGCATTACTTTACTAGCGTGTGAGATGAGTGCAACTGTGCGGTAGTTTGAGCATTCTTTGGCATTACCTTTCTTTGGGATTGGAATGAAAACTGACCTTTTCCAGTCCTGTGGCCACTGCTGAGTTTTCCAAATTTGCTGGCATATTGAGTGCAGCACTTTCACAGCATCATCTTTCAGGATTTGAAACAGCTCAACTGGAATTCCATCACCTCCACTAGCTTTGTTCGTAGTAATGCTTCCTAAGGCCCACTTGACTTCACTTTCCAAGATGTCTGGCTCTAGATTAGTGATCACATCATCATGATTATCTGGGTCGTGAAGATCTTTTTTGTACAGTTCTTCCGTGTACTCTTGTACCTCTTCTTAATATCTTCTGCTTCTGTTAGGTCCATACCATTTCTGTCCTTTATCGAGCCCATCTTTGCATGAAATGTTCCCTTGGTATCTCTAATTTTCTTAAAAAGATCTCTAGTCTTTCCCATTCTGTTGTTTTCCTCTATTTCTTTGTATTGATCACTGAAGAAGGCTTTCTTATCTCTTCTTGCTATTCTTTGGAACTCTGCATTCAGATGCTTATATCTTCCTTTTTCTCCTTTGCTTTTTGCCCCTCTTCTTTTCACAGCTATTTGTAAGGCCTCCCCAGACAGCCATCTTGCTTTTTTGCATTTCTTTTCCATGGGGATGGTCTTGATCCCTGTCTCCTGTACAATGTCACAAACCTCATTCCATAGTTCATCAGGCACTCTATCTATCAGATCTAGGCCCTTAAATCTATTTCTCACTTCCACTGTATAATCATAAGGGATTTGGTCATACCTGAATGGTCTATCAGTTTTCCCTATTTTCTTCAATTTGAGTCTGAATCTGGTAATAAGGAGTTCATGATCTGAGCCACAGTCAGCTCCTGGTCTTGTTTTTGTTGACTGTATAGAGCTTCTCCATCTTTGGCTGCAAAGAATATAATCAATCTGATTTTGGTGTTGACCATCTGGTGATGTCCATGTGTAGAGTCTTCTCTTGTGTTGTTGGAAGAGGGTTTTTGCTATGACCAATGCATTTTCTTGGCAAAAGTCTATTAGTCTTTGCCCTGCTTCATTCCGCATTCCAAGGCCAAATTTGCCTGTTACTCCAGGTGTTTCTTGGCTTCCTACTTTTGCATTCCAGTCCCCTATATTGAAAAGGACATCTTTTTCGGGTATTAGTTCTAAAAGGTCTTGTAGGTCTTCATAAAACCATTCAACTTCAGTTTCTTCAGCGTTACTGGTTGGGGCATAGACTTGGATAACTGTGATATTGAATGGTTTGCCTTGGAGACAAACAGAGATCATTCTGTCGTTTTTGAGATTGCATCCAAGTACTGCATTTCGGACTCTTTTGCTGACCATGATGGCTACTTCATTTCTTCTGAGGGATTCCTGCCCGCAGTAGTAGATATAATGGTCATCTGAGTTAAATTCACCCATTCCAGTCCATTTTAGTTCGCTGATTCCTAGAATGTCGACGTTCACTCTTGCCATCTCCTGTTTGACCACTTCCAATTTGCCTTGATTCATGGACCCGACATTCCAGATTCCTATGTAATATTGCTCTTTACAGCATCGGACCTTGCTTCTATCACCAGTCACATCCACAGCTAGGTATTGTTTTTGCTTTGGCTCCATCCCTTCATTCTTTCTGGAGTTATTTCTCCACTGATATCCAGTAGCATATTGGGCACCTAACGACCTGGGGAGTTTCTCTTTCGGTATCCTATCATTTTGCCTTTTCATACTGTTCATGGGGTTCCTGAATTTTTTTGAAAAAAGATTTATTTACTTATTTTTGGCTGTGCTGAGTCTTCATTGAGGTGTGTGGCTTTCTCACTGTGATGGCTTCTCTTGTTGCCAAGCACGGGCTTTTACAGCGGTGGCTCAATAGTTGCGGTGCATGAGTTTTGTTGCTCCTTAGCATCTGGGATCTTCTTAGACTAGTGATGGAACCCGTGTCCTCTGCATTGGCAGGTGGATTCTTATCCACTGGACCACTAGGGAAGGAAGCCCCAGGCTTCCTGAATTTTATCTGTCAATTTTACCTACAGCCTTTCTTCATATAGCAGCCTAAAGAACTTTTTGTTTTAAAATGTCTTTATTAATATATCATTTACACACCCTAAAATTCATCTTTTTCTTTCTCTGTTTTTCTGGCTATACTGTGCTGCATGCAGGATCTCAGTTCCCCAACCAGATATTGAACTCATCCCCTTGCAGTGGAAGTGCTGAGTACTAACCACTGGACCACCAGGGAATTCCCTAGAATTCACCCTTTTTAAAGTGTATAGTTTGATGAATTTTATTGTATATTTTATATTTACAGAGCTCTTGGACCATTGGAGAAGGAAATGGCAACCTATTCCAGTATTCTTGCCTGGAAAATCCCATGGACAAATGAGACTGGCAGCCTACAGTCTATGGGTTCGAAAACGAGCCAGACATTACAATAACTAAACAACAAGGACCACTACCAGAATCTAGTCTTGAAAGATTTCCGTCACCCTAGAGAGAAACCTCATACTCCTTTACAGTCACTCTGTATTCCCAGCCTCAGCTTGAGGCAAATACTGATCTACTTTCTGTCTTGAAAATTTTGCCTTTTTTGGATGTTCTCATATGACATAGGAATCATAGAGTGTGTTACCTGATGTCTGTTTTTTTTTCCACTGAGTATATTTTTGAGGTTAATCCCTGTTGTAGTGTATATCAGTCCCAGGTTTCGTTTTCTTGCGGGAGGGTCAGCAATAAAATTCATCAAAACATGGCTTATTTGGTTTATCTGTTTACCTCTTGACAGACATGTGCATTATTTCCCCTTTTTTGTTTTTGTGAATAATGCTGTTATGACTATAGCGGTGTAAATTTTGGCATGGATGTTTGTTTTCATTTCTTTTGGGTAGATACATAAAGTTGGAATTGCTGGTTCATATTAAACTTCGTTCATTTTCACTTTTCATATTAAATTTTGTAAAAAAAAAAAACAAACCTGCCCTTTTGAGATATATTTCATGTGCACAAGGATGTTTCTTGAGATTAACATATTATCTCCGTACCCTGTGCTCAAATCCCTCCATTTTTTTTCCCCAAGAAGTTAAAACCCAAGCCTGTCACTGATATTCACAAGGCACAAGACAGGTACTCAATGGACCCTTTTGTTGTCCCTTCTACCTCAAATGTCCCTTCCAGTGCCCACCTTACTATATAGACCTATGTCTATCATCTTTTCTCTCTCTGGTTAAACTACTACAGCAAATCCTTCTGTTCCCCCAGGATAGACGAATTCTCCATCATTATTCAGCTCTTTTTTTTTTTTATTGGAATATAGTTGTTTTACAATGTTAATTCTTGCTGTACAGCAAAATGATTCAGTTACACGTATCTTTTCCATTATGGTTTATGACAGGTTATTGAATATAGTTCCCTATGCTACACATTAGGACCTTGATTATTCATCTCTTTCTTCTTTTTACAAATTAATTTATTTATGGTTGCACTGCGTCTTGGTTGCTGCCCTAGGGTTTTCTCTGGTGGGGGGTGGGGGGAGGCGCTATTCTTCCTTGAGGACCAGGGATCTAACCAGTGTCTCCTGCATTGTTAGGCGGATTCTTACCCACTGTACTACCAGGGAAGTCCTATTTAGCTCTTTCTTAAGAGCCCTATCTTACCCCTAGTCCCTTCCCTGGGTCCTAATTATAAAGAAATTGATATTTCTTTTACATGCTAAAACTCGAATACTTCAAGAGCGAGGGGGACAGCACCTCAGCGCTTCCAGTATTTGCTACTGTCTGGCAGAGTACAGGGGTGGTGATGTCCGTTTAAACTTTACTCCTCCATAAGATGGGTACCATTATGAATCCCATTATACAGGTGGGGAGACGGAGACAACTGAGATTAGGTAACTCATCCAGGCAGTGCTCAATACAGTTTTCTCGACTGAATTAACATGTATTTGGGGTGTATTGTGGCTGCAACATGGTGCTCAACAAACTTGTCGCGAGTGAAGAAATAATGTTTTGTGCAGTTTTTGGCTGGTTATCCTCAAATCTCCACATGGCCCGCCCCTACACCTAAGCCCCGCCCCCCAGCAGGCAACGGCGCATCCCTGTTTTGAGTTGAACCTTGTCTCTTACAACATCCAATGGCAGACAACCGCTTAAGCCGTTCCTCCTGTGATAGCCAATGCGCGCTCTCTACCTTGAGCCGCTTTTCTTGTGGTACCCAATGGCCTTTAACTCCATATTCTGCCCCTCCTCAGAGGCGCGGAGGCTATCAATGACGCCTCCCCTACAGTGATTGGGCCTTCTTTCTTTTACTATCCAATGGCATGCTTCTTACTTAAGGCCCCGCCTCCCATGGCGGCCTATGGCCCGCCCCTCTGCCCTGGCTGCCCGCCTCTTCACTCTTTGAGCGCCTGTGTTTCCCTCCACCCACCTTTCCTCTTTCACCTCCCATAACCTCCTTCCCCACCCATTAGGCCTCTTGGTCACGCCCCCTTGGATCTACCCGTTATCCAATCCCGTTAACTTGCTCTGCTCCAACCCCTCTTCTCATTGGTCTCCTTGTGCCTCTATCCCCGCACGTGGTTCTGAGCGACGTTGTCGCCCGCCCGTGACGGCTGGAAGGCGGGACTTCCTGCGGGGTGCTGGCCAGTAAACACGCTCCGACTCGCTACCCCGGCCACCGCCCCCGCCCCCTCGACGCCCTGCTCCCGCCCCCGGCTTTGCCTCCCGCTGCCGCCGCCTCAGCCGCAGCCGCTGCCGCTGCCGCTGCTGCCGCTCTCCGCGGCCTGGGCCTCCCGCCGCCAGTATGCCGCACGCCTTCAAGCCCGGGGACTTGGTGTTCGCCAAGATGAAGGGCTACCCGCACTGGCCGGCCCGGGTGAGGCCGCGAGGGATATGGGCCAGGCGACGGAGAGTGGGGGGTGGGGGGTGGGGCAGTAGGGGCCACGGCCTGAAAGACTTGGACACTGGAGGTCTGGGGTCTCTGGGCCTGAGGAACCCGCGCGCCCGGAGTTTGGGGGGACCTGGGCCTGGGGGATCCGCTTGCCTCGAGGTGTGGGGGTCCCCAGCCTGTAGGACCCTCGCGCAGTGGTTGTGGGCGAACCTGAGCTCTGAGGTGTTAGCGTCCTGGACTTGAAGAATTCGCCCACTTGGGCTGTGGGGGGAACTTGGGCCTGAGGAACCCTAGCTCCGGGGATGTGGGGTGTCCTGAGCCTGGGGTCCCAGAGCCTAGGGACATGGTTGTTGAGGGACCTGGGGCTTGACGGACCAGGGTTCAAGTTTGAAGGCAGTGAAGGAAGTTGAGGAATTTGGGATTTGAGGAGAGAGCAAACTAAGGGAAGGAGGTGCCCCAGAGAGAAGGACATCTTTGACGGGACAAGAAGAAGCCAAGTTCTGAGGGGGGTCCTGGAGAAACATGTGAAGGGGTCTAGGGATAAGGGTTCCAGTAAGGGAGAAGAGTTGAAGGTCAAGGTTGAGACGTGCTCAGGAGGGCTGGTGCTTGGAAATAGGGCTGGGGGCTGTGTTTACAAGGTCGCTGGAGCTGTGGGGGACTTGATTTGAAAATATTAGGCATCAGAGACCAGAGATTGGAGTAAGACTTGTTTGGGGGACCCTCGGCACTTGTGCCCTGGGAGGACACCCCTGCCAGACCCTGGTGGAGGAGTCTGGTTGGGGCATGGATTTGGGGGTAGGGGGTGGGGAGGAGGGCTTGGGATGGAGAGAGGCCTGAATCAGAGACCAGCCACTGGTACTCAGGCTGGAAAGAGAGTGCTAGAGGAGGGGGTTGGGTCAAGAGGACTCTGGGGATCCCCTTTGGAGGAAGCTGGGATCCAGAGATGATTCAAAGGGTCCAGGTCTGATGGAGTCTTAAGCAGGAGTCCCAGATTTCCAGAGTGAAGTTTCAGGCACTGTTTGTGGGGCAGGCTGGTGTGGAGGAGGGGCCCCGAGGTTATTGTCATCCCTGAGTCAAAGTCACCCCAGGACCAGGGTTAGTGGAATAGGCAGTAGGACTGAAGCAGTTTGGAGGGGGAAGCAGGTGAAGGATGAAGCTGAAAGTTCGTCAGGAACAGAAGTGGCCTGGGAGGTACTCTGGGATGCCTGGAGATTCCAGCCGTGCTCCCTGCCAAACCCTGCCTACCTCTGGGTGGAAGTAAGCAGAAAGGCATTGCCCAGGGCTGGGTGTTTGGTTGCACCATAAGATGCCAAGAGTGGGCTCAAGGACCACTAACCAGGCAGCGCTGAGAGTGGTCCATAGCTGGTGGTGCTGCTGCCAAGATGTCTGGGCTTCAGGCTCAGAGGCAGGTCCTGGGTGAGGTCAGAGCAGAAGCAGGCATGGAAGGCCTGGCCAGCTGGTCTTCATGGTGATGTAGTTTGGTGATGCTTGCAATGGACATCTGGGCCCCAAGGACTTTGAAGAGTAGCCCAGAGAACTGAGGAAGGATGTTTGGGGTAGAGGACAGGGAAGGTTCCAACTGTCCCCAGGCTGTGAAGAGGACAGGAAGGAATTAATGGGGACCAGAGAACCCATTCTAACCTGATTTGCTCGGGCTTACTTTCTTGGGGGCACCAGAGTGATGAAACTACCGACACTTCCCTTCCTCCCAAAGTACCAGTTTCTCCCTCTCCTCCGTCCCCCGCCCCCCCTCCCCCACCCCCCGTCCCCACTCCCCCACTGCCTCAGCTGGCTCTCGAAGCCCAGAGAGCTTCCAAGCACCTGATTGGAAGGGAAGGGGCTGCTAGCCTTCTGTGGGGAGATGACTGACAACTGCTGGAGCCCATGGGCCTGCAGGGAGAGGGTGGGACTTCCTGGATGCTCGGGGCCTGTCTCCTGCAGCCCACCCCCCACCCTGTGCCTCCTTGGAGCTGCCAGCTGCAGCCTCTGGGAGCCCGATCACCGATCGCCTCTTTTGGGGAGGGGGTCCCGTGGGAGGGCCCTGGGAGTTCACAGAAGCTGGGCTTGGACCCACCCCCTGGCTGCTTAGAGCTTTTGGCTTTGCCCAGGTGAAACACCTTGGGGAAAGAGAGAGCTGGGGAGGGGCGGGGGAGGGGGGGCACGACGACACAGGTATGCAGTGTGTGTGGTGGGGAGCGCTGCTCAGAAGAAGGCAGAGGCCTAATTAGAAGGTGATGCGTCTTCCTCCCTGAAAGGGCCCCTCCTCCCAGCATGCTTCTCTCCAAGTAACAGCCGATTTCTTACGGGTTTCCTGGGTCACTGGGTGAAGCTGCTCCCCACCCCCTAGCCGGCCCCTCACTGGCCTCTTCCTACAGATCGATGACATCGCCGACGGTGCTGTGAAGCCCCCGCCCAACAAGTACCCCATCTTCTTCTTTGGTACACACGAAACGTAAGTGTCCCCCACTGGGGGGCGGCTTCTTGCTACCTGGTGCCTCCAAGGTGGCCTGGCTCACAGGGCCTGGCCCTGCGTTTCCTTTCTCCAGAGCCTTCCTGGGACCCAAGGACCTGTTCCCCTACGACAAGTGTAAAGACAAGTACGGGAAGCCCAACAAGAGGAAAGGCTTCAATGAGGGCCTGTGGGAGATCCAGAACAACCCCCACGCCAGCTACAGCGCGCCTCTAGTGAGTCTTTGCCTGGGGAGGTGGCGGGCATACGGGTACACCCAGAACCAGAGGTGGTCTTAGCGCACCTCTTGTAAGTCGGGGCGGGGGAGGTGGCGGGCACGCGTGCACCAGGCAGGAGAGGTGATCTTAGCATGCCTCTGGTGAGTCCGTGCAGGAGAGGGCAGCGGGCACTCATGCACCAGGGACCAGAGGTTGTCTTAGCTTGTCCCATCAAAAAGGAGCAGCCTCTGGGCCAGGACTCCTCCCACTGGGCACCACTGACATCTAGGGGCCCAGTCGCTTTCTGTAGGGGGCTGTCCTGGGTACCATTGGGGAGGGGGAAGCATCCACAGCCCCTCATCCCCTTGATGCCGTTAGCTTCTCCTTTACCCAGTTGTGCCAACGAAACATATCTGCATGAATTGCCAACTGTCCCCTGAGTCAGGTGGAGGCATGCAGGGTCCCACGCTGCTTCCCTCAGACCCACAGCTCTAGAATTAACCTGAATGTATAGCAGTGTTGTGAGAGCTCCTAAGAAACCTTTTGTTTTCTAAGGAAAAAAATATTTTTCTTTGAATAACACCGTTTCCTTCCCCCCTTACTGCCAGGTTTCCAGACACGGGAAAAGGGTGTAATGAGAACTCTTGCTGAGGTGGGAAAGAAACCCTAAGAGTCACAGAGACAACAGACAACATCTGAGTGCCAGATTACCATCTGAACATTCAGGGGAGAAAGGGAATTTAGAGAAGCTGAAGTTAAATTTGTTTTTTTTTTTTTTTTTTTTTAAAAGTCATGGGAAGCTGAGGGCGAAGTGGGGGATGGGTGCCTCGCTCAGGGTGTTTGGGGGAGTGATGCAGAGGGGGTGGCGGGGTGGCCTGGCCTCAGGAGTTGTGGGCTCTAGGTTGGCCGAGAGACTAAGCAAATTGACTGCAGGGCTCAGAGCTCAGCTGTTAGGGAAGAAATGGACATCCGGCATCGTCTGTGAGCAGGGAAACGGGAGTCAGAGATCTGTCTGGTTTCTGTGAATGAAGGTCTGTGTAGCTCTGCAGCATCTGGTCCTGCTTGAGAACACAGGGTCTCAAGATGGTCTTCATGTGCCTCTCCTGTGGCTCTGTCCACCCACCAACCTGGCCCACCCTCCTGTATAGACAGACCCCTGGGGCGTGAGGGCCACGGACCAGGCTGGGGATCAGGAATCCCAGGTGAAACCGACGCACCTCCTGTCTTCTGGGAGCTCACTGTCCAGAACTCAGGAGTCCATTCAGTGGATCTCTCCTCTGCTGAAGGTTTGGCAGGCCCACCCTTCCTGCATGTGTGTGCTGTCTTACCTTCACCTCCTGTGAAGAGTCTGGGAGATGGATGTTGCCCTTGTGTTGGTGCCAGCCTTTCTCCCAGCTTTGCATGTTCCCAACTTGGGTAAAGGGATTGTACATCCTTTCAGGTAGTTGACGAGATCCTTTTCTGGCCCCGACCCAAGTTCTAGTTAGTCTTGTCTTAAGCTTCTCACCTCCTGGTGAATCATTGCACCATTTAGTATTTATTACACACCCTCAGCCTGTAAAGTACAGAATAGATAGATGCCTGCCCTCGAGGAAATGAAACTCGAAAATAGTGTGGCCCTGATACTCAGTCATCTCCGCACAGACTCCCCAAGTTGAGAAGTTGCGGTAACGTATTACTGCTGTCTGGTTCTCGGACCTGTCAGTGCTTCCGAAGCGAACATTGGTTTCAAAATGTGGATCCCAGGGCCCCACCCTGAGAGGTTTAGGTGTGGTGGTTTAGGGCTGAGGCCTGGGCACCTCGAGGCTTTTCGTCTCCCTCATTGTCACTTCTCCCGGGGCCCATCCACAGCAGTCTTCTGAAAGTGCTGCTTTTTGAGGGTGCCCCAGCAGTCTGTGTTTTCATCCTATACGTTTTTAGTTTATTTTTACATTTCAGGTGGGAGTACAGACTCCTGTACAAGACTGAAAAGTACAAAAGAGCAGCCACTCTGTCTCCCTTTCTTCGTAAGGTAGCCCCAGCCTCCAGTTCCTTGTTTCCTTCCAAAATTCTGTGTTCACATAGCACCCTGCATAGCTGCCTTTTTGGAAACCCTAATGCTCCACTTGGCCTTATTCCCCACAACCAGTCCCCCTTGTCATGCAGAGAACAGTTTCATTTTTTTCGATAGCCTTCACTTGGTGTGCTCCCACCAGGAGCGTGCAGCCTGACTTGTTCCCACGTCCCACCGCCAAGCCAGGAAGTAGGAAACGGTGTCTCAGAGTGGTTCTAGCTGTGTCCCAGCTGAGATGGGCTGTGGAGGTGGGAGGTTGGCAGCCTCTTCCCCACTTTATAGCTGAGCACACTGAAGCCCAGAGCATTCACTGGATTGCCCAGAGGGACCTAGCCAGAATGTGAGACCTGGACCAAGGGCTGTTATACTTTTGCGGCTGGTCACTCTGTGGGGCGTCCTGGGCACTGTGGGCTATGGAGCAGCATCTCTGGTCCCACCCACTTGATGCCAGGACCCCCCTCCCCTACCATCTTGATAATCCGAATGTCTCTAGACATTGCTAGATACCCCCTGGGGGACAGAATCACCCCTGGCTGAGAACCACTGACCTAGGATCCCAGATGATACCTCTTTGTGACCTGGCAGAAGAGGAGATGAAGGGACCCGTCCCACTAGCCGGTTTGTGCTGCACTGGGACTCAAACCCAGGCCTCACATCTCCTAGGCTGAAATGCTTTTCTGGGTAGTGCAAGGCTGGTGGGGTCCTGGCAAGGCAGGCAGGCCCGGAGACTGACCAGCCTCTGTCCAGCCCTGACTTGGGCCCTCCACCCTCCTCTGGCCACCCGGCTACATACCCTCACTGCTTCTGGCTCCCAATTCCTAGCTTCTATGGTGTTTCCCATCACCCTGGAGGCCCTGCCACACACACACACACACCCTCATACTCTCCTCATACTCTCATTCCTTGCTTTTTTCTCGACTAGCGTGACCCCTGACCATAATCACACCAAGGAAATAGGGTCTTTTTTAGTTTTTTCCCCCAATGTTCTTTTTTTTTTTTTTTTTAATATTTATTTGGCTGCATTGGGTCTTAGTTGCCACACATGGGATCTTCAATCTGTATTTTGGCATGTGGGATCTTTAGTTGTTGGATATGGGGTCTAGTTCCCTAACCAGGGATTGAGCCTGGGCCCCCTGCATTGGGAGCTCGGAGTGTTAGCCACTGGACCACCAGGGAAGTGCCCTCTCCTGCCACTTTCTTCTCTTCCCTGTACCCCAGCCACACCCACCTCTTTGGTTCCTAAGGAGAGCTTCATTCATGCCTCTGCTATACAGTAGGACCTTATTGTTGTTGGTATGCTGTTTTGTTATTTGAGGCATGTGGGATCTTAGATCCCTGACCAGGGACTGAACCCATGACCCTTGCAGAGAAAGCACGGAGTCCTAACCACTGGATCGCCAGGGAAGTCCAATGAAAGTGAAGTCACTCAATCGTGTCTGACTCTTTGCAACCCCATGGACTGTAGCCTATCAGGCTCCTTCATCCATGGGATTTTCCAGGCAAGAGTGCTGGAGTGGAATGCCATTTCCTTCTGCAGGGGATCTTCCCGACCCAGGAGTCGAACCCGGGTCTCCCGCATTGTAGGCAGATGCTTTACTGTCTGAGCCACCAGGGAAGCCATATATAGTAGTTTGCATCTGCTAATCCCAGCCTCCCAATCCTCTCTCATCCCCCCGCCCCTGGACAAACACAAGCCTGTTCTCTATGTCTATGAGTCTGTTTCTGTTTCATAGGTATGTTCATTTGTGTCATATTTCATTATTTTAAAAAAGTTTTTATTGGAGTATATTTGACTCACAATGTTGTGTTTCAGGAGTACAGAAAAGTGAATCGGTTATGCATATACATGTATCTACTCTTTTAGATTCTTTTCCCATTAAGTGATTATAGAGTGTTGTGTAGAGTTCCCTGTGCTGTGCAGTAGGTCTTCATTAGTTGCCTCTTTTATATATAGCAGTGTGTACATGTCAGTCACAATCTTCCAATTTATCCCTCCTCTTCCCCTTCCCCCATGATTATCATAAGTTCATTTTTAACATCTGTGATTATATTTCTCTTTTATAAATAAGTTCCTTTGCACCATTTCATAGATTTCACATATAAGCAATATCGTATAGTACTTGTCTTTTTCTTCCTGACTTGCTTCACTTAGTATGGTCATCTCTAAGCTTATCCATGTTGCTGCAAATAGCATTATTTCATTCTTTTTTATGGCTAAGTATTCCTTTGTATATATATATGCCACATCGTTATCCTTTCACCCATCAATGGACAGGTTGTTTTTCACATCTTGGTTATTATTGTAAATAGTGCTGCAGTGAACATTGGGGCACATGTATATTTTTGAATTATAATTTCCTCTTGATATAAGTCCAGGAGTGGGATTGCTAGATCCTATGGCAACTCTGTTTTTAGTTTTTTTGAGGATCCTTCATACTGGTTCCAGTAGTGGGCTGCACCAGTTTACATTCCCACCAGCAGTGTTGAAAGGGTCTCTTGAAATGGCCGTGGCTGGTCCCCCACTAGATTGTAAGCTCCCCGGGGGCAGGGCCCGCACCCTGTTCTCCTCTGGGTGGTGCCATCCTCCTGGCACAGTGCCTGACACCTGGCCTCTGCTCACAGACGAGCCCAGCACTCGGTGAGCATGGGGCAGTGCCGTCTGTGTTTGCTGTCTCCTTGGCTGTTACTGCCTGAACTGATGTTTTGCGTAAAACAGAAATAGAAGTGCCTTGAAGTTCACCTCAGAGGTCCTGTCCTAGGTCGGTCTCCTCCTCATCAGTACTTGGAATACTTTTTACAAAAGTCAAACCTCCACGGACCTCCTACCAGTCTGGGCACTGGCCTGAGGATGCCACTCTGTCTCACCCGACCACAGCCCTGTGAGACCAAAGCAGTCCTGTCCCAACAGCTCAGATGTGGGAACGGAGGCCCAGAGGCTTACGTCACTGGCCCAGGGTTTGCCCTCAGATCCTGGAGTGCCCAGCACTCACGGGTCCATCTCGCCCTCTGCCTCAGCCCTTGGAGCTCCCTGGGCCTCAGTTCCCCCGTTTGGAGAGCAAGCAGACCGGATCCTGACGCTCGAGACCCGGCCGGTGGGTGCGGTCCGTGCGACAAGCTCTGCGGTGACCTGCTGTCTCTGTCCCCCACCCTCCAGCCGGTGAGCTCCTCCGACAGTGAGGCTGCTGAAGCAGACCAGGCAGGTGGCAGTGAGGATGACGAGGACCGGGGGGTTGTGGCCGTCACAGCCGTGACTGCTGCAGCCACCAGTGACAGGATGGAGAGCGACTCTGACTCTGACAAGAGCAGCGACAACAGCGGCCTCAAGCGGAAGGCTGTGGCCTTGAAGGTAGGGACAGGGCGGGCATGCCTGCCTGTTGGGGCTGGGGCCCTTCCTCTTCCTCAGAGGCACCATCTGGCTGCCTCCTCTCCCTCCCCAGCCTTTCCTTCTTGTGGTTTTTAGTACATTCACAAAGTTGTGACAGCGTCACCTCTGTCAGTTCCAGAACTTTCCATCACCCCCAAAAGAAACCCCATCCTCTTTGGCAGTCCCCCATGTCCCTACCCACAGCCCCTAGTAACCACGACCCCACTCTGTCTGTCTGTGGATCTGCCTGTTCTGGACGTTTCCAGCAGTGGAGTCACACCCTGTGTGTCCTGTGTCTGCTGCTCTCCCTGAGCACCGTGTTCTAAGGCTCCGACCACGTGGTAATGAATGTCAGGGCTTCTCTCCTTTGCATGGCTGAGAGATGCTCCCAGGTGTGGAGGGACCACATTTGTTTATCCATCATCTGTTTCTGGCCATTTGGGATGTTTCCACTGGGGGACCATCACAGATAACACAGCTGTGAACATTCATTCATATACAAGAGTTTGCATGGACGTGAGTTTTAAATTCTTTTGGATGTATTCTCTTTCCTTCCTTCCTCCCATTCCTCTGCCTTGTGACTGCTTCTGAATATCCGGGTGCAGAGTGAAAGGATTAGGATCTAACAGCAAATTCTTTTGATGGAGAGAGGCATTCTTTTATTTATTGCCCTTGCCACACAGCATGCGGGATCTTAGTCCCCCAACCAGGGATCAAACCCGTGCCCCCTGCAGTGGAAGTGCAGAGTCTTAACCACTGGACCGCCAGGGAAGGCCCTTTTTAATGATTTTTTAAAATAATATTTGGTTCCAAGTATCACAATAAGCCATGATCATTGTAGATAAAAGGTATGAAAAGCATAAAGCAGTGAGTGAAAAACGCCCAAATTCTCTGAGGGGGGTTTTGTGCCAAAGGACTGGAAGCATTCTGCTGTGTTTCTGTGTGCTCTTGAGTGTGATCAAGTGTGTGTGTGTGTAAAGCACAGACTGGCAATCTTCAGTGGTTGAGAAGTAATCTCTGATATGGATGAATTCTGACCAACATATTGTTAAGAGTATTGGACCTTTGGCTTCTCCACTTGGCACTGTTTCTTTAAAAGTCTCAGTTGTTTCTGTTTACATTTGTTGGAGGAGTTAACAGAAATATGTCAAATGTCCTCCTCCCATCCTGCCCCTTAGAGAGAAACCAGAATTTGTAGGTTAATATGTATTCAGGTTTTATTTTTTCCTTTCATCTTTGCATTAAATGAATGTCATTATTACAGTTCCTTTTCCCCCATACTAGGGAGACACTTAACCTCTTTCATTGTTCACCCAGTACCCTAGCTCATTTTTGGTGTGCTTTCCCCATGGAGACCTTCCCTGCAGGGGCAGGGAAGGGGGATGGTCTGTGTCTTTTTGCCAGGTCTCTATGTGTTTGAGTCCTTGAGGAATTTTTCATGAGTGGAATTGGGTCGTATTTGTCCTCTGTGACTGGCTTCTCTCACTGAGCATCGTCTAGGTTCAGTATACCTGGTTTTTATCAGATTCTCAAAGGGGTTCCTCCCCCTCCAAAAGCTTCCTGGGCTATGGGTGCTCCATCAAGCACAAGGCCTTTCTCATTTGCTGATCCATTTGGGCTGCTCCCCTTTTAGATGTCGGTCTCAAAACGAACTCGAAAGGCCTCCAGCGACCTGGATCAAGCCAGCATGTCTCCATCTGAGGAGGAGAACTCAGAAAGCTCCTCCGAGTCAGAGAAGACCAGTGACCAGGTGAGCAGTTGGCCAGAGCGAGAGCACAGGGGACGGATGCTCAGGTGGGGCCGCATGTGGGCCTGCTGCCTGTGGACCCCATGTCTGGCTCCCTCTCTCCACCCAGGACTTCACCCCTGAGAAGAAGGCTATTGTCCGGGCCCCGCGGCGGGGCCCCCTTCCAGGACGGAAGAAAAAGGTACAGAGGTTTGGTTTTGTTTCCTTCCCACATGGTGGCCTGGGAAGATTGCTTGCGCATCTCTCCATGGTCAGCCATGGCCCTCTGTTAGGGGTGGTCTGTTTTTTGGAGGAGGGGAGGCCATAGCCCCAGAGTGACCCCAGAGCCCACTGACATCTGCCTCACCTTCACTCCTGGCTTCGCTCTGTGGTTTCCAAGCACAGTGTGCACAGAGCATCTCCCCGGAGGAGGCTACCCTGCTCCCTGGAGAGGGACTTAGAAGCCCGTTTGGGAGAGATGCTAGGGTCGAATGGGCCAGGGTGCTATTAGGGGCCCTGTCAGAGAGAGAGGAGGGAGAATGTGTGTGTATGTGTGCGTGTGCCTGAATATGTGTATATGGGTATGGTGTGTGCGTGAGTGTGTATGTAGCAGTTTGTGTTCTCACATGTGCAAGGGCCTGTGTATGTATAAGCATGTATATACAAGCACAGTGTCTGGGTGTGCACATGTACCAGTGTGTGTGTACGAGTGTGGACATGATATAGTGTGTGCATGTATGTTGGAGTGTGTTGTTTCATGTGTACAATAGAATTTGCATAGGTGTGTGAAAGCATGTGTCCTGTCTGCACGTGTACAAGTGTGTTGTGTGTCTGTACAAGTGTGTGTGTCTGTGTGTGAGCGTATGTGTCAGTATGTCTCAATCAGTGTGTCTCCTGCAGAGGAGGGGGTGGTCCAGGGGGGTGCAGACACCCTGACCAGGTGAATCGCTGCTGCCTGGGCTTCCTGGTTCCGGGCCAGAAGGAAAGGTCTCCATTTGGGGGAGGGGTGCCCCCCCCCCCCACTCTCACCCTGCCCGGCCTCCTCCAGAAGGTGCCCTCTGCATCAGACTCGGACTCTAAAGCAGAATCGGACGCGGCCAAGGCCGAGCTGGTGCCCCCAGTGAGGTCGCCGTCATCGTCCTCCGCCTCCTCCTCCTCTTCCTCCTCGGACTCGGAAGTGTCAGTCAAGAAGCCTCCACGGGGCAGGAAACCAGGTAGGCTGGCTGGGGCTGCTGCGTGGGGCCTGGGGCTGGGTGGGGCTGGGGGAGGCCCTCCAAGAGATGACACCCCGCCTCCCCAGATGCGGGCGAGCTTACTCCTCTTTTCTTCTGCAGCCGAGAAACCTCCGCCCAAGCCCCGTGGGCGGAAACCTAAGCCTGAGCGGCCGCCCACCAGCTCCAGCAGCGACAGGTGGGTGCAGGGACTTGGGAGGGGCGCAGGCGGCGGGTGGGTGCGGGGCCCTGGATGGGGAGCACTAGGTGGGTGCAGGGCCCTGGGGTGGCGCAGGCAGCGGGCGGGTGTGGCTCGAGGCCCCATGATGGCATGCTGACCAGCCCGCGCGCGCCCTCAGCGACAGCGATGAGGTGGACCGCATCAGCGAGTGGAAGCGCCGGGACGAGGAGCGGCGGCGCGAGCTGGAGGCGCGGCGGCGCAGGGAACAGGAGGAGGAGCTGCGGCGGCTGAGAGAGCAGGAGAAGGAGGAGAAGGAGCGGAGGCGCGAGCGCGAGCGCGGGGAGGCGGCGCCTGGGGGCAGCGCGGGCAGCAGCGGTGACGAGCTCAAGGACGACGACGAGCCGGTCAAGAAGCGCGGCCGCAAGGGCCGGGGTCGGGGCCCGCAGTCGTCCTCCGATTCGGAGCCTGAGGCCGAGCTGGACAGAGAGGTACGTCTGTGTAGCACTGGCTGAGTGCTGGGACCAGAGACGGGGTAGCAAAGGCGGCCCGGAAATGCAGGAACCCCCTGCTGATGAGCTGACACCGGAGGGGTCAGTGCCTTGGGGGGCGGGCAGGGTGACAACTGGGGCGACAGGGCTTCCATCTCAAATAGGATGGACCTCATGGGCTGCAGGTGGGCAGCTGACATTAAGGAGTGAAGTGAGAGATTTGGGAAGATACTTGGGGCAGGGGCTTTCAGGCAGAGAGGCACAGCACATGCAAAGGCCCGGGGGCAGGACTGCACCTGGTGTGCTGGAGGGACAGTGAGGAGACTCGTGTGTCTGGAGCAGAGTGAGCCAGGGAGAGAGAGCCGGGAGGGCAGCCAGGGGATGGGGCAGCTCATGCAGGGCCTGGTAGCCTTCTGGAGGACTTGTTTATGTGGGAGCCCTGGAAGACTGAGCAGAGATAGAGTGGGTGCCCTCTGACTGCCGAGTTGGGGGATGGCTTGTGGGTGAGTGAGGGAGCAGTGAGGTGTCTTGTGACTGTCAGCTCCCCACCTCATGGCTCTCACAGGCCAGCCTGAGCCCAGGAATCAGAGCTTCCGGGCCCGTTGCCTTTTGGTGTGAGCCTAGGAGTCCACTCTAGGGACAGTGGAGGGGAACAATGCCCTGTTTTCTTCCCAGCACTCTTTTTGTCACAAAGTAGGGGGGCCAAGTGCCCTGGCATAGGAAGAGTCCTGCTCAGCCAGAGGAATGCAGTGGGGCCCCCCACTGCTGGGTAGTCCTTCCAGGGCTGAGAAGCTTCTGCATGGGGATGGGCTGGACATGAGGTCCACCCCACCTGGTCTAGCAGCTCCCATTCAGGTGGAGGTGGTGGCAGGGTGTGTTGAGCTGTATCTTTGCCCGCTGCTCCAGCCCCTTTTGTTCCCTGGTTGCTGCAGGTGAAGAAATCAGCTAAGAAGCTGCAGCCACAGAGCACAGAGCCTGCGAGGAGACCCAGCCAGAAGGAGAAGAGGGGGCGTTCTGAGGAAAAGCCACGAGCCAGGTCTGGTCCCATGCTGTCCCCCCCACGGCCCCCCTGGTCCGCACAACTCAGGGGAGGGCCCTGGGGTCCAAAGTCAGCTTTGGAGACGGCAGCAGTTGAAGTGTCTGGTTCTCAGGACTCCATCAGGGTATGCAGGAGCCTTCCCCTGGGCAACCCTGTCCCCGGGGCGCCAAGCTGTATCTGGGGCGCCTGTGGCTGTCACACTGGGGGCTCCTGGCACCTGATGGGTGGGGGCCAGAGAAGCTGCTCCTACCCCACGACGCCGAGATCGGCCAGCAGAGGATGACCCAGCCCAGACTGCCGAGCAGGATGTGGAATTGGAGCTCTAGTAACATGTCTGCCACCATTTCCTAGCGTCAGATCAGAGCCTCTAGTAACTCATGCACTGGGGTTTATGTAACTAGCCACTGACCCTTAGTCACCTGTTTAAAAAAAAATATATTGTTATCTGCTTCATGGAGGAAGGACTGATCTCTCTGGTCCCCTCGGGCACTGCCCTCAGCTGGATCGGGTGGGCCCTGGTCCCTGGTGGGGACATGGATCAGGGGCCCGCTAAGGGCTTGGCTGACTTTGGCTGACTCTCCACAGGCCGGTGAAGGTGGAGCGGACCCGGAAGCGGTCAGAAGGGTTCCCGCCAGACCGGAAGGTTGAGAAGAAGAAAGGTGAGGGGCTGCACAGCGCTGGCTGCAGCCTGGGGTCTTCGGGAGGGACAAGGGGCGGCCCTGGAAGAGCAAGTGGCTCCTGTCGACGGGGACTCCACTCAGGCCCGGCGCTGCCTGCTCTCCTACCTGCAGAGCCCTCTGTGGAGGAGAAGCTACAGAAGCTGCACAGCGAGATCAAGTTCGCCCTGAAGGTTGACAATCCGGTGAGACCTTCCTTGGGGTATAGAGGTCATGGCTAGGTCCCCCATCCTCTGACTGCTGGAGTTTCCTGAGAGGTCTCAGAACCCTGAGGCAAAACCAGGCTACCCCCGGGGTGGGTGCCCCCCCATGAGGGCCAGCCTGGCCTCTTGGGCGTAGTTCTCTGCACCTTCACCAGGTGGTGCCACGTGAGTCCTGGTCCTTCCCCTGTCCTGGGCTCTGGGCTTCCTGTAACTTGGCCTTCCCTCCCCACCCTCTTGGGCCCCAGGAGCCCCCTCAACTAGATGCTGACGCTGCTGACTGCTCTCTCCGCCTGTAGGATGTGAAGAGGTGTCTGAATGCCTTGGAGGAACTAGGGACCCTGCAGGTGACCTCACAGATCCTTCAGAAGAACACGGATGTTGTGGCCACGTTGAAAAAGGTATGGCAGGGCCAAGGGATCAAAGGGGCTGGGAGCATTGGCCTGCTCTGGGAGCTGGGCTGCCTGTGGTCAGCGAGGAGGAAGCCCTGCTCATGGGAGGCACCACCAGGGGTGGTTGGTGATGAGGGCGGGTGTTGGGACTGGGGTGAGGCAGCTGCACCTCCTGAGCCAGGCCTCTTGGTGAGCCAGATCCGCCGCTACAAGGCTAACAAGGAAGTGATGGAGAAGGCGGCGGAGGTCTACACCCGGCTCAAGTCTCGGGTCCTGGGACCAAAGATCGAGGCCATCCAGAAGGCGACCAAAATTGGGTCAGAGAAGGAGAGGGCTGAGGCGGAGAAGGCCGAGGAAGTGCTGGCCGGAGAGGAGGCCCCCACAGAGAGGGCGGAGGATGAGGCGAGCACTGGTGAGGAGCTCAAGGGAGGGACCAGGGTGGCTGGCAGGGCCCTGAGCATAGGCCGGTGCTCCCCCCAGACTGCCCGGGGACATGATCCATTGGCACTGGCTGTGCAGGCTGGCTGTGTCCACAAGGTGGCCGGCGCTTGGGCCACACACCCCTGTGCCGCTCACAGGCACTACCCTCAGAGTCAGGTAGTCTGAGAGGCCATGTGTGTGCCGCCAGGCTGCGAGTGTTACTGGAGCAGGCGGTCATGGAGGTCTGGGAGGAGGGAGGGCAGCGGGTGAGCTGAGAGGAGCAAGGACCGAGGCTGCTGGGCCAGGAGGGCGTGCCTTCCGGGAGCAGAGGGGTCAGGTGGGCCTGGTGAGATGCTTGGAGCAGCCTGGCAGGTGGGCATCGGCAGGGAGTTGGCAGAGCCGAGGCTGCCCAGGAACAGTGAGGCTGTGTTTTTCCTGTGTCTCTTGGATCTGGCCATGGCAGGGTTTTTCCTGGTGTTGCCGGCTGTTAGTTGACCGGCCCCTCCCATCTTCAGGCTGCATGGTTGGGGCTGGCTAGAGAAGGACCCACACGCAGCCTGCTGTCCCCGTGTGTCTGGTGGCTCAAGGGTGGAACGGTGAAAGCAGAGACAAACAGGTTGAGGGCCCTTGAGGTTTGCATGTGGCTCACGCTCTTCAGACAGGGTTTTGGAGTCCCTGATGGTAGCCCCCTGCCGTGACCCATGAGCCTCTCTCCCACAGACCTCTCAGCTCCCGTGAATGGTGAGGCCGCGTCCCAGAAAGGGGAGAGCACCGAGGACAAGGAGCCAGAGCAAGTACAGAACTCGGAGGAGGGGCTGGGGGGTGGCTCCTCCGAAGACCTGCTACACAATGAGTAAGTGTCACCCCAGCTGCAGGGCCCATTTCCAGAGAAGGCACCCCAGTGTCTGAGCCACTCTCAGTGGGGTCCGGGCCAAAGGGACTTCTGTGCCGCACGCTGATCCCCCAGCCCCATGGATGGAGCTCTGAACTCAGAGCTGCCCTGAGCCTGGGCTTGGCGTGGGGGGTGGGCTGGCTTCCTCCTGACCCCCGCTGTGGGGAACAACGGTGCCTGCCTGTGTGTGGCGGGGCTGCAAGGGGAGCGAGTTGGGCTCTGTAGGAGGGGACAGACAGACAGGTGGCCTGCTTACCCTGCCCCTACCATTCTCCCCCAGCACCATGAGGGAGGGCCCCGACCTGGATGGGCCCAGGAAGGAGTGGCTGGACCGAGAGCGGCTGCGGATGGACTCGGAGTCCCTGGACGAGGAGGAGAGCTGAGCCGGGCAGCCTGCGGCCAGGCCCTGCCGTCCTGAGCAGCTACCCAGTGGCCGGCCTGGCTCCTTCCTGGTGCCCAGAGAGCAGAGAACTGTTGGGGAGACGCTGTGCTGTTTGTTTGTATTTGTCCCCCTGGGTTTTTTTTTGCCTAATTTCTGTGGTTTCCAACCCACATGAAATGACTATAAAGGGTTTTTATAATGAAAAAAAAGTCACTTTTATTGGCTTGGTTTTCTAAGTAGTGGTCAAGGGCCAGTCCGGGGACAGAGGGTTTTAAAGCACAAGGTCACTGTTAGTTGCAGATGTGAACTTGGTTCTGACGGTGCCGATGGCCCTGCAGGGCTGACGAGGGGCAGGGAGATGGGGTGAGCGAGGTCTTTCCCGAAATACCAGGAGGGGTGCTGCAGGCTGTTGTCCTTGACATTCGGAGGGTGAAGGCCTGGGGGGCAGGCCTCTCTGTGGACGTGGGCCGAGTGGCACCTCCATTCTGAGCTTCTCTAGACCAGGGAAGGGGGTAGTGTGTGTGTGTGTGTGTGTGTGTGTGTGCTTCTCTAGACCAGGGAAGGGGGTAGAGGGTGGGCAGGGGTGTGTGTGTGTGTGTGTGTGTGCGTGCGTGTGTGCGTGTGTGCACGTGCTTCTCTAGACCAGGGAAAGGGGTTGTGTGTGTGTGTGTGTTTCTCTAGACCAGGGAAGGGGGTAGTGGGTGGGTAGGGGTGTGTGTATGTGTGTGTGTGTGCACATGCGTGCGTGTGTGCGTGTGCTTCTCTAGACCAGGGAAGGGGGTGGTGGGTGGTGTGTATGTGTGTGTGTGCGCTTCTCTAGACCAGGGAAGGGGGTAGTGTGTGTGTGTGTTTCTCTAGACCAGGGAAGGGGGTAGTGGGTGTGTGTGTGCGTGCTTCTCTAGACCAGGGAAGGGGATAGTGGGTGGTGTGTGTGTGTGGTGTGTCTGTGTATGTGTGGCCCACCCAAGCACCTACACAGGGCAGTTGTCTATAAACAGTCGCCTCTGTTGTGTGTCCTGCTGGTGGCCCAGCCTCTGTCCTGGTGGGTTAGCGCCCAGGGCGTGGTTCTGCTTTCTGGGCCCGGCACCCCACTGTGGTTTGACTGGACTTGAGACTGTTGCTGAACTCGGATTCTGTGAACCACCGTTTCCAGCGTCACCCCCTCTGATGGCCATCTGGGATGGGCAAAAAGGCAAGAAAGGCTTGGGGAAGGTCCCAGACTGGTCCCAGTGTCCCGCCTCAGCCAGCTCCCGAAGACGTGGTGATCCTCTGGGGACAGCTGGCACATTCGTCCGGGGCTCAGAGCACTCGATCATTTCTGAGAAGAGGGGCCATCTCGAGCCCTCTGTCAGGGAGGTGGCCAGCTGGGGGGATGCAGGTGTGATGGGATCTGCAAGGCGGGCGCTTGACGAGGCTTAGGCTACTGGCAGTCAGCAGCTCTCCCAGCATCTCCTGGGCCCCGGGGAGCAGGATCGGGGGGACTGGACCTCCATGGCCCCACCTTCCCGTGTGCAGCCCACCTCCCAGGGTGCCTTGAGGACTCAAGGAAAGCATGGCTGGAAAGGAAGCCTATCCAGTGGCTGCCAACCCAGCCCCTGGCCTCCAGCCTGGTGCATGTGACCAGGACCTGAACACATGTCAAACATGTTTTTGTTCTGTGGAGGAGGGTTTGGCCACACCACGTAGCTTGTGGGGTCTTGGTTCCCTGTCCAGGGATCGAACCCATACCATCAGCAGTGAAAGCCCGGAGACCTAAACTGTGGGACCTCAAGGGAAGTCCCTCGAGCACCTTCTGTCATGTGCTCCCTGGGGTCCCTCCTTTTATTCCTTAATCGGCAGCTTGTGGGCCCAGGGCCTCAGACCATCAGCTCTGGACCCCTGTGATCAGCTGTGACCCGGGATGCTGTTGGCGGGTGGGCTGCATCAGGAGGGGACATGTACTCTCTCCCCACCACCACCACCTGCACCATCTGGCCCTCAGTTGAGGCAGTTGCTTCAGCTTTGCCTTCACAAAGCCCCTTGACCTCTCCCAAAGGTCAGCAGAGGCAGTGGGAGCCCACCTGCCCCGGGACTACAGCCTTCTGGTATATTTGGGGGTGTGCGCTGTTAGCTGCTGGACGTGTGCTTTCAGAACAAGGACGGAGCTGCTTGGAACCCAGGACGGAGGAGCAGGCTGCCTGCTAACTGGTGGCTAGAGGACCCCGGCTGGGGTGGAAGGCCCCCAGAGTTTATAAAAGATAAAATGGCCCTAGTCGGGGTGCAGAGTGGAGAACTTTCTGGGCAGGCACCATACCCTTTCTTGAGCGCTTGCTTGAGGTCTTCAGGCTAAGGCCCACCACTGGGGGTCTTAGCTGCCTGGGGTTCCTCGGCCATAAGGACCAGCCGAGCTCGTGCTCAGGGAGGCAGGTGGGCGGTACAGACAGGCCTGGCACCCGGTGCATGGTGTGGTGGAACTCCAGGACCCAGAGCTTTGTGGGCTTGGAGCTGGTTCCGGGCAGGGGAGGGGCTCCTACAGCAGCTGCCCGTCAGTGGGCAGGGCGAAGGGCCCCACCAGCCAGCCAAGGGGAGGGCCTTGCTGCACGCTCCGCAGCACCTGCTCTAGGCCCCGCCATGCCTGGCCCACACCCTGGCGGCTCTCAGCCAGCCGCTTGACTGGCAGCTCCGCCGCTGTAGTGGCCGAGGAGACCACGCCATAGAGCTCACAGATGCTGTGCCGCGCCTGCTGGAGCTGCCACTGAAGCTCCGTGGGGAGGCCCTGGAGGCCAGAGGCCAGGCGGCTGTAGGCCACATGGAGCTGCTGGACGAGGTCGCAGGCCCTGGACAGAGCCCCAGTGGCTGGCACCTGTGCACAGAAGGAGTGAGGTGAGTGGGGCTGGAGGCAAGGGGCGGGCCTGCCAGCCCCTCACTGATAGGCACTCACTTCCCCAGCAGCGGCTTCCTCTGCTTGGCTGCTCGCATCCCTGACCGGAGCCTGCTGGGCCTCCTCGATCTAGGAAAACAAGAGCCCAGCACAAATGTGATGGCTTCTCAGTGGGGACCCCCTCTGACACACTCAGGGTGCCCTTCCCCGGCCCAGCATCTCATGTCCACCTTTCCTGTGGCGTGGGGGAACGCTTTGGAGCCAGAGGGTGGTGTGTCAAGAGGCAATCATCCTGGTGCCTTGTGAGGTTATCAGGCGCTCAGAGAGCAGGATGGCAGCGGCACTGTCACCCCAGCTCAGCACCCCCCCCCCCCCCAACATCTCCCAGAGACCTTGGAACCAAGCTTTTCACCATGGCTGTCTGGCCAGCTCCAGGCGCCTGTGACCTCCCCTCCTGCTACCCTCCCATGGTGCTCTGTTCCGGCCACACTGGCCCCTTGTCCCTGAGCGTGTCCAGCGTGCTGCTGCCCCAGGGCCTTTGCCCGTGCCACCCACTCAGCCTGGAATGTGCTTCCTCTGGCCCAGTGTTGGGGCCCCAGGTCCTCTCCATCAGATCTCTGTTTCCCTCCTCAGAGGCTATCACTGTCCAGTTATGAAATTTCTGTGTTGATTCCCCTCTTGGGCTGGACCTCTGTCATGACTGTTTCCTCCTTGTATTTTGGGTCCTTGGTACATAGGAACTCCCCACCCCCATTGACTAATCTTTCTTGTCATCCTGAGACGTCAGCAAGTGGACCAAATATGCACCTCAACTGTCCCTCCTCCTCCCAGCCCTCGCCCCAGCGGTAGACTCCATCAGGGGCTCCTGCTCATGTGTAGGTTACCCTGTCAAAGACTAGGCCATAATGTCCATCACCCACCTACCCAGAGCAATTCCAAGTGTCTCCTGCTGAAAGTCTCCAAGGCCTTAAAGGGTCTTGGCTCTCTCACTTCCTGTGTCTAACCTGGATGCTCTGCTCTGAAAATACATCTAGAACCCAGCTCCTCAAACCTCCTCTCTCATCTCATCTCCATTCCTGGACCCCTGTGGCCTGTCCTCCCCACAGGAGCCAGAGCGATCCACCTCAATAAAGCCTCTGTTGGATCAGGCCATCTTCACTTTGCAGTCCTGGGCACTGTGGGGTATGGAGCAGCCTCCCTTGCCTCCACCCACTCAATGCCAAGAGTCCTGCCGAGTGACCGCCACTGACGTTCCCAGGCTTGGCCCAGTGTTTCCTGGGGACGGGACTGCCCCGTTGAGACCCTCTGGGCTGGAGCAGTGGTCCTTAGATGTGGTTCACCAGACCCCTGGGTGCTGATTGAAAACAGGCGCCCGAGCCCCTCTTAGGGATCCTGACTCAAACAGCTGGGCTGGGTTCCTTGCTACCTGAGTAGGTGGGGCTGCTCAACATTTAAGACCTATGAGCTTGGGAACCTGGAGGTCCTCAGAACTGGGGCTCCATCACCGTCTGCATCAACCATGGACGGGATGCCACTTAACTTCTACCACAGCAGATCAGCCCCACCGCCCATGAAGAGTTGGCGTGAGTGTTGGCAGTGATGTGGGGGAGAAAGCCTGGGCTGGGGAGTGAGGGGAGCCGGTGAGAGAGCACGACCCTGCTGGCTGGTGCCTGTCTCCACAGGGGCATTCATGTCACCTTCAAGGAACTTCACTGGTGGTCCAGTGGTTAAGAATCTGCCTGCCAATGCAGAGGACACAGGTTCAATCCCTGACCCTGGAAGATGCCACATGCCTTGGAGCAACTAAGCCTGTGCGCTACAACTAATGAGACCAGGCTCTGGAGCCCGCAGGCCGCAACTACTGAGCCCACATGCTGCAACTACTGAGCCTACATGCTGCAACTACTGAGCCTGCGCTCTGCAACAAGAGACGCTGCCACAGTGAGGAGCCTGAACACCACAACTAGAGAAAGGCCGCTGGCAGCAACAATGCCAAATTTTTTTTAAAAAGTCACCCTTGATTGGGCCCCCTTTCTTGCATCACTGAACTCCACCCAGATTGCATGGCTCCTTCTACCCTGTCCACCCCTGCCTTCACGTTACCCTCTCCATCCCGGGCACCCTTCTGCTCCTCAGAACACACCTAGCTTGTTCTCAGGCCACTGTCTGTCCTTGTCATCCCAACTTTGCACAGGATGTGACCCAAACGGACATGTCCCAGCCCTGCTGTGCATTTCTGCATGACTGTCATGTCTCCTCTGCAGCCTCACTGGCTGCAAGTATTGGGTCACGTGCCCATCTCCCCCACCCCTCCCGAGAGGCAAGCTCCTTGAGAGTAGGCCCATGACCGAGTGCTCACGTGCTGGGTGCTCAGTGCGTGTCCGTCCAGTCCCCAGCCCGAAGCTGAGGAACATGGAAAAGGCAAGGCGCTTACCTCTCTGAAGACATCCTCAAGCTGGGCCAGCGCATCCCGTGCCTGGAACTCGCTGTGCTGCAGGTGGCTGAGGGCATGTTCGAAAGCCCGCTGGCGGAAGCCGGGGGCCACGTCACCCAGACGCATGAAGTAGCTGCCTTGGTCAGCTGTGATCTCCCTCCGCCTGGGCTGGGTAGCAGCCAGCTGAGCTGAAAGGGAAGACGGGGTTGCTCAGTCCTCACGAGAGGCCCCTCGGGTATCAGGGACCTGGG
Source organism: Oryx dammah (assembly GCF_014754425.2). NCBI lineage: Eukaryota > Metazoa > Chordata > Mammalia > Artiodactyla > Bovidae > Oryx > Oryx dammah. The sequence continues at coordinate 89,994,012 of NW_024070189.1, forward strand.
GGTGTACAGAAAACGGTGGCCCTGGGAGCTGGGACCAGGCTGTCCTTACCTTGTTCCTTGGCGCTCATGGGCTGGAAGATCTCTCCCAGCTCCTCCAGCTCGTCCCGGAGTGCTCCAAAGCCCTGGGCTCCTTCCTGGCCATGAGCGGTAGCCCTGGGAGCAGCATCTACCTTGCCCAGGGTGGCCTCTTGGCTGAACATGGCCTCAGTTGACAGAGGTCCATGGTCGCTGAGCTGAGCCTGAGTGGGGCTTGGGATGGTTTGTTCTCCTTCATCTGGGGCCCTGGAACTGGCAAGTCCAACTGAGGTGGCAGCCTTGGAATCAGGTAACAGGTTTGGGATGATCCCCACCCCAGTGTGCATACCTTCTTGGGCCACATGCCTTACACTGCTGAGCCCAGAGGACATGGCACCTTTGGTGCCAGTCAAGATGGTCATGGTAGTGTCCATGCCAGTCTGGATGGCCTCCTTGCCCACATCCATTGCTCCAGTGATTGAAGTAGACAGAACCTCTTTGGTGCCAGTCAAGATGGACTTGGTGGTGTCCACGCCAATCTGGACTGCCTCCTTGCCCACATCCATTGCTCCAGTGATTGAAGTAGACAGAACATCTTTGGTGCCAGTCAAGACGGACTTGGTGGTGTCCATGCCAACCTGAACAGCCCCCTTGGCCACTCCCATTGCCCCAGTAATTGAAGTAGACAGAACATCTCTGGTGCCAGTCAAGATGGACGTGGTGGTGTCCATGCCAACCTGAACAGCCCCCTTGGCCACTCCCATTGCCCCAGTAATTGAAGTAGACAGAACATCTTTGGTGCCAGTCAAGACGGACTTGGTGGTGTCCATGCCAACCTGAACAGCCCCCTTGGCCACTCCCATTGCCCCAGTGATTGAAGTAGACACAATATCTTTGGTGCTAGTCAGGACAGTCTTGGTGGTGTCCATGCCAGTCTGGGCGGCTCCTTTGGCCACACCCATCGCTCCAGTGAGCCCAGTGGACATGGTGTCTTTGGTGCCGGTCAAGATGGTCTTGGTGGTGTCCATGCCAGTCTGGACAGACCCCTTGGCCACTCCCATGGCTCCAGTGAGCCCAGTGGACACAGTGTCTTTGGTGCCAGACAGGACAGTCTTAGTGGTGTCCATGCCAGTCTGGACAGCCCCCTTAGCCACACCCATGGCCCCAGTGAGCCCAGTGGACATGGTGTCTTTGGTGCCAGACAGGACAGTCTTGGTGGTGTCCATGCCAGTCTGAACAGCCCCCTTGGCCACTCCCATGGCTCCAGTGAGCCCAGTGGACACGGTGTCTTTGGCACCAGTCAAGACAGTCTTGGTGGTGTCCATGCCAGTCTGGACAGCCCCTTTGGCCACACCCATTGCTCCAGTGAGCCCAGTGGACACGGTGTCTTTGGTGCCAGTCAGGACAGTCTTGGTGGTGTCCATGCCAGTCTGGACTGTGCCCTTGGCCATGTTCACTGCAGCAGTGAGCCCAGTGGACATGGTGTCTTTGGCACCAGTCAAGACAGTCTTGGTGGTGTCCATGCCAGTCTGGACAGCCCCCTTAGCCACTCCCATGGCTCCAGTGAGCCCAGTGGACATGGTGTCTTTGGTGCCAGTCAGGACAGTCTTGGTGGTGTCCATGCCAGTCTGGACAGCCCCCTTGGCCACACCCATTGCTCCAGTGAGCCCAGTGGACACAGTGTCTTTGGTGCCAGTCAGGACAGTCTTGGTGGTGTCCATGCCAGTCTGGACAGCCCCCTTAGCCACTCCCATGGCTCCAGTGAGCCCAGTGGACATGGTGTCTTTGGTGCCAGTCAGGACAGTCTTGGTGGTGTCCATGCCAGTCTGAACAGCCCCCTTGGCCACTCCCATGGCTCCAGTGAGCCCAGCGGACATGGTGTCTTTGGCACCAGTCAAGACAGTCTTGGTGGTGTCCATGCCAGTCTGGACAGCCCCTTTGGCCACACCCATTGCTCCAGTGAGCCCAGTGGACATGGTGTCTTTGGTGCCAGTCAGGATGGTCTTAGTGGTGTCCATGCCAGTCTGGACAGCCCCCTTGGCCACTCCCATGGCTCCAGTGAGCCCAGTGGACACGGTGTCTTTGGTGCCAGTCAAGACGGTCTTGGTGGTGTCCATGCCAGTCTGGACAGCCCCCTTAGCCACACCCATTGCTCCAGTGAGCCCAGTGGACACAGTGTCTTTGGTGCCAGTCAAGACAGTCTTGGTGGTGTCCATGCCAGTCTGGACAGCCCCCTTAGCCACACCCATAGCCCCAGTGAGCCCAGTGGACACAGTGTCTTTGGTGCCAGACAGGACAGTCTTGGTGGTGTCCATGCCAGTCTGGACAGCCCCCTTAGCCACACCTATTGCTCCAGTGAGCCCAGCGGACACGGTGTCTTTGGTGCCAGTCAAGACAGTCTTGGTGGTGTCCA
>NW_024070189.1:89996449-90191751 GCF_014754425.2 Oryx dammah
ACTGTGCCCTTGGCCATGCTCACTGCTCCAGTGAGCCCAGTGGACACTACATCTTTGGTGCCTGTTACTACTGTCTTGGCGGTGTCTATACCAGTCTGTAGGGCCCCTTTGGCCACATCCACTGCCCCAGTTGCCCCACTGGCCACAGCATCCTTGGTGACTGTTAGCGAGGATTGGGTCATCCCTAGGCCTCCCTGGACCACACCTTTAGCCGTGTCCACGATACTAGCCATCCCTGTGGAGAGAGCATCCTTGGTCCTGGCCATCTGGGAGGATACCAGATCCTTTGCCCCGGAGATCATCTGATGAGGCAAAAGACTTGTGATGAAGCAGAGAGTTGAAAGACACCTCTCCTCCCCACCCCAGATCTCCTCCTCCCCCCAATTCTTGACATACCCTGGGGAGTGGGACCGGCTCCCTGGAGACCTGGCCAGCTCACCTCTCACCCTGACATACCACCTACCCTGGCTCCCAGGACACAGTCCATCAGGGTCCATCGCAGAGCCACATGGTGCCCAGATGTGGTAGACCCTGACTGTTGACAGCTATGCCCCAGCACCCTCTTTGCCCAATATCCCTTAGCCTGGGCTCAGCAAGTCTTAGAATTACATGTTTTGTTCATCTCGCCTAATCTCAGTTTACATCAAAATTTGAGCCTGGTGTCTCCATCACAGGGAGAAATTTGAGGTGACCAAATACTTGTTAACATGAATATATTCAAGTAAAAGAAGGGGATCCACGTTTAGAAAAGTGATAACTGGGGATTTCCCTTGTGGTCCAGTGGCTAAGACTCCACACTCCCAATGCAGATGGCCCAGGTTCGAGCCTTGATCAGGGAACTAGATCCCCCATGCTACAACAAAGATCAAAGATCCTTTGTGCAGCAACTAAGACCTGGTGCAGCCAAATAAATATTATTTTTTAAAGTAATAATCAGAAAAGTACAGGGCCAAGTATTGGATCTGAGCCATAGGAACCAAGTTGATAACTTGGTATGTCATTTTTTAAAAATTTATTTGTTTTTGGCTGTGCTGGGTCTTTGTCGCCGAGTGGGTTTTTCTCTAGTTGTGGCAAATGGAGGCTACATTCTAGTTGTGCTGTGGGCTTCTCATTGCGGTGGCTTCTCTTGTTGCGGAGCACGGGCTTTAGAGCACAGGCTCAGTAATTGTGGAGTACGGGCTCAGTTGCTCCAAGGCATGTGGGATCTTCCCAAATCAGGGATCAAACCCTAGTCTCCTGCATTGGCACGGAAGATTCTTTGCCACTGAGCCACCAGGGAAACCCGGTAGCACAGGGCAGTTTCTGCTAGTTCTTCCAAACTGCTGAAGGGTTGTGATGGCCTCAAGATGGCTACCACTCAGCTTCAACCAGGAGTGTGCTGTTTCCAATTCAGGTGTCCCTAGACCTGAGTGATCCTGCCCCAGTGATCCTAACACTGGGCAGTGTCTCGGGACATCTGTGGTAGTCATGACTTCAGAGAGAGTATGCTCCTAGCATCGAGTGGGTGGGTGTCAGGAATGCTGCTAAACACCCCACAATGCCCAGGACAGGCCCCGACAGAGGGTGATCTGACTCTGAATAAGCCATGATAGTGAAATGGAGAAGCCCTGAAATAGTCTCACCACCAGCCCTTCTGCCCAACATCATCTCAAGTGGGTACCGTGCCCACAGAGACCTGGGTTCAAATCCCAGCTCTCTCCTATACTTGCTGTGTGACCTCTGGCAAGCCACACCCCCTTCTCTGAGCCTCATCTCGGAAATGGTGATTAAGACAGCACCTCCTTCAAAGACTGGTTAAAAAAAAGGAGTCAAGGTCCCTGACCAACTTTGCAGGTAGCAGATGCTCCATTAATGGAAGTGAAGAGGGATGGAGGGGGAGGACTGAAAAAATGGGTAGAGGGGCCCTAAGCTGCTTTAATTTGGGCCAGAGGGCAAACCAAGCAGTACTTTGCCCTCAGAAGAGCTCAGATGTGGCCAACCTGCGGGCAGAGGGGAGTCAAAGAAGACTCTAGAGTGGGGTGTGTGCTGAGCGCAAGGGTTGGATTGGAGCTCTCCACCCTGCTGTGGCCCTCAGTGGTCTTACATCAGCCACTCTGCTTGCCCTGATCTTGGGGACAAGGTTACCTGGGCGGTTCCCATTCATCCAGGACCGAGGGTGGATGCAGCGTTGGCCATTGTTCAGCTTCTGACTGCCCAACATTCACATCCCAAGCTACCTTTTCTTCCTGTGTGACTTTTGACAAATGGCTTGGCTTCTCTGTGCTTCAGCTTTTATGTGGGGTACTATTGCTCCCTCCCTGTTGCAGTGGGGAGGATTAACTATTAAACAGCACGTGTAAAGCACTTAGGCCAGAGCCTGACGTGTGGTGAGTGCATTGCCCCTGTTTTGGTCATACTGTGCTAGGTACAGCACCAGGGTGGGAGTTGGCAGGGAGTGGGGCGTCTGTAGACCGGATGGTGCCAGGGAGTACTGCACCCATTTCACAGATGCAGAAATAGAGGCTCCAAGGGGAAGACTGGCCTGTCACCCCACAGCGGTACACACAGGGGTGTCTGCTTTTTCCTTGGCCTATGACAACCCTCCGGATGGCAGGAACCAAAACATCCAGGGAAGAGGTACCCCAGAGGGAGGCAAGGCCATCAGACCAGGCTCTGCTTGCCCCTCTCACCTTGTCTGAAGGCAGCAGTGTCTTCTCTAACCCCCTGGCCGTCTGCTCCGGGTCAGCGGGTGCTGGGGGGACAAGAGCCAGTGAGGCAACCCAGGGAGGGACACGGGCTAGCATCAGCCACCCTGGAGCCCATTGCACAATCAGTGGGCACAGCCTGAAAGGTCAGGAATGTCCCAGCTGCCCTGCCGGGGACAACAGAAGGTAACATCCATGACCATGGGCCTAGCTCAGTCACTGGTCTCACTGGGGGCTCCCTCAACCCCCAGGACTGGCTTCCTGGAACAGGGGTTCCCTAGAGTTCTCTCTGATGGGGTCCTGGGTGCTGAACGCCCATCAAGGAGGGGGGGCGGCCACAGGGAAAGGAGTTGGGGCCCTGCTTTGCCGCGCCTGACTACAGCTGGCAGCTGCCTGCCCAGCCTGGATATACAGAGCAGAAGTCAGCTGCTTGGGGCTCTGGGCCCAGAGCTGCCACCTCAGCCTGCACTCCCCTGCTCCAGCCCCTCTTCGGGCCCTGGGGCTAGGGCTGCCCCGAGCACTCTGGCTGAGCAACTGGAGGCTGTGTGACCCCAGGGAAGCCGCTGTCCCCCTCTGGAACCAGAATCAAAATCTCAGATAAGCTTAGACCCGTGGAACGTCCACGGTACATCAGAAATGGGGTGATGGAAGGCGGAGGGGGCATTGAGAATATGGGAGCACGGCTGTGTCTATGCCCCTATTCTGGCTGACTTGTGCCCCCTCAGGTCACTCATACTGACGCCCTGAGTCCCTGCTTGGCACTAAATGAGCATGCCAGCCTCACAGGGTCTATCAAGGCGGCACAGGCACATAAGAAGCGCCCCCAAGTTCAGCAGAAGTCCCTTCTGGGGTCTACCTCCTGAGCCCCCGCCTCATCCATGGAGCTGTCCACTCACCCTGAGCCTGGGGCTGGGCGGCCTCCTCGGCTGGAGCGCCTGCAGGCTCGGCAGCTGGCCGGGCCTCTCTTGCTGAGCTGTGGGCGTTGGCCACCAGGTTCCGGGCAGCACTGAAGCCAGGCAGGGACCCAAAGAAGCTGCCCAGGGTCTACATGGGGTGGGGTGTGTGTGAGCAGAGCCAGGTGTGGTTGGGTGGGGCAAGGGGCACATCAGACAGCCCTGAGTTCCCAGACCACCCTGGACCCTTGCTCCTGGGTGACCTCAGGAAAGTGTCCCAGCCACTCTGAGACTCAGTTTCCTCACCTGAGCAATGGGCAGGTTCAGTCTATCTCCCAGGGACAGAGGAAATAATCCTCCGGGTCTCTAAAGACATTTTCCTTTCAGGGCCCACATCTCACAGATGGGGAAACTGAGGCTCAGAGAGGGGCCAATGCTGGCCCAGGGTCACATAGCAGGGGAAGAACTGGGGTTTGAGTGCATCCTTCCACCCCTCACCCTCCAGCTGGGGACCAGATGGAAGACTGGCCTGGTGGCTCTCAGAGCCCTCCCAACCGACCTGGGAAGCCCCTTCAGACCCCAGGACTATGGAGGTCACTTCCCTAAGGTTCTGGGGGCTTCTCAGGGCCCAGCTGGGGTAGTTCCCTCCCACCCCTGCCCTCACCTTGCCCTTGGGTTTGGGGGGATCCTGGCCTCCATCTCGAGCAGACATGGTAACCCTCTAGGCAGCTGGAAGGAGGTAGAGATGGGGGAGGGGCATGAATGGGGGCTCCCGGGGCTCCCGGGCCTCCCGCCCAACACTCATAACCCCGAGCAGTCCCCCAGCTCCTGCCCAGAGGCTGGCCTCACCCCTGGCATTGCTCACCTGGACCGTGTGGGGGTCCCTTGGAGTGACAGGCGGTGCAGCCGGCAGCTGGGCTCTCAGCTCCCAGGCCTTATAGGGTCTGGGGTGGTGCGGGCCAGGCTGGCTGAGGCAGGCAGCCAGTGGGCTGGGGGAGGGCTCTGGGTGGTCACGTGACTGCCCGCCTGCCCAACCGGCCCAGCGTGGGCCCAGCGCCCAGTACCTTTCCCCCGCTCCCAGCGCCCGGCAGCCTCTGCCCATGGCACCTGCCCCCACCAGGCTGAGTGATTCACGAGTTGTCCCATACCCTCGAGGCACAGCCTGCTTATCCTCTCGGCCTCTGGTGTCCACCTGGGCGATGGGTGTGTTCCAGCTGCTTTGTGGGGCCACCTTGCCTTGGCCAATTACCATCTGTGTGCTTCAGCTACCCCTCCAGACACCTCACCATGGCCCACAAGGCCTTGCTTCCTCCCTCTTTCCCCCTCCCTCATCACACTTCAACCACACAGGCCTCCTCTCTTTTCCTCCAGATTGCTAGGCCTGGTCCTGCTCCAGGACCTTTGCACCTGCTATTATTATTCCTTCTGCCTGGAACATCTTCCCCAGACACCCCCATGGCTTCCTCCCTCACATCCATCAGGCCTGTCTTTTGTTCCCTGCAACAGGATGGCACCCAGCACACAGTTGGCACTTAAGAAATGTTTGGCTAAATGGGCCAACTCAGAGGTTGGTTGTGAGCATGAAATGAGGTCATGCATGTAACCTGTTGATCCCAGAGTCTGGTATGTAGCAGGTGTTCAACAGACATCAACTTAGCATTGTCCAGGGAGAAAGAGAGGAGCAGGGTCTGTCTGGGGCAGGGAGCGGGTGTGTCACTCTCCAGAAAGGACTTCCCTTGAGAAAAGGCCTAAATACAGACCCAGACAGGTCACCAACTGAACTGAGGGGTACCCCACGAGTGAGATCTGGGCTTGGTGGGCTTGAGTCAACCCAGGGTGGCTTCCTGAAAAAGGCATCCTGTGCCTGAGGCTGTAGAGCTGGGAAGTGGCAGAGACAGGATTTGAACCTAGACCTGCAGGTTGTCTGTGAAGCAGGTGGATGGGTAGGCAAGCAGACAGCCAAGCCCCCTTTGAATGCCTGTGTCTGCCCCTGGGACAGAGATCCCAGCTGTGTGCTGGTGGGGGTGGGCGGACAGACCCAGTTGGTGGCTCTGGGCACTAAGCTGGGAGGAGGGAGGGTCTAGCCACTGGGCCTGATGACCCGTGGGTTGTTTCCTTGGAGCCATCACTGTGTTTGCCAAACAGCTGGGGAGCAAAACAAGGGTATCTCCCAAACTCTCTCCCCAGCCAATGGCTCCCAAAGGTGGCAGGAAAGCGGGGGTGGGAAACTCAGGGTGAGCCCCTCCCCTCCCCACAGGGCTGCTGCAGTGCAGCAAACAGGGAGCAACCCAGCAAAAGTAACAAAAATGCTCAGAAACACCGAGTCAGGTCCCGTCCCTCCTCTGCCCAAAGCCCTCCTCCCCACCTCCCTAGGGGTAAAAACCCAAGGCTACCCCACCACCCACAAGACTCTGCACAACTGCCCCATCCCCTCCCTATCCTCCCCTCCTCCATCTCTCTCCCCCTCCTCACTCTGCTCCACACAGGCCTCCTCACTGCTCCTCCGGGACACAAGGCACTGTCCTGCCCCACAGCCTTTGCACAGGCATGAGCACTGCTGCCTTACTCCTATTTTCATACCCATTTCACAGAGGAGAAAACTGAGGTTCAGAGAGGCTCACTTGTTGATCCATCCATTTGTAGGCAAGGTGAGGACTCAGCCCCAGGGCCTTCACTACTGTGCTCTTCCCCCAGATTCCAAGACTTACCTCAGGCTCTTTCCCTCCCCTCAGTTCTAGTCAAACTGATGCCCCACAGCCAAGCCTCAGCCACACACCCTTTCCATGTGTTATTCTGCTCATTCTCACTTAGCTTGGCCCTGCAGGAGCCCCCAGCCTCTCAGGGAAAGAGAAGCCAAGGCTGCCTGTGGTTTATATCCAGATAGAAAGGACTTGGAGCTCCAAGACGGTGGGCTATGGAGGGTTGGAGATATCCCACAGGAGTAGAGTCAGGGAAGGCTTCCTGGAGGAGGTGGCACTGGGGCTGGGCTTGAGGATGGATGAGATACAGCCAAGAGAAAGATGGGCAGGTGGGAGGGTGTTCCAGGCACAGCCTGAACAAAGGCCTTGAGGTGGGGAGATGTGCACAGCTCCTTGGGACCACAGCAGTGTCTGAGTCGTCCCAAGGATGAAACCGGAAGTCCTCAAATGCCAGGGTGAGGAGTGAGGATAGTTGGTCTGAGGGCAACAGGGATGTTCCTGAGGAGTGGCAAGGAGGTGAATCTAGCTGGCGCCAAGTGGCTGGGACTCCCACAATCACCCTTGGGCCAGATCCCAGGGAAGCCAGGGGTCACCCTGACCTTACCACATCAGACTGTGGTTTCCCAACACCCTGAGCGGCCTCAGGGGGCCCTCAGGGCCAGCCAAGAATGTGGTCAGAGGACAGGAGGGCCCCCACGAGACTAGCCTGTGGCCCTTGCCCTGCCTCTGTCTCCCCCATTCTGACCGGTGCAGCCAGAGAAGCCACAGGGAGATGGGCATAGGAGCCACTGCTCCCTCTGATCCCTCCTCCTCTTGATCCTGCTCCTTGCAGTTTCCCAAACATTCATTTGTACTAAAGTGTGAATGACTTCCATTCCAGGAAGCGACATCTGAATGCTTCACCCAGGTGGGTGGGGTGCTCACAGTGGAATTCCAGACAGGAGGTCAAGCTCATCAGGGTGGCATAATTCAAGTCTCGAACCCCAGCTTGTGCCACATGGTCACACACCTCCGAAGCCCCCAGCACCCCACCACTGAGACCCACCTAGGATGGAACAGAGGGCACTGGTCTCTGGACAACACCAAGCAGACAACACTGGCCTCTGGACAACACCAATACTCTTTATTCTGGAGAGTAAATGCCAAATGGCTAAGCATGTGGGGGTGGCAGGTCCAGCTGAGGACCCCTCAGTCTGAGATGGAAGAGCTGGGGGAGGAAAAGGACACTCACTCACTTTTCAAAGCTCCAGACAGAAGCATGTGCCTCTATGCTTCTATCACATGGGCAAAACATGTGATCCTCTGGGGAGTTTTGATCAGCTTCTTAGGGTGGAGCAATGGGAACCACAGCCAGTGAAACCAGCTTAGGGCTAGTCAGCCTGAGTTATGTTCAAGTCCTTATATGGGAAAGACTGGGGGCGATGTGACATCAATGACCTCAGTCTAGGATTCAGATTTCGGTCCCCAACTCCAGGCAAGAGCCAAGACCAATGCTTCGGCTAGTAGTGCTGACGCATGGCCGCTAGGGGGCAGCAGGGATCTCGGGGTGCAGGACGGCCTCCATCGGGTCAAAAGTCCAGCTCAGGCATCAGAGTGTGCTTAGGGCGGCTGGGGGGCTCAGGTTCCTCCTCGGGAATGTTCCCCGAGAGGACCGTTCCCTCCCCGAGCTGGGCCTGCCAGGCTCTCTGCTGGGCCGGCCAGTCCAGGTGCGCCCAGCGGGGGTCAGGCCCGCCGACAACCTCGTCCACCAGAGCCTCCAGGTCAGGCGGGGGTTCGGGCCGCTCCACGAGGATGGGTGCGAAGGGCCCCACCAGCCAGGGCAGGGGCATGGCCTGCACCACCAGCTCCAGCAGCTCGTCCACGCACGCGTGGGCCCGGGCCATGCTGCCCCGGCCCTCTGCCAACACGGCCGCCGGCAAGTCTCCGAAGCGGCGGGCGTCGGCAAAGGCGGCCTGCAGGGCGTCCACGCTGCGCCTCACCTCGGCCACCTTCTCCTGGGCACTGGGGGGCAGGCCCCGCACGCTGGTCTCCAGTGCATCCACGGTACTCTGCAGTTCCCGCATCAGGTTGCGGGACAGCACCAGGGTCTCAAGCTCCGCCTGCAGGGGGCGTGGGTGGGGATGGGTGGGAGCGGAGGGGCGGGGCCTCGGTGTCGCGGATGGACCCCTGCCGGGACCCCCATCTGCCTCAGTTTCCCTGCAGATACTCCAACCAGCTGTCAGCTGACCTCAGCACTTGGTTGGAGCCTGGCAGCCCTGGACCTATCCAGAGCCCACTCCCTTCCCTCCCCTCCTGCTCCCATCCCCCACCCATCCCCCACGCCATCCTACCTGGCTGTGACGCCTCCGGCCGTTCTCTAGGGGGCGCTGGCTCCAGTCCTCCCACAGCTCGTGCACCTTCCCGGGGCGGGCGGGGGTGATGGGGGTCACTCCGCACTGCATACCGTGGATCTGTGGAACCAAGACCATGATAGTCAGAGCCGGAGGGGCTGGAGAGTTGGGGGAACCAGGGCCCCAGTCTGGATCTGGCCTCAAAAAGCACTGGATGCAAACCTTCATGGCCTGCTGATCCAGCTTGGCTGACCCATCTATGCTCTTCCCTGACCTTAGCCAAAACCTGTGACTGAGGTACCCCTGAAGCTCAGACTCACTGCTGGCCCTCTGCCCAAGTGGTGTCTCAGGCACACTCTCCCCGCCACCCACCTCCCCGCCAGGTTCACTCCACTTCATTGTAAATGTCGCCTCCTCCAAGAAGCCTTCCCGCCCCACAAGCCTGGGTGTGAGACCCCTCCTCTGGGTCTCACAGCAGCCAGCATGCTCTCCAGTCATGACCCTTGTCCCCCTACTGGACTGTGAATGTCCTGGTTGGAGGACGGGGGGCACGTTGCCTTTAGTTCACAGGACAGGGCAGGTATGAGATGATTAATGGAAATAAACTGTGGTCCATCCAGACAACAGAACACAGTCCACACTCCATATTCATGGGTCCTACATCTGTGGATTGAACCACGATTTGGGGTTGCTTGAACCCACAGATGCAGAACCGGGGGATACAGAAGGCAAACCGTACTAGGCCATTTTACAGAAGTGATTTGAGCATCTGTGGATTTTGGTATCCATGGGGGGTGGTCCTGGAACAATCTCTCACAGATTCCAAGGGATGAATGTATTATGTCACCTTAAAGAGGAAGGAAGTGCTGACAGGCTAAAACAGGGCTGAACCTTGAGGACATTCAGTCAGTCAATTACTCAGTCATGTCCGACTCTTTGCGACCCCATGGACTACAGCATGCCAGGCTTCCCTGTCTATGACCAACTCCTGGAGCTTGCTCAAACCCATGTCCATCAAGTCAGTGATGCCATCCAACCATCTCATCTTCTGTCATTCCCTTCTCCACCCGCCTGCAATCTTTCCCAGCTGCTGCTGCTGCTAAGTCACTTTAGTCGTGTCCGACTCTGTGCAACCCCCTAGACGGCAGCCCACCAGGCTCCCTCGTCCCTGGGATTCTCCAGGCAAGAACACTGGAGTGGGTTGCCATTTCCTCCAATGCACGAAAGTGAAAAGTCAAAGTAAAGTTGCTCAGTCATGTCCAACCCTCAGTAACCCTATGGACTGCAGCCTACCAGGCTTCTCCATCCATGGGATTTTCCAGGCAAGAGTACTGGAGTGGGGTGCCATTGCCTTCTCTGATCTTTCCCAGCATCAGGGTCTTTTCCAGTGAGTCAGTTCTTCGCATCAGATGGCCCAAGTATTGGAGCTTCAGCTTCAGCATCAGATTTTCCAATGAATATTCAGGACTGATTTCCCTTAGGATTAACTGGTTTGATCTCCTTGCTGTCCAGGGACTCTCTAAGAGTCTTCTCCAACACCACAGTTTAAAAACATCAATTCTTTGGCACTCAGCATTCTTTATGGCCCAGCTCTCATATATATACATGACTATTGGAAAAACCATAGCTTTAACTATATGGACCTTTGTTGGCAAAGTAATGTCTTTGCTTTTTAATATGCTGTCTAGGTTGGTCATAGCTTTTCTTCCATGGAGCAAGCATATTTTAATTTCATGGCTGCAGTCACCATCTGCCATGATTTTGGAACCCCCCAAAATTAAGTCTGTCACTGTGTCCACTGTTTCCCCATCTATTTGCCATGAAGTGATGGGACTGGCTGCCATGATCTTGGTTTTCTGAATGCTGAATTTTAAGCCAGCTTTTTCACTCCTCTTTCACTTTCATCAAGAGGCTCTGTAGTTCCTGTTCATTTTCTGCCATAAGGGTGGTGTCACTGGCATATCTGAGATTATTGATATTTCTCCCAGCAATCTTGATTCCAGCTTGTGCTTCATCCAGCCCACATTTCGCATGATGTACTCTGTTACTAGGGGCTTCCCTAATAGCTCAGTTGGTTAAGAATCGACCTGCAGTGCAGGAGACCCCAGTTTGATTCCTGGGTTGGGAAGATCCACTGGAGAAGAGATAGGCTACCCACTCCAGTATTCTTGGCCTTCCCCAGTGGCTCATCTGGTAAAGAATCTGCCTGCAAAATGGGAGACCTGGGTTCAATCCCTGGGTTGGGAAGATCCCCTGAAGAAAGGAACAGCTACCTACTCCAGTATACTGGCCTGGAGAATTCCATGGACTGTATAGTCCATGGGGTCACAAAGAGATGGACACGACTGAGTGACTTTCATTTTCACTTCACTCTGCATGTAAGTTAAGCAGGGTGACAATATACAGCCTTGATGTACTCCTTTCCCAATTTTGAATGAGTCCGTTATTCCACGTCCGGTTCTAACGGTTGCTTCTTGACCTGCATACAGATTTCTCAGGGAGGCAGGTAAGGTGGTCTGGTATTCCCATCTCTTTCAGAATTTTCCAGTTTGTTGTGATCCACACAGTCAAAGGCTTTAGTGTAGTCAATAAAGCAGATGTTTTTCTGGAATTCTCTTGCTTTTTCTATGACCCAACAGATGTTGGCAATTTGATCTCTGGTTCCTCTGACTTTTCTAAATCCAGCTTGACCATCTGGAAGTTCTCCGTTCACGTACTGTTGAAACTTAGCTTGAAGAATTTTCAGCATTCCTTTGCTAGCATGTGAGATGAGTGCAACTGTGCAGTAGTTTGAACATTCTTTGGCATTGCCTTTCTTTGGGATTGGAATGAATACTGACCTTTTCCAGTCCTGTGGCCACTGCTGAGTTTTCCAAAATTGCGAAAAAGTTGGCTTAAAGCTCAACATTCAGAAAACAAAGATAATGGCATCTGGTCCCATCACTTCATGGGAAATAGATGGGGAAACAGTGGAAGCAATGTCAGACTTTATTTTTGGGGACCCCAAAATCACTGCAGATGGTGACTGCAGCCATGAAATTAAAAGACGCTTACTCCTTGGAAGAAAAGTTATGACCAACCTAGATAGCATATTCAAAAGCAGAGACATTACTTTGCCGACTAAGGTCCGTCCAGTCAAGGCTATGGTTTTTCCAGTAGTCATGTATGGATGTGAGAGTTGGACTGTGAAGAAGGCTGAGTGCCGAAGAATTGATGCTTTTGAACTGTGGTGTTGGAGAAGACTCCTGAGAGTCCCTTGGACTGCAAGGAGATCCAACCAGTCCATTCCGAAGATCAGCCCTGGGATTTCTTTGGAAGGAATGATGCTAAAGCTGAAACTCCAGTACTTTGGCCACCTCATGCAGAGTTGACTCATTGGAAAAGACTCTGATGCTGGGAGGGATTGGGGGCAGGAGGAAAAGGGGACGACAGAGGATGAGATGGCTGGATGGCATCACCGACTCAATGCACATGAGTTTGGGTGAACTCCAGGAGTTGGTGATGGACAGGGAGGCCTGGCGTGGTGCAATTCATGGGGTCGCAGAGTCGGACACTACTGAGCGACTGAACTGAACTGAACTGAGTGCAGCACTTTCATAGCATCATCTTTTAGGATGTGAAATAGCTCAGCTGGAATTCCATCACCTCCACTAGCTTTGTTTGTAGTGATGCTTCCTAAGACCCACTTGACTTCACACTCCAGGGCATCTGGCTCTGGGTGAGTGATCTCACCATGGTGGTTATCTGCATCATGAAGACCTTTTTTGTACAGTTCTTTTGTGATTCTTGCCACCTCTTCTTAATACCTTCTGATTCTGTTAGGTCCATACCATTTCTTTCCTTTATTGTGTCCATCTTTGCATGACATTTTCCCTTGGTATCTCTAATTTTCTTGAAGAGATCTCTAGTCTTTCCTAGTCTATTGTTGAGGACATTATGTGCAAGGAAACTGGCCGACTCCGGTGCTCACAGCTGCCCTCTGGTGGCTACTTCAGGAAGGACAGACTGTGGGATCCAGGATGGGAAACCGGGACCAGGTGAGTCATCCCCTAGGCTGCACCCCGGTGGAGGAAGAGGAGGATGTGCACGGGTTTAGGGTAGACTTTGAAGGTAGAGTTAACAGTACTGGCTGATGTGTCGGATGTGGGAGAGGCGGTGGAGAAGAGGGGAGCTGAGGGTGATTTCCAGGTTTTGGCTTGAGCGCTTGTTAGGACAGGGTTGCCATCAACTGAGATGAGAAGGACGCAGGAGAAGCAGGTTGGGGGCATTTGAACCTATCAAGCCCAGGGAACATATTCCTCTGGAGAGGGAAGGACGAACAATGAGGGGAGAAGCTGGGTTATGAACTCGACCTAAATTCTGGGGAAGATCGGGGTTGGTGATGAGAGAGCCTGAGGTTCCTTCATCACTTTTTCCATCTACCCTGAAAGGTAAAAATGAAAGTCACTGAGTCGTATCTGACTCTTCGCATCGCCGAGGACTGTAGCCCGCCAGGCTCCTCTGTACTCTGTCCATGGAATTCTCCAGGCAAGAAAACTAGAGTGGGTAGCCATTCCCTTCACCAGGGGAATCTTCCCAATCCAGGGATCGAGCTAAAATCTCTTACATATCCTGCACTGGCAGGTGGGTTCTTATTACCAGGGGGAAGTCCTCCGCCTACCTTAACCACCTGTAAATTCCAGCTCCTACTTCCCCTCCTCCACAAAGTCCCTCCAAGCCTCTCCAGGCTGAGCCTTGAGCCCCACCGAGAGCCTCCAGCCCCGGGTCTCTCCTCTGCCCCAGCCCTGCACATACACGCTTCCGCCTCCACTTTCAGACTAGCACAAGACCAGGTACTTGGCTGGCACTCAGTCCACGCGTGCTGGCCTGCATCACAGGGTAGGGAAGGCGAGCCGAGAGCTCTCACCAGCTCCAAGGTCTCCTGCAGCTGGGCCAGCGTGTCCTGGGCATGGTGTTTCTTCTGTCTCAGTTTCCCCAGAGAGTGCTCATACGCCAGGTGGCGGAGCCGCGTGGACAGGGAACCCAGGCGCACGAAGTAACCCTGATGTTTCCGCTGCTCTTCCACTGAGCCCACTTCCGGGCCCTCAGCCTCCGCTGCCAGCGCCGCTGGAGAACAGAAGAGGGAAGGGGGTCACGGTGGCCACGCCCTCTGCTCCTAGGTGGATTAGCAGGCCAAGACAAGGGGTTGGGGTGGGGGTGGGGACTCCCAAATTTATAGTTGCCTTCTACAATATCAACTTACTCGACCATCCCCAAACCCTACGATGTAGACACGATTTTAGTTCTATTTACAGACGAGGAAAACCAAGGTACAGAGAGGTGAAGTCCCACAGGGTACAAGAGGCTGACCTGGGATTCGAACGGAGGCAACCAGAACTAGTCTACTCGAATACTAGGTCTCTTTACCTTGGTTTTCCTCATCTGTAAATGGGGCTAATAACATTAAAGAATTGATTATGAGTGCGTGGCACACAGTAGGTGCTTCTAAAATGCCTCACAGGGACTTCCTTGGTGGTTTAGTGGTTAAGATCCAGTGCTTCCATTGCAGGGAACTAGTGGGGAAACTGGGATCCCGTATGCTGTGCCCCATGGCCAAAAAATAAAGTGAATTTTAAAAATAACGCCAGCCTTTCTGCCAAGGAGGGAGCACGCCCCATGTACCTCTAGTGCTATGAAGCAGGCCTGAGAAGTCAGATTGTGTCCAGGGCCTGAAGACAAGATGTGGAACCTTGGAGAATGGTAGGGTTTAAGGAAACCATGTAAAGGGGAGGACGCTATTCAACCCAAGTTTTTTTTTTTTTTTTTTTCCGCAAGGCATACCAGAAATCAGGTTTTGTACGGCAAAAATCTGATTTTCTTTTCTTTTTTTTTGTCATAGCATACAGCATGTGGGATCTCACCTCCCTGACCAGGGATCAAATCTGAGCCCCCTGCACTGGAAGGCAGAGTCTTAACCACTGGACCCCTGGGGAAATGCCCAAAATATGATTTTAATTTTTATGTATATTTATTTATTTGGCTGCCTTGGGTCTTAGTTGCATTATGCGGGCTCAGTTGCCCTGAGGCACGTGGGATCTTAGTCCCTGACCAGGGATCAAACCTGCATCCCCTGCACTGCAAGCCGGATTCTTAACCACTGGACCACCAGGGGAAGTCCCCAGAAATCTGTTTTTTAAATGAATGTGATGAATTAAACCATTTTAAAGGCACTGCACAGGCCAAATACTGCAATATGAAGCGCCATGGTCTGGAGGGCCACCAGTTTGAGACTGTGGCCCTCCAGTCTGTAAGTCCAGTACACTCTTGAGGGTCTGGGCAGTCAGATTTCTTCTAGGATGTGGGCCGGGAGCCATGGAAGTGGACTGGAATCCTGTGTTCCCTGCTGATCTGCTGTGTGGCCTTGGGTGAGTCTGGGACCCCTCTGATCTGTAGCCTCTAGAGGTGGGCCCTGGGCAGGAGGATTCAGGGGCGAATGTGGAGGCTGCTGGCCTTACCGAGCTCCTCCTCAGTCATGGGCAGGAAGTGGTCCACCAGCTCCTCTGACTTTTCCAGCACGACATCCACGGCATGGCTCACGGATCGCTTCAGCTCCACACTCCAGCGGCGGCCCTGCCGGGCCAGGCCCACCATGCCTGTCACGCCGCTGGCCACCACACCCTTGGCCGAGGTCACCACCTGGCAGGAGGGGCCAAGCTCCAGGTGCTGTCAGCCTTGGTCTCCTTTCCCTTGCCCCCAGCTCCGGCGGGCTGTGAGGCAAGGACCCTTGGCCCTTGCCTGGCTCTGGACCACTATTTCCCCCTCTTTAAGATTTTTTTTTTTAATGTGGACCATTTTTAAAGTCTTTATTGAATGTGTTATAGTATTGGTTCTGTTTATGGTTTGGTTTTTTGGTCAGGAGGCATGTGGGATCTCAGCTCCCCAACCCAGGATAGAACCCACACCCCCTGCATTGGAAGGAGAAGTCTTAACCACTAGGCCACCAGGGAAGTCCGACCCCTTTTATAAAATGGGGGAAAATCAGGTCTGTCCCTCATGGGGTTGTTGAAGGGAGGCTTAGCACCAGCTGGCATATATTAAATGCTCGGTAAACACTGGTCTCTAATTGACATCTAATTTTCATCTGGCTGGTGTTGTCTCAAATTGACTGAAGTCTGACTGGGTCCTGGCCCAGGTATTGAGGTCGGGTCTGGGAGGAGGCTGCATTTCTCACTCCCACCTCCACAACCCCGACATAGGTTCCCACACGATCTAGCGGTGCTGGGGGGTTACCGTCTCTGAAGGTTGCTGGAGAAAGGGCAGTTTCTCTTCCAGCTTGTCCAGGCCTCTGCAGGCAAGATCATTCACTGTGGCCACTGGAGCAGAGAGGCAGGGAGTGAGAATTGGGAAGATGTCGAGGGAACTAGGGATACACAGAGAGTCACGGAGGGAGGGGATGCTGGAGGGAGAGGCAGAAAAAAGAGAGAGACACACACAGGGGGGAAGAAATAGGGAGAGGGGCCCCTGGCTGGTCCCCTGCAAGGGGCTGGGGGCCCTGAGGCTGTGGGTGGGCCACCAGGCGGGACCCTGCCTCTCGCCCTTCCCACCTCTGCCCTGCCGTCAGTGCTGCCAGCACCAAAGTGACCCCTCGCCCATGTCCAGCTCAGACACCTCAGCAAGCAGGCTCAAGATCACACAAGCCAGCTGAGAAGAAGGGAGGGTGAGGCCCCGGGCTGGGACCCTCAGGTGATCCCCTTCCTCAGTCAGATGTAAGACCAGGGGTCTCTCTGCCCCCCACCACACCCCTGGGTTGGACCCCTGAGCTGGTTACAGGCTCAGGATGGGTGGGGGCCGGGACAGAGGGGCAGACAGGGGAGGGAGATTGGACAGGGAGAGGGAACCAAGGCACATCAGGCTAGTCAAAGGGAGGAGGACAGTGAGACAGACAAATGGGAACCAAAGGGGCAGACACAGAAACAGCTAAGGGCAGGTGGCCAGGTGATCAAACTACAGAGGGACAAATAAGAGGGGAACAGAAGGGAAGATGGGAAACAAACAGGGGAAGATGGCGCAGGCAGAACGACCCAGAGAGGGTGACGCAGGTGGGTGGGGACAGACAGGCAGACAGACGAAAGGCACACAATTTAGGCAATACTGTGCAGCAGGACTTCCCTGGGGAAGTACAGTGGTTAAGACTCTATCCCTCCATTGCAGGGGGTGCAAGTTCCCTGGTCAGGGAACTAAAACCTCACAAGATGAGAGGCGTAGCCAAAAAGAAAAAAGGACTGCGGAGGCACATTCAACTCAGGGGGTTCCTTGTAGTGCAGCGTGAGAGGGCAGGGCAGTGGGAAAAGCACAGGACTCAGGACGCTAGCCAGGGGAACTCACACTGGGGCTGCAGGTGGCTGAGCAGTGGCTGGGCATGGTCCAGGGCTCGGGTGGTCAGGTCACACATGCAGTGCTCAGCCAGGCGGCAGGCGGAGCCCAGCAGCGGGTGTCTGTCCTTGGCAGCGCTGTAAGCCTCAGAGACTGCGTTGCACGTGGCCCTGATCAGGGGAAGGGCAGCCACGCGCTGCACCGCGCTCTGCAGGAAGGGGTGGCATCAGAGGGGTTCCAGGTGGAGGTGGGGGGCTCAGCCACCAGCTGGAGAGCCTGCTCACCCTCTCTGGGCCAGGATGAGGGGGAGAGGAAGTGTATTGAGCACAGCTGCCTGCAGGCAATGGAGACCCTCATGTAGGTGTTTAGGGCTCTAGTTCTCAACAGCAGACACACAGCAGGACTAGTTCTGAAGGAACTGGTCTGCTCCAGAAGCCTGGCAGGCTACAGTCCATGGTGTCACAAAAAGTTGGACACAACTGAACACACATGCATGTGCGCATGCACGCGCACACACACACACACACACACACACACAAAGGGCATAGCCTCTGGACCATCTGAGTTCAGTTCTGGTTCTGATGCTTTCAAGCTGTATGAACTTGGGCAACTATGTGAACTGCTCTGTGCCTCAGTCTCCTTATCTGTGAAATGGGCTTCTAAGGCTGTGAAGGGGATTCAAGGAGTCATTGTATATGAAGCGCTTGGACCAGTGAATGATGCAGACTGTATGCTGTGATTGATGCTGTTATTGTTGTTGTTATTGTTTTGTTTGATGCTGTTATTGTTGTTGTTATTGTTTTGTTGATAGTGCCATGATGGTGGACACAGAAACAGAGAGATACAGGCAGAGAGAGGGAGAGGGTTGAGCAGAGGCCAGGTAAGCTGGCTGGGAGTGTCTGGAAAGACTCTCCTCCCTGGCCTTCACTTTGCCCCTCTGGGAAATGGGTAGAATGGGCCTCCCTCAGCTATGGTCCAAAATGCCCTCAGATAGTCTGAAACTGAGGATGACTCAGTCTGAAACTGTCCCCTGAGGGGCTGTCCCCCTACCCTCTCCTGAGCTGAGCTCCGTGGGAGACACAGCCCCTCACCTGCTGATCCTGCTCCGACAAGCTGGGTCCGGGGGCCTGAGCCCCCTCGTCTTCTGACATGCCTACTGCAAACAGGTTCACCCTGGGAGGCAGGACAGAGTGACAGGCCCTTGCACGCCAGCCCTCCCAGCTCCCACCCAGACCCTGGGTTCTGTCCGGCTGGGCTTGGTGACCCAGGCAAGTCTCGTCTCCTCTTGGGGGCTCAGTTTCCTCATCTACAACGTGCGAAAATGATGATACCTACCTCAGAGCATCCTGGGCAGGGACAATGCATGCATGGGGCACTGCACACAGTAGGTGCGTACTTCCCAAGTCACTCAGATGGTAGAGAATCTGCCCATAATTCGGGAGACCTGCTGGGTCGGGAAAATCCCCTGGAGAAGGGAATAGCTACCCACTCCAGCATTCTTGCCTGGAGAATTCCATGGACAGAGGAGCCTGGCGGGCTATAGTCATGGGGTTGCAAAGAGTCCGACACGACTGAGCGACTAACACTTTCACTTCAGAATACCTCTGGCAGGATGGGGGCATGTTAGTGATTCAAAGCATGGGCTCTGTGGGGAGAGACACCTAAGATCGAGTCCTTCCTGCCATTACCTGCTGTGTGACTTTGGGCAAGTGCCTTCACCTGTGTGGGCTGCTTTCTCCTCTGCAGAGTGAAGGAGATCCCTGTTATCCCCAGCCCAGGGATGGAATCGTGCAAGCAGCTCCCAGCAGGGATGCAGGTGGAGTGGGAGCCACAGAATACCAGTAAACTCACAGTCCAGTCTGACACACAGGGAAACTGAGGCACACAACAGGTCCATGCTGGGCCCAAGGTCACTCAGCTAAGTAGACTCAGAGAGAGAGTTAGACCTCAGACTCCCCGCCTGCAGTTCTTCCCCTGTCCCCACCCGTGCACCCTTAGAGCCCTAGTCCTCGCCCAACAGGGTCCTGAGCTTTTGCCAACTGGGACAAGGGTCTCAGCCACCTGCTGCGGCCTATCACACCCCACCTCTTACCAAGCCGCTGGACTCTAGCCTGTCCACCCACTCACTGGGGGCCCCGGCGATCTGCTGGGCAGTCCTGGATGCCGCCTGAGCGGCACTCACCTGGGCGCGTTCAGCTTCAGCCCCCAGGTTCAGCCACAGACCCTAGACTCGGACTTCAGTCTCCGCCCCCAGTCTGCCCCGCCTGCCTTATACCGACTTGGGGGCGGGGCCTCGGGGGACTGACCAATGGAGAGAGGCCATGCGGGGGCGTGCTCGGGGCGGGGCTCCCGGCCCCCAGCTCTATCCAGGGGCTCCCAGAGCGCCCCGCAGTTGTCATAGCAACTTGGGGACGCTGGCTATACAAGAATTGAGCTACTTTCCTTGGCCCTCACTGCTGTTGCTCCAGAGACGATGGAGGGCCAGCACAGCCCCCCAACCTCTTCACCCAGTGACCTTGGGCAAGTCCTCAAGGTCTTTCTTTTTGCTTTTAAAAATCTGCCACTTAAACTAAGCCAGGAGAGAGGTCGGCTCATTCCTTTCGATGCCCATCTTACAGATGAGCAAAGTGAGGATCAGAATGCTTAAATCAGGAAATTCCCTAGCAGTCCAGTGGTTAGGACTCCGCACTTTCACGGCAGAGTGCCCGAGTTCAGTCCCTGGTAAGGGAGCTAACATCCCAAAGCCGCGCAGCGCTGCCAAAAAATAAAAATATTTAAACCACTCCCCTTGGCTCACCTAGCGATTGAGGGATCTGATTCAATCCCAGCTCTGCCAGCCTCCAGAACCCTGGCGTTTGTTGCCACAGTTGGAATGACCACCCACACCTGGAAGGACCACCCACGTGGGCATGACCCTCCTTCCAAAGAGATGCAAAAGAAGAGCATGCCCCAAACATCCCAGGGACCCCGTCTGATCTCGAGCCCCACCATACACAACATTGTGTTGGCATGTGGCCCTGAGGTTCCAGAGCTGTGAAAACACAGTCCCCTGGGCCCCTGCCCATTTGTTCAGCTCTATCCAGCCTTCCCATGCTTGCCTTGGGCAGCTACCCCTCCCCGGTTATCACAGGCCAGTGTGAAAAATTGTTTGGAGCCCTGAAGCAATCAGGTTTAATTTAAACCTTCCCCAGGACACAAGCTTTGGCAGGAATCCACTGGTAAAATGACACCCTGGGCAATGGTCAAGGTTTTATTTCCAGTTAAGTCCAGGGATGGGGAGGGGAGGAGGAAGTCAAATCCCAATGGTTATCCATTTGGGATTTCGTGGCATACCTCTCCTTTCCTCCTTCTGCATCCTGGAGACCTAGGAATTTTACTTGAGAGATGCAAGGAGCACAGTGAAACCATCCACTTCTGTTCAACAATTATTTATTAGTTAAACTCCACCTGATGCAAAGAGCCAACTCTTTGGAAAAGACCCTGATACTAGGAAAGACTGAGGGCAAGAGAAGAAGGGGGAAGCAGAGGATGATCTGGTTATTAGATAGCATCACTGACTCAATAGACATGAATCTGAGCAAACTCCAGGAGATTGTGGAGGACAGAGAAGCCTGGTGTGTTACAGCCCATGGGTCGCAAAGAGTCAGACAGGGCTTAACAGCAATACAGTCTGACTCCAAGCTGAGTGATGCTGGGTAAAAGGAAATCCAGTCCAAGGTCCTGCACTCAGAAAACCACACACAAAGTGGGGGAGACAGAGCCAGATTGAGACAACTTCAGTGTGGGGCCAGGGCAGGCTGGAGGAGCCAGAGACCAAGAGGTCTGAGAGATAGGGGGAAAGAAGTTTGTGGAAGAGGATACAGCGTGAGCAAAGGCAATAAGGAAGGAAGGAAGGAAGTTTCAAGGCATGTTTCCAGAAGCCTGGACGAAACAGATTCCAAAAACTATGGGAAGCCCAGTCTCACCCTTAGAAGGGGGGATTATTTGCTAAGTGGGGTGCACTGGCCTATGAAGACTTGCCTCCCCAGCCCAGCCTCAGTCCCTGCCCTGGGCTTCAATGGGACTCAGCCACAGCCAGGAGCCTCTGGCCCTTCAAGGCCTCAGGGCCGGAACAGCGTGTATGATTCCGGAAGAACATCTTATCTTCATTGGCTACCAGCCAACGATAGAGATCGGCCAGGTTCTGGTCACAGATCCAGGGGTTACTAGAGATGTCAAAGCCGTCCTTCAGGTTCCTGGCAGCCTTCCCCAGGGAGGTCCAGAGGCCCGTGGGCACTGTGGTCAGCAAGTTGTTGGACAGATCCAGCATGTCCAGTTTCTGCAGACCTCGGAAGGCGCCGGCTGCCACCGAGGCCAGCCTGTTGTCATTCAGAAAGAGGTAGCGCAGTTTTGGCTGGGGTGCCAGAAGGCCCTCTCCGAGCACCCGCAGTCTATTGCCCTCCAGATGCAGCCGTTCCAAGCTCAAGGGGCCCCTCAGAAGGTCAGGGGGCAATGTCTGCAGGTAGTTATTGCTAAGGTCAAGGGTGAGCAGGTCGGTGAAATTCTCCAGGAGCCCAGGGGGCAGGGAGTGGAGATTGTTCTCAGACAGGTCTAGATGATGTAGGGCTTTCAGGCCGTGCAGCCATGAAGCTTCCAGAAACTTCAGCTGGTTTCCCTTCAGCACCAGGGTGCAGAGGGCAGCTGAGATCCGGAAGAGGCCAGGGGGCAGCCGGGTCAGGGAATTGCGGGTCAGGTCGAGCACCTTTAGTTGGGGCACGGGCAGCAGGAACTTGGGGGAGAGGTCCTCCAGTCTGTTGCTGGAAAGGTGGAGTTCCTGGAGGTTAGGGACCCCCTGGAGGAAGTCGGCAGGCAGCTGAGTCAGGTTGAAGAACTCCACGGCCAGAAAGATGGTGTCAGCTGGGAGGCTGTGGGGGATTTGGGCAGGTGGCTGGCAGGAGATGGAGCTGCCATTGACCGAGGAGGACACCAGACAGGCTTCAGGATTTGGGGTGACCCCCTGGGCTGAGACTACAAATAGCAGCAACAGGAAGAGTCTAGAAAGATGGGAGTCCCAGCCCACCAGGCTGCAGGCAATGACAAAAAAGAGCTTAATAAGTCAAAATTAAGATATTAGATACCCATCAAGATAAAAATACACCCAGAATCTGCCTGCTTCTTACCATATCTACTCTCACCAACCCAGACCCTGCCACTGCTTTGCTGGGCTGGAATAATGGAGTCACTTCCTCTCTTAGCTTCCACACTTGCTCCCCGCGCCCGCCCAGAGCTGCCAGAATTAACTCTTGTTCCAGGAAGAATTATAATTCTACAAAAGCCTGAGTTTCTTAGTCTGATCCTTAAATACTACCCTTTCCTATTGCCAGTCCAACCTCAATGCGCTATTAATTATTTGCAGTTTAACTTGCTAATTTCTTCTGCTCTCACTTGTTTTCTAGGTCATTTCTTATCTCCCTGGTTCCGTGTTTTGAAGACAGAGCCCACAAACTTTTATTCTCCCTGCAAAGTGCCAGCTCCAATGCTTTCCACAAAGCTTTCTTGACTCTCCCAAGCAGAAAACTGTTTCCTCTTGGGGACCAGTTGGGGTTTCTGCTCCTCATGGTCCCTCCAGCAGTGCTGCCCCAAGCCCAGCAGCACCAGAGACCACCTGAACACCCTTGGTTGCTACAACCCATGGACCACTTGGGGTTCCTATGCTGTGTGTATGTGTCAACTACAAACTGACACCTACCATCTACCTCTACAAGGATTAAATAATGTGCTGCTGCAGCTGCTGATTTTCAACACCCCCTGAAAGGAGTTCAGGGTGGAGAGCAGAAATGAGGCACTCTGTGCTTGGGGGTGAAGGGTGAGGTGGCAGTGGGCGGGGGCAACTGGCAGGACAAGTCTTCAGGTACTTATTTTCGGGAGCTACTTTTATGAGCCCAGTCCTTATATCTCCTTATATCTAGAAAAGCACTAAAATCCTTCATAGTGATGAGTGCTCCCTGTGACTAGCAGAAAGCTTCTACCAAACAAACAAACAAACAAAATATATATATATATGCTTGATTGCATGTACTCCTCCTTCACAAAATCACATCTATACTGACCTCCCCAACCCTGCCTCTTTGGAGCAGTCTCTCAGAGCTATCCGAGGTGCTGTTTTCCAGGTTGCAGTCCTCATTTTGCCCCAAAGAAAACTGAACTTGCAACTCTCGCATTACGCATTTTCTGCATTGACATACGGGAGTGAGTCTGTCCTTTGGAGCAGCCTGAGTGTCAGTCTGCTCCAGCCTGCGGGCCAGTGTCTGGACCTGGAACTTCAGTGGGTCAGACAGACTGTTATCTCCGCAGTGTTCATGTCAGTTCTGCCCAGGACGGGTCGGGTGGGGACCTACCTCTGTTTTCGCTCTGGGTTCCGAGAGGACATGGTGGCCTCTCTATTTTCCATCCAGGTTCCCTTGGTCTAGCAAGGTGGCCTTATACCAGCCTAAGCTACGGGCAGGGGCAGCAACCGTAGGGAAGTCTCCACCCACATCCTGTTCCTGATAGGGGCTGACCTGAGCCAGGCGGGGCGGGGCGGGGGGTGGGGTGCGGGGGAGGAGGAAGGGAGGGGTCAGGATTGCAAAATTGCTTCCTGGAAAGGGAAGGACAGGCAGGGGGCTGCCCACCCCTTTCTTGACCTTGTTTCTACCTAGTTTTTCTTTCCCCGAGTCCTGCTTTTGGAGAGTGGGTACCCAAGGGTCTCTGAGGCTGAGTTCCCACATCTCCTAACCTAGGAATCAAGGGTCAGGCTTGCAAGGTGCCAGTCTGTCCTGGGGGATGGGGACATCTCTTTGAGCAAGAGGTACTATTTACAATAAATTTGAGCAACCTGGAAGCTCAATGGAGAGAACAACAACAACAAAAAAACACACTTGTCATAAATTCATGACATAGTCTATTTTTTAAAATAAAATTTTAAAAAATGGAATTCAAAAGCAAGTGATGCCAAAAGTCCCCACAGTCTTTGAACAATGGCCTGTGCTGTGTGCTAAGTTGCTTCAGTCATATCTGACTCTTTTCGACCCCATGGACTGTAGCCCACCAGGCCTCTCTGTCCATGGGATTTCTCGGGCAATAATACCGGAGTTGAAGCAGGAAAGGAACATGCCAAACTGACTCCATCTTGAAAAAGAAGGAAAGTCCATCTTACATTCCTAGTGAAATTTGGATTATGTGCCTGGTAGCCATGGAGATCACATACCTATGGCCGAATAGGCCTTCCAGACTGGTAGACACCAGATTCTATACCAAGATTTCCCTTCGCCAGAAAGAATGTAATAATCCTGCATGTAGTCAATCACCTTTGTAATCTTTATGGGCCCACTGGTGTAGGTTACAATGAATAACCAGCTGACCCTTCTGATTATGAACCATGGCTGTAACCTGATTTTATCTCCCTTTAACATTTTCCAGGCTAGGTTTAAAGAATCTGGGGATGTGGGCTTGAGCATGTACACTTAAGGTACATAAAGTTTTCACAAAAGTCAGTCAGTGTCTCTGGCTAAAGGGGAAACCTTGCCTAGGACCCGCCAGTGTAGTAAGCTGTATTCCACAATCCACGCTGTCTTTCTGAGTGAGTTTGTTTCCCGGATCATTTGGCTATAACATTTAGTGCGTTGGTGGTATAGTGGTGAGCATAGCTGCCCTCCAAGCAGTTGACCTGGGGAGCTCCTCACTTTGAGGAGACAAGTCCCATTTGGGGCTACTCCAAGGCCTCATGGCTCAAATCTTCTAGAGGGGAGAAGGTGCCTTGCCCTTCGGGAAAGATTCCGTTCCTTGAAGCCTGGATCTTTCATATTAGTGGGTGGTGGATGGCAGCAGGGGAGTTGAGCACTCAGGTAAGGAGGTTCCCACTCAGCAGGGTAGAAGAGGGGGCCTGATCAAACCCCCTGGGAGGGAATGGGAAATACACTGACCGTGACTGTTACAAAGGAGATGATGTCTGCGTCGTCTTGAGGTCAATTATTAACAGGCGATTGCGAGAGTGATTTGGGGGGAAGAAACTTGGTCTTTGTGTGCTCATATTCTGCCCTCCCTGAGGAGGTGTCCCATCTGCTGTGAAATTCTTGACCCCCTCAGAATTGTCAGGTTAGAAGGAAGGGGATACATAAGTGAGTACAAATTGGCTTTTCCAGAGACAGCCTGGGATGTGGGATATTTAACCCTTCTGTATTTTCATCTGCACCCAATCAAGCTCACCAAGCCAGAATGGACTTTAAAAGTTAACGGAGAAACACTCCTGGACCACGTGGCTTTCTGATTTGGCTGCACCAACCGGCAGGTGAAGATCTCCCTCTGGGATCTGGCAGGTAAGGCTCTTCTCACCGCAATCAGGAAGAAGGCGGAATGGCGATTTAAATGTTTCATTGAGTGGAAATAACAGATGTACTTAGGGTACCAAGAACTTTGTAGACAGAACAAAAAGGAAAAGTAGAAGAAGGTCCGAGAAGGTAAGCAAGATGGGGGGAAGTGAATCTAAGGCAACTGTATTGGAGTGCATGATTAA
Organism: Oryx dammah; assembly: GCF_014754425.2. NCBI lineage: Eukaryota > Metazoa > Chordata > Mammalia > Artiodactyla > Bovidae > Oryx > Oryx dammah. The sequence continues at coordinate 90,021,938 of NW_024070189.1, forward strand.
AATTTTAAAGAAGGGATTAGGAGGAGACTATAGGGTGAAGATGAAGCCTAACCGCCTCCACGTACTCTGTGAGGTCGAATGGCCCCCTGTGGGAGTAGGATGGCCACCGAGGACACCATGAACCTAAAAATAGTGGAAGGAGTCTATGCAGTAGTCACAGGAGAGCCGGGACACCCAGACCAGTATCCATATACTGACTCATGGCTAAGGTTAGCTCAAGACCCTCCTCCTTGGACGAGGTTCTGAATCCAGAAGGGAAAAGGAAAAATATTAATGACCCCAAAATTAACTGGTGATAGAAAAGAAGTTCTGTAGGATTTGGATGGGGAGTGCTCCACCAGGACCGGAAGCCACCTTAATGCCCTACCCAGGGCCAGGTGAAGTTCCTGCAGCAGCCTGCTGCTCCTCCACCAGCTTCCCCGGAGATCATGGCGCCCCCATTCCGGCAGGCTCCGATCCCCGTGGTAGGAGCCTCTGGTCAACGCCCCCAGGATTCCGCCTCGGCCGGACCTCCCAGGCTGTACCCGCCTCTCCCAGTGAGTACAGACAAAAAGGGGGAAGGAAACACAGGAATTAGAGGCTGTGTTCCACTCAGGAACACAGGGTAAAAACCCCCACTGCAGCTGCCCCTCAGAGAGGTACAGCAGCCCCCGTTCCAGGACGCAGACGGACACTACCACCAGCTTCCTGTAGCCTATTGTTACCAACCATTTTCCTCTATGGATATATTAAACTGGCAGAGACACACTCCACCGTACTCAGGGGAGCCACAAGGTATGATTAGACTGATGGAGACTATTTTTTTCAAACCTACATGGTTTCAAACCCACCCTACATGGGATGACATAATCCAACTACTAGTCTCCCGTCTCAGCACTGAAGAAAGACACAGGATCCTAACTGAGGCCAGAAAATGGCCAGGAGAAATGGCACCTGAGGGTACTGTAAACCCACAGTGGTGGGCAGAACAGGCTGCCCTTGATGAGAGAGAGGCCCAAATGGGACTCTAACACAGAGGAAGGGAGGGGCCACTTGGAGAGATATGGGGCGGCTATTTTACAAGGCCTCAAGGGGGAGCCTGAAAACCTATGAATATGGTAAAACCCTCCAAAATGATTCAAAGGGAAACCAAATCACCCTCTGAGTTCTACAAAAGACTGTGCAAGGCGTGTAGACTTTATACACCAATAGATCCAGAGCCCTCTGGGTCTCAGATGGTAATAAATGCAGGCTTTGTGTCTCAAGCCTATCCCGAAAATGTCAGATGAGGGGACACCAAGTGATATGAATTTTTATCATCCCTGAATGCTTAGTACCTTTGTTGGGAAGAGACTTACTGTCTAAACTGGGGGCACAAGTGGCGTTTTCCCCCCACGAAAGACCCACTCTTTGAGTGGGCTCAACCACCTATTTACTTTCCCTCTTGGTAACCCAAGATGAATGGAGGTTGCACCATCTCCTGGAAGGGAAAACAGATGGGCTAAACAGTTGAGAGAGAGAGAGTTAACTCGACAATTCCTTGAGGTCTAGGCAGAAGACAACCCCCTCCCCCACCCCCCACCCCACCTCACCCCCCGCCCCGACCCGGGCTTGCAAAACAACAAGCCCCAGTGGTAATAGAACTCAAACCCGGTACAATTACATCAGCACCAGCCTTGGGCATGCCAGACCTTGCTAAGCTGTTTACGTGACTGAAAAGCACAAGGTGGCTATGGGAGTGTTGACCCAGACCATGGGGGCATGGGACAGACCCATGGCTTATCTCTCAAAACGGCTGGACAACATTGCTACGGGGTGGCCGGGATGCTGACGGGCAGTTGCTGTGGTTGCCTTACTGGTCCGGGAGGCAACCAAGTTGATTTTGGGCCAAGATTTGATTGTAAAAGCCCCCCATAAGGTCAACACTCTCCTGCGAGGGGACCCCCATAAATGGCTGTCAACATCCCGGATTACTCAATGCCAGGAACTGTTATGTGAGAAATCCCATGTTACTATTGAGCCTTGTCAGGCCCTAAATCCAGCCACTCTCCTTCCTGTGGGAGAAGGTGGGCCCTCATACGATTGCAAGGAAATCCTAGAAGTTTATGCCAGCAGACCCGACTTGAGAGACCAGCCAATCCAAGACCCAGACTGAGTCCTGTACACCAGTGGCTCCAGCCTGGTGAAACAAGGGCAACGGCTGTCAGGATATGCAGTGGTCACGGAAGAAACAGTCGCTGAGGCTCGCTCTCTGCCGTCACACTGGTTGTTCAATGGGCTGAACTGTATGCTCTAATTCGGGCCCTCCAGCTGTCAAAAGGGAAGAAGACAAACATTTACACAGACTCCAGGTATGCTTTTGCTACTTTACATGTACATGGGGCTTTATAGAAAGAGAGAGTTCTGACAGCCAACGGAAAGGACATCACAAACAAAGAAGAAATCTTGACTCTATCAGATACTGTATGGGAACCTGAAAAGGTAGCAGTGATGCATTGTTGGGGTCACCAAAAGGAAGACACCCCACAAGCACGGAGAAACTGACCAGCAGAGAAAGCCGCAAAACGTGCGGCTGAGAAATTTGGGGCTGCTAGTGGGGTATCCATGGGAACCTTTGTACTCTTAAAACTGCCTGAGTTAACCTTGACTCTCCCACAGTATGCCCTGGCCCAAGACCAGCTGGCTGAAGCAGAAAGGGCCACCAAAAATGAAAAAGATTGGTGGGAACTATCGGATGGCAGGTTACTGGTACCCAAGGTATTAGCCCCCACACTGGTAACTCAGGTTCACCAGGCAGCTCACTTGGGACATGACAAAATGGAATAATTAATTTGAAAAGATTTCTTAACTCCACGACTTTCCTCCTGATGTAGAATGGAATCCTGGAACTGTTCTGCTTGCTGACAGGTCAATGCTGCCCCTGGACATAAACTAAAAACCTCTAGGAATACAGTTAAAAGGCATTCTACCCTTTGAACATTTAGAAGTGGACTTTACTGAGATGAAACCCTGCCGATACTATCGTTATTTACTGGTCATGGTATGTACCTTCTCAGGATGGGTGGAGGCCTTCGCCACCCGAACTGAAAAAGCAAATGAAGTGGCTCACTGTCTGCTTGGAGAAATAATCCCCAGATTCAGGTTCCCAACCAGTATAGGATCAGACAATGGCCTTGCTTTGTAGCCGACTTAATTCAACAGGTATGTAAAGCTCTAAATATCAAGTGGAAATTACATAGGGCATATAGGCCCCAGAGTTCCAGAATGGTGGAAAGAACCAACCGAACTCTTAAAGAGTCACTTTCAAAATGGATCATAGAGACTGACTGTTCATGGATGGATTTGCTTCTGGCAGCCTTACTCAAATTAAGAGTAACCCCGTGTTCCCATGGTTATTCTCCTTATGAAATTATCTACGGGAGGTCCCCTTGTATAGTGAGACAGGTGTCAACAAACTTGCCACAGACAAGGGGAGGTGAGATTTCACACAGATGGAACAACTAGCTAAGGTAATAAATCAGGTAACTAAGTTTGTACAAGAAAGGGTGCCGTACCCGCTTGGGGAACAGATTCAAGAGTTCGTGCCTGGTGATCAGGTGTGGGTCAAGGACTGGAAACACGACTCCTTGGCCCCACATGGGAAAGGTCCATATACTGTTGTTCTAACCACACCTACGGCAGTTAAAGGTACAGGTATCGCTCCCTGGATCCACCATACGAGGGTGAAGAGAGCATACCACACAGACCTGGAGGACGCCGAGTGGACTATGCAAAAGGACCCCGCTGATCCCCGTGAAGCCAAGATCATCTTAAAGAAGAGGTGAAGCTCTACAATCACCTGCTGCTACAAGGACTTGCCGGAATCATCTTGAGACTCACCATCGTTTCAGTACAAGGAGGGACCTGTGCTATAGTTAAAGTTGAATGTTGTGTATAAATTCCTGATTTATCTGGCAATATATCAGCCACCCTAGATGACATGAAAGGTCAGGTAAAAGCTATGACTGCTGATAATCTTCCTTTTTGGACTTCTGTTCTATCATGGGTAAAGGGTGACTGGTGGAAAACTATATTAACCATTGCTATAGCTGTTCTGTCGACTCTGTTATGTGGACCTTGTATTCTCCAATGTGTTGTTAACTTTGTATCACAGAGGCTGACTTCATTTACCCAAATATATACCAGGAAATCTAAAATGCAGTACATTCCGATGAGTGATACTCACACTGGAAGTTGAGAGCATCAAGAGCGGGTAATGAAGGAGGAAAGGAATAGGCCAAGCTGACTCCATCTTGAAAAAGAAGTAAAATCCATCTTACATTCACAGTGAACTTTGGACTATGTGCCTGGTAGCCATGGAGATCACATACCTACGGCCGACAGGCCTCCCAGACTGGTAGACACCAGACTCCATACCAAGATTTCCCTTCGCCAGAAAGGATGTAATAATTCCCTATGTAGTCAATCACCTTTGTAATCTTTATGGCACCCACTGGTGTAGGTTACAATGAATAACAAACTGACCCTTCTGATTATGAATCATGGCTGTAATCTGATTGTATCTCCCTTTAACATTTTCCAGGCTAGGTTTAAGGAATTTGGGGATGTGGGCTTGAGCATGTTCACTTAAAGTATATACGGTTTTCACAAAAATCGGTCGGGGTCCCTGGCTAAAGGGGAAACTCTGCCTAGGACCCACCGGTGTAATAAACTGCATTCCACAGTCCACGCTGTCCTTCTGAGTGAGTTTGTTCCCAGAGGGTTTGGGTATAACAGAGTGGGTGCCATGTCCTCCTCCAGGGGATCAAACCCAGATCTCCTGCATTAGCAGGCAAATTCTTTACCATTGAGCCACTGGGGAAGCACAATGGTCTGGGAGGGACTAAACCTGGTTCTGAATTCTAGCTCCACTGTAACCACTTTGTGTTGGGAACTTGGGTGAGGGGCTTAAATTTCCTTGGCCATAGTTTCCCCACCTGTGAAGAGGAACTCAGTCTCTGAGGGCCCCTCCTCTTCTTTATTTCTTCAGCTGATGCTGATGTGACATTTGTTTTGACTCTTTCTCCTTTCCTAATAAATGCATCTGAAGGCTACGAATTTCCCTTTAAGAACTGTCTTAGCTGCATCTCACAGGTTTGGCTATTCAGTGTTTTAATTCCCATTAAGTTCTAAGCACTCAGGTGTGACATAGTACCTATTTTTTAAAAAAACCTTATTGGATTTGTTACAGCATTGCTTCTGTTTTATGTCTTGTTTTTTTGGCCCCGAGGCATATGGGATCCTAGCTCCCCAACCAGGCATCGAACCCACACTCTCTGCATTGGGAGGTCAAGTCTTAACCACTGGAATGCAGGGAAGGCTGGTGATGTATTATCTTTATCTGTATGCCTGACCATGGCCTCTCTTCGCCAGGCCCGTCTTTAGTCCCTGTTTGGTTGTGAGGATGGTAAAGTGGACACAGAGGCGGAGAGAGAAACAGGCAGGGTGGCAGAGACAGGCAAAGATAAAGAAGGACAGATCACCACCTACATAAATACACAGATACAGACAGTGATAAAGTGACAGGGAAAGTACATAGAACCAGAAACATGGACAGAACAAGACACAGAGCCAAGAACAACAGATATGCAGAGATGGACGCACAACAACAGGCAAAGGACCTGAACAGATGTCTTTCCAAAGAAGATACACAAATGGCCAACAGGCATACGAAAAGGTACTCAACACCACTAATGATCAGGAGAATTCAAATCAAAACTAAAATGAGGGGCTTCCCTGGTGGCTCAGTGCATACAGGAAACACAGATTCAATCCCTGATCCAGGAAGATCCCACAGGCCATGGAGAAACTAAGCCTGTGTGCCGCAACTATTGAGCCTGTGCTCTAAAGCCCGGAAGCTGAAAATACTGAGCCCACATACCTCAACTACTAAAGCCTGCGCGCCCTAGAGCCTGTGCTCTGCAACAAAGAGAAGCTACTGTGAGGAGAAGTCCACGATACACTTCAAGTACAGAGTAGCCCCCACTTGGCACAACTAGAGAAAAGCCTATGCAGCGTGAAGGCCCAGCACAGTCCGAAATATATAAATTTAAAACTACTAATAATTTTTTAAAAACCCACGCGATGTCACCCACACCTGTTAGAATGACTTCATAAAAAAGACAAGATATAACAAGTGTTGGTGAGGATGCAGATAAAGGGGAACCCTCATATGCTGCTGGTGGGAATGTAAATTGGTGTAGCCACTAGGGAAAATAGTATAGAGGTTCCTCCAAAGAACTAAAAATAGAGCTGCCATATGATCTGGCAATCTCACTTCTGGGTATGTGTCCAAAGGAAATGAAATCAGTATCTTGGAACAGATATCTGACCTCCCATATTCATTACGGAGTTAGTCACAATAGCCAAGACAGGGAGACAACCTGAGTGCCCATCTGCGGATGCGAGGATAAAGACGTGGTGCATACATATGATGGAATATAACTCAGTCATAACACGCAGGCCAGTCCTGCCAGTTGGGACAATACGGATGAAACTTGAGGGCATTATGCTAAGTAAAGTAAAAGTGACAGTGTTAGTCGCTCAGTCGTGTACATCTCTTTGTGACCCCATGAACTGTAGCCCACCAGGTTCCTTTGTCCACGGGATTTTCCAGGCAAGAATACTGGAGTGGGTAACCATTCACTTCTCCAGGGGATCTTCCTGATTCAGGGATCAAACTCAGGTCTCCAGCATTGCAGGCAGATTCTTTTTCGTCTCAGGCAGAAAAAGACAAATGCTGAATGATCTCAGTTATGTAAAATAACCACATTCATAGAACCCCAAGAGTAGAATGGTGGTTGCCAGAGGCTGATGGGGAGGTGAAGGAAACGGAGAGATGTTAGTCGAAGGGTAGAGAGTTCCAGCTATAAGATGCATAAGTTCTGGGAATGTAATGTACAGCATGGTGATTAGTTAATAAGACTGTACTGCTACACTTGAGTTTTTTTCCCCATTTAGTCTTTTTTGAATTTGTTACAATATTGCTTTTGTTATTTATATTTTGTTTTTTTTTGGCTGAGAGGCATGTGGGATCTTAGCTGCCCACCAGGGATGGAACTTGCTCCCACTGCATTGGAAGGCAAAGTCTTAACCAATGGACCACCAGGGAAGTCCCTGTACTGTATACTTGAAAGATGCTAAGCATATATCTTAAATGTTCTTACTACACACACACACACACACACACACACACACACACACACACACACAAAGTTACTATGTGAGGTAATGGATGTGTCAACCTTATTGTGATAATCATCTTAATGCATATAAAATGCATATAAAATATATCAAATCATCAAGATACTCACTGGAAACCTACACAATGTTATATGTCAAATATATTTCAATCAAGCTGAAAAAACACACACACAGGTTCATAAGGAGCTGCTAAGATACTGCAGATGGTGACTGCAGCCATGAAATTAAAAAATGCTTACTCCTTGGAAGGAAAGTTATGGCCAACCTAGATAGCATATTCAAAAGCAGAGACATTACTTTGCCAACAAAGGTCCGTCTAGTCAAGGCTATGGTTTTTCCAGTAGTCATGTATGGATGTGAGAGTTGGACTGTGAAGAAAGCTGAGCGCTGAAGAATTGATGATTTTGAACTGTGGTGTTGGAGAAGACTCTTGAGAGTCCCTTGGCCTGCAAGGAGATCCAGCCAGTCCATTCTAAAGGAGATCAGTCCTGGGTGTTCTTTGGAAGGAATGATGCTAAAGCTGAAACTCCAATACTTTGGCCACCTCATGCGAAGAGTTGACTCATTGGAAAAGACTCTGATGCTGGGAGGGATTGGGGGCAGGAGGAGAAGGGGATGACAGAGGATGAGATGGCTGGATGGCATCACTGATTCGATGGACGTGAGTCTGAGTGAACTCTGGGAGTTGGTGATGGACAGGGAGGCCTGGCATGCTGCAGTTCATGGGGCTGCAAAGAGTTGGACACGACTGAGCAATTGAACTGAACTGAAGATACTGTCTTGGTGTTGTGTGTGTCTTTGTTTAAATCAGTCTTCCCATGAAAAGGGAGGATGGTGGGTGTCGGGGTATGTCTGTCCTGTTTACGACTCTATCCCCAGAGCCCAGCATACAATAGGTGCTTAATCGACTCAGGCTGGAAGGAAGAGCTGTGAACTGTAGCAGTGTAATGCTAAAGCAATTTCTTAAAATGAAATCAGATCATGTCCCCTGTTTAAAAGTCTCTGATGGCTTCCTGTCCCACTTAAAATTCAGAAGGCTGGAGGGAGGGGGAAGTGAGGAGGGAGGGTTTAATGGGGACAGAGTTTCAATTTGGGAAGATGGATAAATCCTGGAGATGGATGGTTGACTGAACAACAATGTGAATGTGCTTAATGCCATTGAACAGAACACTTAAAATGGCTCAAGTGGCAAATTTGATTGTATATGTTATTTACCACAGTTTAAAAAAATTTAGGGACTTCCTTGGTGGTCCAGTGGTTAAGACCCTTTCTTCCAATGCAGGTGCATGGATTCAATCCCAGGTTAGGGAACTAAGATCCCACATGCTTCCTGTGCAGCCAAATAATAATAATAAATTTTTTAAAAGGGAGCTAACATTAAAAAATAATTGCACTCTTCACTAGCAAGGCCCTGCCTGCCTGAGGCCCTGTGCTCCTCACCCGTCTCACCTCCAGCTGCTCCCCTTTTATCCAGGCTGCTGCACCCACACGAATTGCCTCCACCCTCTTCCAAACTTGTTCCTACCACAGGGCCTTTGCACTGGCTGTTCCCTCTGCCAGGAACACTCTCTGCACATCTCATAGGTGCTCCTTCTAGCCCATCACATCTCAGATCCTCCAGAAGCCCCGCCCCCCAGCACATTATCTGATTTTTCCTTTATTACCTGCAACCGCGGTCAGTGGCTCAGTCATATCTGACTCTTTGCGACACCATGGTCTGTCACCTGCCAGGCTCCTCTGTCCATGGGATTCTCCAGGCAAGAATATTAGAGTGGGCTGTCATGCCCTCCTCCAGGGGATCTTCCCCACCCAGGGATTGAACCCACGACTCTTGCATTACAGGTGGATTCTTTACCCATTGGGAAGCCCCTTCCTTCATTACACCTATCACTAATTTAAATCAAGGCCTAATTCGTGTGTGTGTATGTGTGTGTGTGTGGTCGGTCTCCCCCACTAGGCTGTGAACTCCATGAGGACAGGGGGGTCTTGGTTTTCACAGTGTCCAGCACATAGGAGGTGCATAATAAATATTTCCTGAAGGATTAGTCAGAAACTGGCGCCTGTACAGATAGAGATGGGGACCCCCGCAAACTCTCTACATTCCCATACCCACCTCCCCAGAATTCTGTCTGTGGCTGTGACCCAGCATTGAGTCTCGGGATGCTCCCATCTGGTCCCAGGCTCCGCCCCTGTCAAAGCCCCTCCCCCAGGAGACAGAGCAGACCCAGAGCCTTGAGGGCCGGTGGTTGTAAACAGTTTTATTGATGGGGGGCAGGTAGGGGAGGCAAACTCCAGAGAGGGTCCAGGACTCAGCTGGCCACTCAGCTGGCATGCATGGTCAGCTGGAGGTCAAGGGGGAGGTCACAGAGGACGGGTGGCATGGGACCCTCTGACCACCCTGGGGCTGTATTTACAGGGGGGCCCGCCCGCCTTAGCCGTCCCCCAGACCGCCCGAGCCCTTAGACAGCTGCCACTGTGACATCTGGACAGGCCTCCCGAGCCCCTGCCTAAAACCCCTGCCGCATCTCCCCTCGAACTCCTAACCGGCACCTCGGAGGCCCCCGGCCCTCTGGAAGCCCCGGCGTCGGCTCAGCCAACGCCCAGGCCGCTGGGACCTCCGCGCTCACACACAGACACGCACACTGCGCGTGGCTGTCGCCACACACACGCAGCAGCAGCCTGCAGGCACACACGCACGCCTCCCTCCCCTGCCTGGCCCCTTGCACACGGACACGGCATGCACACACACACACACACCCACACACGCCAGGGGCCGGGTGGAGGAGGGCGGCTTTGGGTGATTGGGTGGGGCGGGGGGGAGCTTGGGTCTGCAGGTGCGCTCCCCGCCCCATTCCCACCGCCTCCAAGCGCCACCCCCCGCCCCTCGGCCGCCACCCCGAGAACGGAGTTGTGCAATTGGTTTAGAAAACTGCAAAAGAAACGCAAATTGGAAAACAAACCAAAATCCACGCGCAGAAGGTCAACCTCAAATCCATAGCACATTCCGCCCGCCCCGTCTGCCCGCCGCAGACCCCCTCAGTGTCCTGCGGCTCTGGGGGCGCGTTGGGGTGGGGGGGAGGCCGAGCCCCTTGTGCTTCCCTGCGGCGGAGGGGAGCCCCCGCCCCCCCCCCCCCCCGCGCGGCCGGGCTGGGGGTCTGAGCACCCACTTGGGAGCTGGCCCCGGGCTCTCGCTCCTGGTTCCCGTGGCTGGCACCGCCGAGGCGCGGGGCCGCGGCCTAGGGCACGGGGGGCGCAGTCCTGTCGGGGCCCCCGTAGGAGAGCAGGTGGGCCAAGTCCGTGACCGGCCGGGCGTGGCGGCCGCGGGGCCGGGCCTCGCCGCTGTTGATCGTGTGCGTGCGGCGCAGCGCGGCGGCCGGCGGGGCGTGCGCGCCTGGTCTCCGGAGACTGCCTGTGGGCGGCGGGCTCCAGGGCCGCGGGAAGCCGTCGGTGGACGAGCTGGGGTCCGAGGGTCCCGTGGGCGCCGACACCACCCGCCGGCGGTCCGGGCTGGCGTGGGGGGTAAGCGGGAAGTCGCCGTGGGAGGCGCGGCCCGGGCGCGCGGTGAAGAGGCGGGCGTCTGGGGCCCCCGGCTCGCCCGGCGCGGGGGGCGGCTCAGGGGCGCGGCCGGGGGCCAGCAGCAGGAGCGAGGACGAGGCGGAGGCCGTGAGCAGCGCGGGGCCGTGTTCCCAGGCGCGGGGGCCCAGGGTGTGCGGGTGCGGGGTGGGCAAGCGCTTCTGGGGCAGCGGCGTCTGCTCGGGCGTGGGCAGCAGCCCGGAGTCCAGGTCGTGGGGGCCGCCCTGCAGCAGCGTGGCCTTGGTCCAGCCGTTCTGCATCAGGGGCGCCAGCAGAGCCTCCGGGGGACCCCCGGGCCCGCCGCCGCCGCCCCCGGCCCGGCCTCCGGGGCCGCCCGCCCGGCGCTCTCCCAGGCGGCTGACGCTCAGCACGGCCTCGCCGCCCCCGTGTGCCAGGATGGCCTCCTTGTCCTTGCGGCGGGCCAGTTCGCGCCGCTCGCGGAGCCCCACGTACCAGCCCACGCTGAAGCCGGACACCACGGCGCCCACCACGAAGGCCGCCACCGATGACGTCACCAGCAGGTTCACCGACACCAGCCCAGCGCGCTCCTCCGAGAGGCTGGCGCGCAGGAGTCCTGGCAGGGAGCGCGGCGTGAGAAGGGCTGGCGGACCGTCCCCTGCGCACCTCCCGTGACCTCCAGCCGGTCTGTCCACCTCTCTGCTCAGGGGCGTCTCTCTGACCCTTTCAAAGCCCATTTGCCCATCCGTCTGTCCCCTGGCATCTGTGTTCCTAAAATCTGTCTGTCCTTCTGCCTGTCTCTTGGCCTCTCTCTGCCCTCCCTCCCGTCCCCGTCTGTCTGTCCTTTTCCCACTACCCTATCTGGAACTGGGGCCCCTTCCCAAGCCCTGAGGGACGTCAGTGTATCCGACCCATTCAGGTGTGAGAACCCTGGAGGACCAGGACCTAGAGTCCCCAGCCTCCTCCCCTCTCCCCTCTTACCTGTGCAGTCCCCTAAGCCTGAAGTGCTGGCCCCAGACACGTCCTGCTCAAAGGTGGCGCTGATGGGGGGGGTGGGCAGAGAGGCACGGAGCTGTGGTTGGTGGGGGTGGGGGACTCCCGATCATCAGGTGGCTCAGTCACCCTGCCCCACCTCCCACTTCCCCAGTACCTGGTGCCAGGGCTCAGGAAGACGCAGGAGCCATCTGGGGCCCACCCGCAGTAGGGGTCCTGACTGCCAACGCAGTTCCTAGGGCAGACAAGGGACCCGGCAGGCAGATCAGCCAGGCTTTCTGCAGAGGCACCTCTTACCGTCAGCTCTGGGAGTTCCCAAGACACATCTGAGCAGTGGGGGCCATTCCTTCCCCATTTTATGGATGAGAGAACTGAGGCTCAGGAACGTTTACTTTTGTCCAAGGGACAGAGCCGGGACTGGAGCCCAGGTTTTGGATCTGTGCTATGGCATCACTACTACCATGATGGTGGGCACAGGGCCAGGCTGCTCCATGCGGAGGGCTCACTCTGAGTCCACGAGTGTGCCAGTATTTTGCAAACATCTGTTCCCTGGTCCCCAGCTTCTGCTTCTCTAAGAAATGTCTGTCAGATCCCATCCTGCTCTGCCCACAGATCTCTGGGGCTCGCACCTCACTCTGGGGGTGGGGGAAGGAACCCAAGTCCTCCTGAGGCTCACAGACCCTGCCCAACCTGTCCCGTCTTCTCCTTCCCCTTCACTCACTCTGCTCCAGCCACAGAGGCCTTCTCACTGTTCACCAACACACTCAGCATTCCTGCCCCAGGACCTTTGCACATGCTCTGCCCTCTGTCCATCATTCAGAGTCAGAATGCTGTTGGAGCCTGCACTTGAACTTGACTCTCCCCTTCTTTCCATGCCCACCTCCCTTCACTTCCCTTGCCCACAGCTGGCCGGGGGCAGGGGGCACTCACTTCATGCATCCTGAGTATTGCTGGCAGCGCGCCACGGGCACTCGGACCACACAGCGGGGGAAGGCTGCCAGCAGGCCGCCCGAGGCCGCATCCAGCTCCAGGCTCAGCAGCCGGTGCCCTGTCTCGCCACCTCCAGACCGTCCACACCTGGGGGTGAGCAAACTGGTAAGACTCAAGGGGAACGCCCTGTCTCCCTGCCCGCTGGCCCTGCCTCTTGGCCTCTGCCAGCCTCACCTGTCAGGCCGGTAGGTCTCAAATTCCTCCAGGAAGACACTGGGCCCTGTGGTACCTGAGGCACTGGCGTTGGGCCAGACAAGGAACTTGAGGACCGTGCCTGCCTCAGACCCCAGGAAGACAACGGTCTGGTTGCCCCAGGGGCCGGCGCCCACGTCCACAGCCACTCGGGTCAGCTGGTGCCTGGGGCCAGGGTGGTGCAGAAGTCAGGCTGCTGCCCAGCCCCCATGGCCCCTTGTGTGCACGCGGAGACACCACCCACGCTGTGCAAGGTGGGCATGGGCGTGTTTCCAAGGGTGCACATCACAGAGAGAAACAGACGCCCAAAGCCAGCTCCTCCCTGGGCTCCTGCCTTCATCTCCCCATCTGCCTCCCTCTCTGTGTCTCCCTCCATCTCTGTCTTCCCCTCGTGTCATGTCGGAAGTTGCCCCTATGCTCCCTTCTCACCCACCACCCTGGCCTGGGCTCTTGTCCCCACCCAGGCCTGGCCACCAGAACCCCAGCCAAGTGTAGGAACTGACCGCATCAGAGTCCGAACAATCCAGGGTGCGTGGCCCAGGGAGGGTACGGCCTCGTCCATCAGAGGGTGCGTCTTGACAAAGTTGAGGATCTCGTCCGGGAAGGCGCTCGAGGCATTGTACTGCATGCCAGGAGCTGCGCAGCACCCGGGCCTGGGGCGGGGGCGGGGGTGAGGGCGTGGTCAGGGCAGACCTAGAGGCCCCCACTCAGGCTCTGATTCACTAGGGTGCCCCTGCTCCAAGGGCCTCAGTTTTCTCCACCTGCATAATGGCTACAGCTGACCTCTGTGCTGTGCTGTGCTTAGTTGCTCACTCGTGTCCAGCTCTTTGTGACCCCATAGACTTTAGCCCACCAAGCTCCTCTGTCCATGGGGATTCTCCAGGAAGGAATACTGGAATGGGTTACCATGCCCTCCTCCAGGGGATCTTCCCAACCAGGGATCAAACTCAGGTCTCCTGCATTGCAGGTGGATTCTTTACCATCTGAGCCACCAGGGAAGCCTAAGAATACTGGAGTGGGTAGCCTATCCTATCTCCAGGGGATCTTCCTGACCCAGAAATTGAACCAGGGTCTCCTGCATTGCAGGCAGATTCTTTACCAGCTGAGCTACCAGGGAAGCCCACAGCTGACCTCAGCAACAGCTAAACAAGAGCCTGGGAGTCCCAGCCCTCAGATTCAGGGTTAGGATCCTACCCGGGTACCCACTGCAGGATGGAGGGGCCTCTCACCGGGGCCGTGGCACCTGATCCTCTGGCACGGGTGTCCAGATGGACTCAGGGGACTTCTGCTCACGGAAGCGGCCCTCAAACACGGCAGCCACCTGTGTCATGTCAAAGGCGCAGACAGCCGAGCCGGGGATGCTATAGGTGGAGGCAGATGAAAGGAAGTGGTGAGCCTGGCGGGGTGGGGAACTGCCCTGGGCAAGCGTGTGGAGGAGTGTTTGTCCTCTGGAGCAGTCAGACCTTCACTTCCCTAGGCCAGAGTTGCTGCCCACCCGTCCAATCCAGTCATTCCACCATCTGAGCAATTCTCAGACTGGTTCACAGCTCAGTTCCTCCATGGCCACCCATATCCAGGTGCCCCTGTCACTTGCCTGGATGTCCAGTTTCCCAGATGCCACTCTTGCTCCCTTTCAACCACAAATGCAAGTCTGACTTGTTCCTCTTCTGCTCCTTATCTTCCCAAGGGCCCCTAGTGCCCTCAGGATAAAATTCAGGTTCCTCCCCACAGCCTGCCACCTCCCTGCTTCATATCCTCCACTTTTCTTCTTGCTCCCACCACTCTAGCCTCCTCCCTATGGTTTAAACATTTCAAGCTCATTGGAGCCTCAGGGCCTTTGCACATGCTGTTCCTTGGAATGCTCTTCCCTTTCTCTCCATCTCATACCCATTGATGCCTCTTCTAGGACACCCTGCCTGACCCTTCCTCCAAAGGCAGAAAATAAAGATGTGCCTGCATCTGCCAAGTTTTGGCCAGAGGGCCTTGGAGGGTCAGTGTCTGGCTTGGTCCCCCCCTGGCCTGGGAGCCCTGTTTTACCCAGCACAGGACCCCTGGGAATATGTGGTGAGTGATCGTGAGAACTCACCACCTGCACCCACTGACCTGTTGCTGGGCGTGGAGAAAACAGCAAGGACCACGGGCCGGCCCCCCAGGCTGACCACGCCCGTGACAGCCTGCAGCACGTTGAAGTAGAAGTGAGAGTCCCCCGGCACAGAGCAGTTGAGCCGCGCCTTCAGGAAGGATGTCCACTGCTTCTCCAGCACGCGAGGAGAGCCACCCATGTCATTCTTGCAGACCCGGGCCACACGCGACACCACCACCTGGCAAATCAGCAGGAAGACAGGGGCCTGAGCCCCATGTTCTGCCAGGCCCACCTGCAGGCTGCAATGCCCACCACCCAGGATGGGGTGGAGGAGGCTAGTCCTGGCTGGCTGTGAGTTCCTGGCCAGTCACCCTAGCCCGGCAGAAATGTGGGGATGGTGATGAGCACAGCCACCAAGACAACTGGAATCATCATTGCCTCCACTGATGGATCCCTCACTAGGTGCCAGGCACTTGATCCTCATCATGTCCATGTCTCACGCTCCTCCCAAAGCTCTATAGAGGAGGGCCTATGATCCCCGTGGTACAGAGGGGAAACTGAGGCACAGAGAAAGGGAAGTAACTGAAGCCCAAGGCCACACTAGTAGTAAGTGGCAGTCTGTGCACTTAACTGTCTGCATGGATTGAGAGATGGGATGGATAGACAGGTGGTGCAATTGAGGTGAATGGATGGATGGATGAATGGATGGATAGATGGGTGAATCTGAAGGGGACAGTGATGGATAAAGAAGATAATGAAGAAGGAGATAACTGGTGGATGAATGGGTGTGTGGATGGATAGATGGATGATGGGTGGGCAGATGAATGAGTATGTGGATGGATGGATAGGCAGATGAAGGAGATAATGATAGGTCATTATCATGGTATATCCATGGGTGGATAGAAGGTTGAATGGAATGCATGAGCAGGTTATGAGGAGAAGTTGGAGGCTAGATAACTGGATATATAGAGGGGTGGGCAGGTAAATGGAGAGATGGATGGCAGATGGATGAGTTGATCAGTAGGAGGACAGATCAATGGATGGTTGGTATATGAATGAATGGACAGGTAGATGGATGAATGGATGAAGAAGCCAATGAGTGGGAGGTGGATGGACGGATTTACAGGTGCACAGAAGGTAGATGAGTGGATGGATGGATGGAGAATGGTTGAGGCAGGGGTGGGCAGATGGATAGATGGATAAATGGTTTGATGGAAGTGTGGGTGGGCTGAAATTGGGTAAATGAGAGGGTGGCTGAGTGGGCAGACATATGGGCTGTGGTTGAAGAGTGGATAAATGGATGGTAGATGGGTGGATGGACAGACAAACAATAACAGGACTGGGACTGGAACCACGGGTGTATCAGACTTCAGACCTGGGACCCTCACCCAGGGCTACTCCAGAAATGTCTTCAAGTCTCAGGGGCCTGGTCCTGGCTAGAGTGGAGGGCCCTGAGGGCCAGAGGGCCCCTCTCACCCTGGGTGAAGTTTCATGGACCCAACCTCTGCTCTCTACTTCCAATGATTGGAGCCTCTCAGCTATATGCCCCACTGCAAGGGCCTCTCTAGGAGGGGAAATAGGACCTTACCTTCTCCAGGTAGTTAAACTCCATCGCGATCTCCCGGAAGAAGAAATAGATGTGGCTGCCCCACTCCACCGCGTGGACAAAGTATGGCTCTGTAGGAGAGAGGGGTCAAAACCCATTTCGTGATGGGAGAAAGAGAGTTTCTGGAGCTGGGAAAACAGTAGCCTGGGTGACTGCTTTTACAGTGAAGGGGTGGGGGAGAACATCAGCTGATTACCCAGGCAAAATAAAAGACACTCAAAGTTTGGGATTTTTGTGTGGAGGGGGGGAGAGTGGGTGTCAAAATCCTAAAATCATCGTGTCTACTTTCCGCAAACAGCAACGTCTACTATTTTGTCATCCTCCTGTGTTGAGCTGAGCTCCTGCTGAACCCCTCGTACTGTTCCATTTCAGGATGCTAAGCCACTCATTTCCAGCAAGTTCTACCTTATACCCAAGTTAAATCTCTCCTCTGACTAGATCGTCAAAGAGGCCAGTAGGTTCTAAAGAGGAGATGGGAGTTCCCTGCCTGTCTCCTCTGGGACTTTATTTTGGTGGGGAATTTGACAAATGTGAGCCCTGCCAGGCCTGCCCCTATCGCCCACCTTTGAGCCACTTGGAGTCATGTTTCACCGTGCGCAGAGTGGGCCGGTCCCCGAGACTGCGGTAGATGACGGCATCGATGGCGAGGAAGTCGGTAACAGTGGCTGTGAAGAGCATCCCTTCTGGGTGGGTGTCAATCAGGGGAAGGCAGGTAAGAGATTAGACTGTAGACCTCAGGGGTTGGGGGGGGTCAAAACCTGATCTTCAAGAGTCAGCCCTGGTACTTCCCTGGTGGTCCAGTGGCTAAGACTCCATGCTCTCAAAGCAGGGGAGCCAGGTTCAATCCTGAATGAGGAACTAGATCCCACAAGCAACAACTAAGAGTTCGCAGGGCGCAACTAAGACCGATGCAGCCAAATAAATAAACAAAATATCTAAGAAAAAAAGAGACTGAGCCCGGAGCTTAAGTGAGCTTAAGTCCTAGGCTGAACCCCAACCCTGCTGGGACCCTGGCTTCAGCTGATCCTCAGTTCCCCAGCTGATCCCCGACCTCGGCTGAGTCCTTCCTGCCTTGAGAGTCTGTCTGTTTCATGGCTGGAGAGATGGTCTCCTAGCCACCTTCTAAATGACCAAACTCCAAGAATGGAAAATTCCACACCTTGCTCAGGGCTGAGGCCCCTTCCAATGGTCAGGGTTGGGGGCACTTACCAGAGAAGAGGGCAACGTTGGCGTGTTTGGGGTCGTATGGGCAGCGGGCCATGCCGCTGATGTTGTCCCCGAGGGGCTGCAGTGTGTCCATCTGCAGGGGTGGGGGTGGGGAAATAGGGTCTGAGTGACAGCTCCTGGCTGTACCTAGCAGCCCCTGGCTCCCCCAGCGGCGCCCTCCGAGGGGAATCCCGGTGCCACGTTGGATGCTGTGTGACTTTGTCAGTCACTTAACCTTTCTGGGGCTCAGTTTTGTTGTTCTTTAGTGCTTTAGTCGTGTCCGACTCTTCTGTGACCTCACCAAGCTCCTGTGTCCATGGGATTTCCCAGGCAAGAATCCTGGAGTGGGTTGCCATTTCCTTCTCCAGGGGATCTTCCAGGGATGGAACCCGCACCTCCTGCGTTGGCAGGTGCATTTTTAACAGCTGAGCCAGCAGGGTAATCCAGGGCTCAATTTACTGATCAGAAATTGGGTCTAGGAGTCGATCCTAGTCAATCCGATAACTGGCCTGTAGCTTAAGTAGCCTCAGCCTGTAGAGGCCGCCTTTGGAAGCCTCTTACGGAATTCCGGGTGATGGGGGGGAGGACAGTTCATCCAGTAAGGCTTCCTGTAGGAGGTGATGTGGCCTGGGGAAAGGGCACGACCAGCAGAGGGCCCATGAGCAAAGGGTCGCCGATGTTAAACCTGGGCGGGCAGGGCTTCGAAGGGCGGTGACTCACGCTGTAGTTGGCACACACGGGGTTGAAGGCATTGGAACCACACACGAAGAGAGTGGATTCGTCCCGAAGTAGAAGCACCTTTACAAAATTTCGACACTCGCCCTGGGATGGGGCGGGAAGAGAAAAGCCGAGGTGGGCGTGATCACGGGTGTGGGCGGGGCCAGGACTGTAGGACGCGATGGGGCGTGGTGAAGGGCGGGGCCAGGGTAGAGGCGGGGCCCGATAGGGAGGGGTCAGGTTGTGGGCGTGACCAAAGCAGGGGGTTAAACTAGAAGACTCGGGGCGTGGCCATGGCTAAGGGTTGGGCACAGACAAGAAAATAGGGCACTTGAAGGCATGAGCTATGGCAAGGCCACTAGGGGAGTGGCCGCGACTGAGGACCACCTTGAGGGCATGGTTAGGCTCTGGGAGTACCCATGGCAACAGGGGCCTGGCTTGGAATGAAAGCAGAGAAGGATTTGCCCTGTGAGGTGGCCAGGAAGGATTGGGGCGTTACCATGGCTGATGGGAGCATGGCCAGGGCTCACTTACCTCCTGCTTGCCCTTCATCCGACACACGTTGATGTCGCTGGGGTTGGAGGGCCAGGTCAGCTTCTGGGGACACAGGGGGTTGGTGAGGGGAGCGGGGTCCCTGACGGACCCAGGAACGCTGCTAGGCAGACCTGAACCCACTGGGCTCCCCAGCGCAGTGTCCGGTCCCCCTAGTGGGAGCGCCAACAGCTGGCCCCTCCCCTCCCGCCTGTGCCCCTTCCTCACCCGCTGGTACCGCATTTCCGTTGATGTGAGGGGCTCCAGCTCCACCCGGTACAGGTTGTCCCTAGAGAAGGGGTGTAGTTAGTGAGATCCGGGGCCTCCCCCTACATATTCTATCCTCCTGGCAGCAGACGTGGTGTCCAACACGTACCACACAGGGGCGTGCCAACACCTCTGCCACGCGCAGCTCCAACACTGAGCGTGCCTTCAGGCGCCTGAGCATGCCCTTACACGCCTCCTTGTGCCCTAAAATGAACCACGGGTTCTAGCACACCCCACATGCCTTACGATGCCACCTCACTCAACCCATAGCCTAGGGACTTACAGCTAACACGATGCACTGTCCAATGACTTTACATCCGATGTCCCCCCAACCCAGCACCCCTCGGTCTCACCCCCCAGGCTCTCACTTCTCCTCCACATGCAGCAGAGACTGCCCTGATCAAGGTCACTGGCCATTGTCAAGTCCAGCGGTCACTTCTCTGCTTTCTTCTCCCTTTCCACAGTGTCTCTCCCCACCAGTCCACGCTCCTCCTGGGAACGCCACCCTCATTGGGTGCCTGGACCTGGCACTCACCTGCCTTTCCTCCCACCTCTCTGGGCCCTCCTCTTCCCTCGGTGGGCCCACGCCTGGGTCCTCTGGCCTCTTCCTTCCCGTAGCCATACCCCTCTGGTCGGCCTTGTCCACTCTCAGGGTGGAACCGTGTCTGTGCAGATGACACTCACAGTCCTGTCTCCAGCCAGGGCCTCCCCTGAGTTCCAGATTTGGGGTCCACCTAGCCCTCAAGGTCTCCACAAGGGAGGGCTCACAGGTTTCTCACGCTCGACACGGTCTCGCTGAGCGCGACCATCCCCCAAGCCTGCCCCCACCCTGACCACCCTCTCGGGTCAGGTGCTGTCTCGGCTGAGACAACAGTGTGGGAGGGACCCACATCTCCCCGCTTCGCCTTCCCTCCCAATACCTTCACCTCTGCCTTCAATATGTACGTAGCGTTCATCCACTTCTCACACCCTCTACGGCCACTACTCTCGTTCAGCCCCCGTTACTGGATTGCCCAGGTGTAGGGGCTCCCGCCCTCACCGACACAGCCTGTCTTCCCCGCAGCAGCCACCAGAGAGTTGGGTCCACATTCTCCCCCACAGTCGGCTCTCCCCATAGCAGCCACTAGAGGGCACCTGTGAGCACCTGAGTCAGGCCCCGCCCCTCCCCTGCACAGCAGTCCCATCTCCCTTGGGGTAAAAGCCTGAATCCTCCCTGCAGCCCACAAGGCCCTGCACGACCTGCCCTGTCCCCTCCCTGCCCTCCCCTCCTCTCTCTCTCCCCCTGCTCCAGACATTTGCGCCTCTTCACTGTCCCTTCACCATACGAGACACAGTCCTGCCCCAGGACCTTTGCATGGGCTCCATCCTCTGTTCTGACGTCTCTCTTTCCCAGATTTCCTCACAGCTGGCTCCTCATCCTTCAGGTCTCAACTCAAATGTCACCTTCTCAGAGAAGCCCTTGGTGCCACTTCAGCACCCCCTCTAGCACCCAGTGAATTCTGACCAGACAGCTGTGCCTACTTGGTAACACACTATAAGCAGGGTCTGGGCTTCAACCACACCCAGAGTTCAGCACTTGAAATTCCCACCCCAGGGACACGTATTCACATTCCAGCTGAACTACAAGCCCTATCCCACAAACCTCCCTAAAATGCTACCACCTGCTCCCCACACCTCACCCACCGCATACTCTGCCCGGCAGTTTCTCCTACCTGCCCCCGATGAACAGCGTTCTATTGACCCGTAGAACTCGCTGGATGTTGAGGTCATCAGCGTCTTCTGAGGGGCTCAGGCGTCCTGGCCCACTGCCCACGAACACGGGATAGTGATTCAGGTCTAGGGGAGGGCAGAGGAAGGGTGTGATCCAGGGCCAGGGTGAGTCTGGCCTGGTGAGATTCCAGGGGAGGGGGACTCCCTCCCCCATCGCAAGACTCCCCACTCACAGTCCCTCGGGGCCACGCTGAGCGGCGGCGGCTCCTCGGGGAAGAGGCCGTGGGCGCCTCCCAGGAGCAGCAGCAGGAGCAGTGGGGCCGGACGGGAAGGGGGCCCTCGCGGGGTCCGCATGGCGAGGTCAGGGCGACAGGAGGTAACACCTGCGAGTGAGGGGCGGGGCGGTGAGCCGTGTGGCTTGCAGTCCCGATTGCTGCCAGCAGAGGGAGCGCGAGTGTCACGGCGTCCGGGACCTTCAAGTCCCGGAAAACTTTCCCATTGGGGTAATAATTTAAAAATAACAATCATGGCATTAGCAATAATAATATCAGCACTTACTAATTACCAGAACAACTTTCTGACCATATTTGAAAGCGAAAGTTCAGGAAACGGTTCCTAACAAAAAATTAATCATGAGACTAATTTAAACATTAAATGATTTTAAGTTAAAAATAAATAATAACACATTTCAAAACATATATGTATTTAAAAATTCAATTTCAAAACATATGTTTAAAGTATTCTTAAAACACAAAAATTTTAAAAGAAAACGCTCAAAAAAAAAAGAAAGAAAAAGAAATTCAAAGGCCCTAGAAATTTTATAAACCACAATCTGGGAACTGCAGAACTTTGGAACTGCAGAATATTCAGTTGGCTGGGGACCTCAGAGGCCGCGGTGAGCCCGACTCCCTTCCAAGTCCAGCCTTTCGGTCCTCTGCTGACATACTTCTGTGACAGGAGCCTCACCACCTTTAGGAGGGGTTGTGGGAGAGGCTGCTTCCTCCTCTAGGTGTATGGAGACCCCACCCCCACCCGAGTGATGCTCTGGTTGATGGTGTAAACAGAACTCACCCTCTGGAACCCAGCCCTCCACGCCTCTTTCAGAAGGGGCGCTGTCCAGAGCCCCAGGAAGACATCCGAAGCCTTGTCCTGTGAAGTCCCGGGCTAGCTCTGAGCCTGAGTTTCCCCACCTGAGCAGCAGGTACATCTCCCAGCCCTGCCCAGGCCCTGGGGGCATGGGGATTCCGAATCCATGGAGGTGGACATGAGCCACGAACTTTGGCCCTGGAGAGCCTGCCTCCGAGGATTCAGGGCCAAAAAACAGGAAGGCCTTGTG
The DNA here is from genome assembly GCF_014754425.2 of Oryx dammah. NCBI lineage: Eukaryota > Metazoa > Chordata > Mammalia > Artiodactyla > Bovidae > Oryx > Oryx dammah. The sequence continues at coordinate 90,044,321 of NW_024070189.1, forward strand.
TGAGCCGGCAGTGTTTCCTCTCCGACCCTGAGCTTCCAGGATTTGTGACTCAGCCGACGCCAGGATCCCATGTGCGTGTGGACCTGGCTCTGCTTCCTTCAGTTTCCTGCCCTGGCTCCTCCCCTGCTCCACAACTGCCGGAGTCTCCCAGTGACCCCGGAGCCAGGCCACCAACACTGCCGTTCAAGGCCCCCAACTCCACAGCCAGACCGCAACTCTCCACTCCACCCAGAAAATCTCCTCCCCACACCTGCAAGGACACCTCAGCCTCTGCGGGTTCTGTCTGCTCATGCCTTCTTTTTTTTCCTTTTTTTTTTTTTTTTAACATTTTAATATTGTGGTCCAATGTACATAGGGGCTTCCCTGGTGGCTCAGTGGTAAAGAACCTGCCTGCCAATGCACGAGAGGAACAGTCCGATCCCAGGGTCAGGAAGATCCCCTGGAGAAGGAGATGGCAACCCACTCCAGTATCCTTGCCTGGGAAAGTCCATGGACAGAGGAGCCTGGCGGGCTATAGTCCGTGGGTTCACAAAGAGTCAAATATGACTTAATGAGCAAACAACAACACCAAAATATATATAACATAAAATTTGCCATCTTAACGATATTTAAGTGGCATTAAATACATTCACATTGTCGTGCAACCATCCTACGACCCACCTCCAGAATTTTCTCATCTTCCCAAACTGAAACTCTGTCCCCATGAAACAGGCTCACCCTCCCCTCCCCTAGCCCCTGGCCCCACCATCTACTTCCTGTCTCTGTGGATCTGACTCTAGGGACTTCCTGTGAATGGAACCAGACAGTATTTGTCCTTCTGTGTCTGGCTTCCCTCATTGAGCATCACATCCTCAGGATACATCCTTGTTGTATCAAGTGTCAGACTATCCTTCCTTTTTAAGGCTGAGTGATATTCCATGGTGTGGATGGACCACATTTTATTTACGCATTTACCTGTCGACGGACAATGGGGCTGCTTCCACCTTTGGGCTGTTGTGAACATCTATGAACATGAGTGTGCAAACATTTCTTTGAAACTCTGCTTTCATTTCTTTTGGGTGTCTATGTAGGAGTGGAATTGCTGGATCGTATGGTGACTCTATGTTTAACTTCTGGAGCAATCGCCAAGCTCTTCTCCACCGTGTCTGCACCGTATTCCCACCAGCATCACCCATGTGTTCCAATTTCTCTTGCCAACACTACTTTCTGTTTTTTGATAGTAGCCATCGCCAAGAGGTGTAAAGGCAGTGCTCTGGGCCGTTTATCCCATGTTTTATTGGAATTGTATTTAATTTCAGAAACTTTAAGACAACAGCTTCCACTCACGGGCCATGCAGCACTGTGATGAGTGGCGTAGCTCCAAGGTCATAAGGGTTCAAATCCCAGCTCTGCTCTGTACATGCTGTGTGACTCGGACACGGCACTCCACCTCTCCGGGCCTGTTTCCTCATCTGTGAAATGGGCATGGTAACAGCATTGACCTCACAGGCCTGTAGTGGGTGTTAGCACAGAGCCTAGAAATGCTGCAGTTGCTCAGAAAATGCTAATTCTTATTATGATTGTTGTTGCCATTGGTATATTAAACGTATCAGAGGCCAAGCTGAGTGGTTTCCAGGAACTGCTTCATGGTAACCCCAAGGGCTCTAGCAGGGTTGGTATAACATTCAACCCATTTTTGCAGATGGGGGAACTGGGGGGGCTGATTTGGTGGTCATGACCCACCAGTGAGGACTGATAACAGGGCTCTCTCTGGCTCCAGGATTTTGCTCCTAGGAGGTGAGCGTTTGAACAGTCATGACAAGATTAATAGCCACCCATTCCCTCACCCTTCAACCAGGTGAAGCCAGCAGTTACTTTTCTTCTTTTTTAAATTTTTTGGTCGCATTGCACAGCATGTGGGACCTTAGTTCCCTGACCAGGGATCAAACCCTTGTCCCCTGCATTGGCAGAGCAGAGTCTTAACTGCTGGATATCTGGAGGAGTCCCAGAGGCCAACAGTTATTTAACACCCAGTTCACAGACAGGCAGGTTGAGGTCAGGATGGGACTTCATGGCTTAATTTTTCTCCTGGTTTTCATAACTTTGTCATGCAGCCACTTGGGGCTAGAAGGATGTTCCTGTCATCCCTCCGTCCACAGCTGCCCCAGCCACTCAGAACCACCCTGGGACCCCTGCACCCCAAACTGGGCTTTTCTTGCCTCAAACCTGCTTCTCTTACCAGATCCCTGACTTACGAATGGCTCCATTGTCCTTGAGCCAAAGACCAGGGTGTTGGCCTCCCAGTCCCTTCCTCCACCCTGATCGCCCCAAGGCCCAGCTCCCACCCCCTACCTTGTCCCCTGGCTTCCAGTCCCAACCCTTCAGTATCTTCCTTAAGGTAGCAAAGAAATCCTTCTAGAACCCAAATCTCATTTGTTTCTCTCCTGCTCTAAACCAGGGTCTCTCCCCTTCAGCACCGCTGACACTTGGGACCAGATTATTCTCTGGTGGGGGCCATCCTGGGCACTGTGCCAGAAGCATCCCTGGCTCTAACCCACTCAATGCCAGGAGCATCCCTCAATGGTGACAACCAAAAACATCCGCAGGCATCATCCAGTCTCCCCTGGGGGGAAACCCACCCCCAGCTGAGAACTTCTGCTCTAAAGCTTTCTATGGCTCCCCAGTGCCCTTGAAATGACATCTCCTCCCTTCCCTCTCCACCTCTGGGCATCTGCATGTGCTGTTCTCTCTGCCTGGAACAACCTGCCTCCTGCTCCTAGTAACCTGATGAACAGGTTCGTCACCTTAACACCTCCTCCAGGAAGGCTTCCCAGATCAGCCCGGATTGACTTCCTCCAGCCTCCTGCCTGCCTGTGCATCCCCAGTGAGTGCCCCGCTCACCCCATCCTCTAAACGCCTGGCTAACTGTTCACCTTTCCCACTGGACTCTGAGGCCCACATGGACAGTAGGGCTGAGTCTGTCCTGGCCACCTCTGTGTCCCCACCACCCACCACAAGACCTGGCATACAGTACAAGCTCAATAAACAGTAAAAATAGCAAACACCAAGCACTTTCTATGAGCCAGGAACCATTCTAAGGACTTCAACGAACTCATGTGATCCACACAACACATCCCATAGGTGGGTGCTGTTAATATGCCCCTTACACAGATGGGGAAACTGAGGTACAGAGAGGCGAAGTCACGACCAAATGGAAATGGTGGAGCCAAGACCGAAATCCACTCAGTTTTCTTTTCTTTTCTTTTTTTTTTTTTTGTCTGCACAGAGTGTGGGATCTTACCTCCCTGATTAGAGATCGAACCAGTGTCCCCTGCATTGGAAAATGGATTCTTAACCATGGGGCCACCAGCGAAGTCCCTGAAACCCACTTAATTGACGTGTTAGTTTGAGGATGGTGTAGAACTGAACCCCACATGCTGTTTTGCAGGAGTCTGGGTCACTTCAGGTTCAACCCACTGCACCTGGCCTCAGTTTACCCCCTGACCTGGGGTTATCAGAGGCCTCAGCATCTCCATCACCACCCCCAAGACCATCTGCTTCTCTCCATGAAACTTGAGGCGTCTCTGCCAGCAGCCACTTGGCGCCTGCCTGCCCAGAAGTGGCCCCACCACCTGCCCCGGCACCTGGCCACCAGGAGCAGGACCTCCTCCAGCACCAGGTGGGAGGAGTCACGTGGCTGGCATGTGTGTGCAGGCTACCTATGCACCTATGTGTCTGCCTGCCTGCAGCCCTGAGAATGTGCATTTATGCCCGTGGGGATGGGAGGGATGGTTAAAGAGACAGAGATCCTCCCCAGGAGGGCTTGTGGGTACTGTGACACCACCTCTCTGCCCAACCTCCATCACTCCAAGTCTTGGCACAGTCCCACTGTACAGATGAGGAAACTGAGGCAGGTATGGAAATCCCCTCCAGGCTACCTGCTTCACCCTCCCATCCACCTTTTCAGGTGCCATATGGCCTTAGCTTGTATACCTTCATCATAGATTTGAATTTCCTTCTGAAACATTTTTCCCACCTGGCCAGGGTGTCGGGGGTACTCTCTCCCTGCCCCACCCCCAGCAGTTCAGCATAAATTTCAGGATCAGCTGGCAAGTTCCAAAACAAACAACATAAAACCTGTTAGGATTTTCACTGGAACATAAAACTAACTGATTTATTGAGTGACAGGTTCCCTGTCTTCACTGATGGCTCAGGCCACACCTGGGAGTCACTCCCAACTCCCTCCAACACCACCCACCACCCCATTCTCTCATGCTCACATCCAATGCCAGCAAGTACTGTGGGGTCTGCCAAATTCATCCTGAATTTTCACCCCTCGCTAGTCTGTTCTCTGGTCAGCTCCCAACATCTCCTGCCTGGACCCCACAGTTTCCTCCAGCCAGACCCCAGCTCCCACACTTAATCCCTACAGTCTGTCCTCCACCGAAGCAACCCCTAAAGGTCACCCGTTAGCACTTGAATCAGGCTCCATCCCTCCTCTGTCTATACCCTTCGGGGCCTCCCACATCCCTCCCAGTAAAAATCCAAGTTTTTCTTGGTGGCCCACAAGACTTCACACAACCTCCCTCATCTTCTCCCTCTTCTTCCCTCTTCCTTTTTTCTACCCTCCCCGCTGTACTCCAACCACATAGGCCTCCTCCCTGTTCCTCCAACACACCTGGCCTGGCCCTGCCCCAGGGCCTTTGTACTGGCTGTTCCTCACTCGAGAAAGCCTCTTCTCTCAGATACACATATCAGTGCAGTTTAGTTCAGTCGCTCAGTCATGACCGACTTTTTGCAGCCTTACAGACTGCAGCATGCCAGGCTACCCTGTTCATCACCAACTCCCAGAGCTTGCTCAAACTCATGTCCATCGAGTCAGTGACGCCAGCCAACCATCTCATTCTCTGTTGTGCCCTTCTCCTCCTACCGTCAATCTTTCTCAGCATCAGGGTCTTTTTGAATAAGTCAGTTCTTCATATCAAGTGGCCAAAGTATTGGAGTTTCAGCTTCAGCATCAGTCCTTCCAGTGACTCTTCAAGACTGATCTCCTTTAGGATGGGCTCCCTCCTCATCTCATGTCTCTACCCTTACCCGCTGGCCTCCAGCAGCTTCTCCCCTCCCCACGCACCCGCCCTCACAGTATCACACTCTCAAAGGCCCCTTTAGACACTCCGTTACTCCAGATATGGTCCTTGCACCAGGAGAGGGAGCAGCCTCACTTGGGGTGGTTAGAAATGCTGAGTTTTGTGTTTGTCCTAGACCTGCCCATGGAGACCCTGCATTTTAGATCCTTTTTCTATATTATTAATTAGCTGCAGCATGTGGGATCTTTAGTTATGGCATGAGAATTCTTGGTTGTGACATGTGGGATGTAGTTCCCTAACCAGGAATAGAACCCAGGCCTCCTGCAGTGGGAGTGCAGAGTCTTAGCCACAGGACCACCCGGGAAGTCCCAGAGTGTGCATTTTTGGGCAAAAGAATCCTGAGCAGCTGAGCTTATGCACAGATCCCACCAACTGAAATAATCACCTACAGAACAGCCTGTTCAGAGCCCAACAGTTTTCCTGAACTAGGAGCCCCATGAGGGCAGGCCCAGGTGCATCTTGGCCACTGACAAGTACCTACAGCGTCTGGTACACAGCTGGTGCTCAATAATGGCTTGTTATAAGGAATGAACTGTCAGCATTCAAAGTTGAACCCAGATCTGAACCCCTCCCTGGCTCACCTTTGCCCATCACCCCCCACACCACACATGTGAGTCCACAGGTGAGTGGATCCCCCTATGAATATCCACAGGTCCCAATATCTGCGTGTTCACACATATCCACAGATGCAACCACCGCACATGTGTGTGCCCCAGCAGGGGCGGACTGTCTGCCCCCTGTGTACACATGTCTATAAGCGTGTCAGAGTCTGTAAACTGGGCACCCCTGCATGAACCTGCTGCCTGCACCCCCCTATTGCTGGCTTTCTGGCTATGAAATTTTTCCAAGGACCCCAATTAACTGTGGATAGCAGGCTGGCCAAGCCTGTGTCTATCCACCCTTCCCACCTGCTCTGTCCAATCCTGTTGGAGGGTTGGGGAAACAGGCTGGGGATGAGGAAGGATGGACAGACAATGCTGCCAGCCAAAGAGCCCCGGAGTGGTCGCTTAGTCTCTAGAATCTTGTGGCCCAGACTTAAAATTTGCTCTCTGCCTCTTACCAGCCTCCAGACCTCCAGGGATCACTCCCCCTGTCTCAGCCTTGGTGTCCCCATCTACAAACCACCAGGGGCTATAAATTTGACCCTAAAACACTGCTACGAGGATGCAGATACACCTAGAACAGACCGTCCTACAGAAAACCACGTGCGTGTACATGCGGTTTTGAATTTCCTGGTGGCCATATTCAAAGAGTGCAATTCATTTTAATAATATGTTTAATTTAACCCAATAGATCCCAAGTCTTGTTATTTCCACCTGTAATCGAGGTACGGATGATTAATGAGACATTCTAAATTCTGCTTCTGGTACTTAATCTTTGGAATCCAGGGTGTGTTGTATATTTATGGCACACCTGGACTGGGAGTGGCCACACGTGGCTCCGAGTCATATGTGGCCAGTGGCCGTTTTGACAGCCCAGCTGGAGATAAAGGGCTGAGCTAGGGACTGGCACTTAGTAAGCTCAGAGTGGGCATCAGTTATTATTATCATCGTGTTATAGCTATTATGCAAAAATATCCAGGGAATTGCCTGGCGGCCCAGGGTTAAGAATCAGAGATATCATGGCAGGGGGCATGGGTTCGATTCCTGGTCGGGAAAATAAGATCTTGCAAGCCACATGACATGGCCAAAAATAAAATAAAGCTTCTAAGAAAAAAATTTTTTTAATATCCAGTTACATTCTGTGTTCCAATTCCATGCTGGAGCATCTAGCTACAAGGTCCACTGGAATAAGCCAGCGCATAGGGAGGAGCACCCTAAGCTCTCTGCCTTAGCAAGGAAGTTCTACTTTCAACCTTACCCTTGGCTTCACCCAACCCCACCCAACTTGGGAGCATCTGTGGCCAGCTCTGGCTTTCTGCACCCCAAATTGCAAGGTATTCATTCACTTATTGGACAAGCAATTACTGAGTGCCACTTGTGTGCCAGACACAGAGAATGATAGGAGAGTCTTGGCAAAGGGGCTGCTTAGCCTGTGGTCAGGGGAAACCAAAAAGACAAAAACCTGGAGGCTGGAACCCTTAAAGGCACGGCAAGAAGATACTGGCAGGTGGGGAGGCAGCCATATCTTAAGAGAGGACCCCTGGACAAGACCTGGAGCCTGAATTTTGTCGTCTGTAAAATAAGGCACTTGGTACTCATGTTTGCTCTCTGTGAAATGACCTTGCTGGGTGACCTTGGGCCAGCAACTCACCCTCTCTGGCCCTCTCTATGCCACAGCAGGTGACTCAGTGACCCCCAGGCCAGGCTCAGAGCCCCTGTTTCTCCATCTGCTGCGGCAAGGATGGGGGCAGGATGCTCGTCTCCAGTTCCATAGAAGGAGCTCCTGTCCGCCCAGCAGCCCCAGGATTCCAGCTCCGGGGCCCAGCGTCCCCAGGGGGATCGAGTAACCCGGCCAGGCAGCCGGGCCCCTGCGCCATCCAGGTCTAGTTACCGGCTCCACTTACAGCTGCCTCCTCCAGCTGCCTCTGTCGCCCCCAGGCGCAGCCCAGCCGGGCTCTGGGGCTGTCTAGGAACTTGGCGAAGCGGCCAGAGGGAGTCCCCTGGGGCCTGGGCCACGGGGGCGCTGAGGAGAGAGGACCCCTTACACCCCCAGTGCTCACTCCACACCCGTTAACTCACCTCTCCCCAGCCCAGGAGGTGGCAGTGCAGCCCCTTCGTCCTCAGCCCTTCTCCCTGTGTTCTGGGCTCCTGGAGTCTCAGTTTCTCCATCAGAGAACAGAGCATGACAACCAGCTCCAACGGGTTATCATGATGGGGGAATAAGCCACATGGAATAGGTGCTCTGGACTGCTGTGCAGTGAGGGTTACATCTTCCCCTCTCTGGTTTTGCTTCTGCCTCTGTAAATCGGGGATGACAACGTAAGACTCCCCGGGGGACAGGGGGATCTAGTGCACAGTAGGTGCTCAGCAAACACTGGCTGAATGAATGTTCCACAGACAGTCCCTATTTATGAAAGAGCTACACAGATCTGTTGATTCCAGACTTCCTGAGCACTTACTGTGCGCCAGCATAGCCGGGGATTCAACCCTGACCAGGACCATGCACAGAATCAGGCATGCAGTAGGCGTCCAATTAATGCTAAGCATCTCCTTAAAGAAGATGTGTTTAGAGTACCTGAGCTATCCCCCTGCTACACAATACAGCAGCCAAGCAGAGCAGGGATTTAAGCTAAGATTTTAAATTTTTAAAAGTTTTTAATTAAAAAATTATTATTATATCTTTTGGCCATGCCCTGTGGCAGGGGGCATCTTAGTTTCCTGACCAGGGGTCGAACCTGAGGTCCCGGCATTGGCAGTTCTGAGCCTTAACCAATGGGCTGCCAGGGGAGTCTCTTAAAGTAAGATTTGATGAAGCCCCTACTGTGTGCCAGCTGCTGGGCCAAGCCCTTCGAAGGTCTGAACACAATTCCTACCCAAGCCAACTCTATGAAGCAGCATCATTATACCATTTTACAGAGGAAAAAAACAAAGCTCAGAGAGGTTAAGACACTTGGCCAAGGTCACACAGCACAGAAGGGTAGAGTTGGGATTTGAACCCAGGCCACGTGGCTCTACCGCCTCTTGCTGACATTTCCTGAGCGCCCACGATGTACCATCTGTCAACAAGCCTGCACAGTCTAACTGCACATTTTTGCAGATAAGTGAGCAGAGACCCAGAGAGAGGCTGCCCTTGTCCCAAGCCACTCAGGGAGCCAGGGGTAGGGGAGACCGGGTGGCAGAGGGGGACACAGATAGGTCCTCAGGGCTCCAGGCCCAGACGGGGGCGGGGGGGTGCTCCTGGGTAATTAATTTTAATCACTGTTTGGAAATTGGGCCGCCAGGAGGCAAATCGGAAGCAGCAACTTGTAATTAGAAATGGGGAAGGGGAGGGCTGCTTTCTTGGGGAGGCGGCAACCATTCTGAGGAGATTAAAATGTCATTTATACCCAGCGGGTAATTAGGGGGCCTGGGAGGGGGCCACTCGAGGAGGCTGGAGCTCCTAGGGAATTCAAGATGGGCTGTGGATTTGGGATCAGGAACCCACAGATGAGGGCTCAGAGCCAGCCTGGGGGCAAACAGACCCTGGTGTCAATCCCAGTTTGGATGAAACAGAAAAGTCAGGTCCTGCTCTTGGGGGTCCAATTTTAGGGGAGAGAGGGGAGTAAGAGTCACTCTAAGGGGATCCACTGTAGGGAGAAGAAACAGAGCTGGGTGGTCACTGCCCTTGGGGCCCTCAGTCTGGAAGAGAAGATAGTGAGCCTGGCTCCCCTCACTTGGGGTTCTGGGGTCCCTCTTCTCCCCCAGGCTGATCCTCCCAACCTGGAAGTCCTCTAGCCACTGCCCTTCCCTAGAGGCCCTGTCTGGGAGGCCCCAGGGGTCCCCTACTGAGATGGGACCAGACGGGCAGGTCTGGAGGGGGGACACTGCTGAGTGATGGTGGGCAAGAGACACGTGGGACCATGCCAAGTGCTGCTGGGAATGGAAGACCTGGCGAATGAAACTGAAGAAGACAAAGGCAGGAAATAGGTCCTGGGGGGAAGGCCTGGGGGTCATAGTGGACCACAAGTCCTGGTGAGTCAGGGCTCAGGAATGGTGGAGATGCTGGCAGAGTGACGTGGGTTCTGGGGGGGTGGGGTTTGAGAACTGTGCATCAATAGAGCAAGACAGAGAGGGGCAGGGGCCCCCGTTTTGCTAGGTGACCTCGGGGAATTTACCAGTCTAATCTGAGCCTCATTTCTTCCACACCCTGGGGCTTAGAAGGGGAGCAATAGCAAACATTTTTGGAGCACCTATTGTGTCCCAAGCTCTGTGCAACAGGCTTTGCAGAAAGTACTGATGGGGTAGATAGGAGGGGTTTCCTCACCATTTTATAGGTGAGGAAATTTAGGTGGCCCAGAGCAGGCAGGTAATATGCCCAAGGGCGCACAGCTACGAAATGGCCAGGGTGGGTTTTGAACCTAGCCCATGTGGTCCCAATATCACACTCTTAACCACAGCGCTGTATTTAGTTGCGCAGTCGTGTCTGACTTGTTGTGACCCCATGGACTGCAGCCCGCCAGGCTCCTCTGTCCATGGGGATTCTCCAGGCAAGAACACTGGAGTGGGTTGCCATGCCCTCCTCCAAGGGATCTTCCCAATCCAGGGATCGAACTCAGGTCTCCCGTATTGTAGGCAGATTCTTTACCACAGGAGCTACCAGGGAAGCCCACAGTGCTATGTGCCCCTAGAGAAAGGGGCTCTCAGCCCCTCTGCACATCTAGAAAGTCCACCATCTACTCTGACCTACCCACTTTTCCTCGCTACTGCCTCACCCTGCCTGGTCCCCATCCTTGCCCCCCTGGACCAGCGGAGTCCCTTCCACCTGGTCCCCCAGCTTTGGCTCCCCACAGTCTGCACTCTCTGCAGCGACCAAACAGCATCCGTGAGCACCGAGGCAGGTCCCGCCCCCTCCTCTGCCCACAGCCCTTGGGGCACCCACCTCCAAAAGTTCAAGTACTCCCTACAGCCCATGAGGCCCTGCACAAAAAGTGCAGGGGCGTCTTGTCCCCTCCCTGCCCTTCCCTCCTCCCTCTCTCCCCCTTGCTCACTCTGCTCCAGCCACACAGGCCTTCTTGCTGTTCCTCCAACAACACCAGGCACGGTCCTGCCCCAGGGCCTTTGCACGGGCTGGGCCCTCTTCCTGGAATGCTTTTCCTCCAGTTCTCTGCAGACTGGCTCCTTTTCATTTTCCAGGTCTCAGCTCAAATGTCACCTCCTCAGAGACACTCTCCCTGACACCATCAGCTGAAACAGCCCCTCCCCTCTCAGCGACACCATCCAATGTCACTGTCCTCAGGGCACTTGTTATATTTGATTTACTTTCTTTCCCAAGTTAGTGGCCATGTTCCCATTGGGTATGAGCTCAGCAGGGCAGGGCCTGCTTGGCCTTGCTCATTGTTGGGTACACAGCACCTGGCACATAGTAGGCACACATAGTAGGAGCTCATCTGTCAGCTCATGGAATGAAAGCCAAGACCCCACACCTCCAATGAGATCAGGACCAGAGGCCACAAACTCTTGCTTTTAAGTAATTTCTTTTTCTAGAGTAAGAAAAGAACAGGATCAGGCCTGGCATTGTCTGCGTCCTCCTGTTTAAATGTTCAACCGTCAGGGAGAGAGAATAGCATCTGTGTCTCACAGATGGGGAAACCAAGGCTCAGAGAGGGGGCATGAGTGAGTGAGTGAGTGAAGAGATGGATGTTGTGGCAATATTCAAGGGCAAAAAGTCAGATGGGCTATCCCAGCTGCCCCAGGGGACACCGACTCAGCCTTCAGGAAAGGGAGAAGGTTCTGAAACTATCAGAAGACGCGTGGCCTGGTGAACTCCTACATAGCCATCATAGTCCTAGCTGCAATGTCCCCCCTCAGTACATCTTCTCTGATCCCCACTACACAGAGACAGTTTTCCCTAGCCCCATTTTGCCCCAACTCTGATCCCACGTAGCAAAGAGGGCCAGTGTCTGCCTACTTCCCCTCCTTGAGCCTGGACAACCCTTGAGGGCCAATCAGACACTAGAGTTAAACTTTTTCCTCTGAGATCTCAGCATCACCTGCCCGGAGCATGGCACAAGGAGCCCCTGGGAGCATCTGTTTAGTCACTTGTCTCCCCAGCTGCTTTAGACCAGGTCTCTCCCAGGGCCCTCCTGAGAACCCATGAACCCACAATGCCCCCTGGGATCCTGCAGTTGGGAAGTTCTCTCCTAGGTCTGCCCTTGGAAGGCAGGCTCAGCCTGGGACAAGATGCATCCTGGGAAATGTAGTCCTTTCTAGACTGGGCTTCCCTCCCAGCAGGCCCTGGGGCTACCACCTTTGGACACTGGGGCCAGTGAAGGAGCTTCAAGGGTGGCTGGGCAGGGGGGTGGGTACCCTGTATCACTGCCTAAAGAGATGGAAGAGGCGTCTTCGGCCTCCCAAGTCACCTCCTCAGCACATTCTAATGACTGCCACTTTGTTTGGACATCCCTCAAGGGCAGGTGATGAACGACTGTGATAATAAGAGAGAATTATGTGGCTCAGGCCCAGACCTCTCAGGCCACACATCAAACCCGGGCTCTGGAAGCCAAACCTACACCAATCACAATGGCGGGGGTGTCTAGCGCGGGGATCTGAAGCTGATGCCTAGATATTAATAATTTGACCACAGGATGTGGGGCAGGTGGCAAGGCTGTCTTGAGCCTCAATGTCCCTGCTTCTGCTAAATGAGGTCCCACCCACGGTCAATCCCAATCACCACTGGGTCTTGGATAAGTCAGTCTGAGAATCCACAGTCCCTGAAATGGGTTAGAATTTTGGAATCACTATATCCTAAACATTTCCCCAGCATTCTGGAAAAATGTCTACCTAACCCCACTTGCTTCCCTCCCTGGACTGGTGACTCTCCACCCCTCTGAGAAGCCCACTGGGTTTGCAGGAAACTCTCTCCTGGTAGCTACCCTTCCTCATATCTGCTCAGGGTCTGAAACTCTGCCCATTCCTCTCTCTGCTCTACAACCTTCCATGGCTCCCTACTGCCCTTAGGATAAAGCCTGCTCCTCGACTTGGCATCCACGGGCCCTGCCACCTCTCCGGACTCATTGCTCATTGTAGCCCACACTTAAAATAGTGCAGCCATTCAAGAGTCCCCCAACACACACCTCTGTGGCTTTCCCCACCGCTCTCTCCACCTGGAATCAGTGTCCCCCTCTCCTTCTGGCAACATCCTTCAAGCCCAGTGCCAGTATCCCCTCCTCCAGGCAGCCTCCCCTGCTTCCATCTGTCCTGACCCTGGCTGAGTCCTTTCTGGGTCCCCATCATCACCTGGCAAAGGGCCAGGCACACAGGACAGGGCCAGCCACAACCCGGGGTCAGCTAGGGACACTCTCCTTCCCAGGAGATGGGCAGCGACTGGCATGTCCTTCAGCCCCTGGGGACCCAGCTTACCTGTCCCGCCAGCTGACGTCAGGGTCACCTTTGCAAGGACAGTTTGATTTCTATCTTCTTGGTCCAGCCCCAGCTCACCCCAGCAACTCCCCACTCAAGCCCTAGGCAGCCAGTACAGATGCCAAAGTCTCCTACAGCCCAAGTATCCAGCACCTTCTTTACCCAGTGGACAGAGGTGAATAGTCCCTCCCTAGTGACTCAATACCTCCGCTGGGAAACACCTTCTCACCTCCAAGCAGAGAAGGTGATAGGACCATGAGGCCCATGGGTACTTAGCCCTGGCAGAAGGCAGGTGGGGACCAGAGGGAGAGGTTACATACCCAGAGTATTCCCTGGTACATCTCTCTGCCTCATCTCCTTCCACTCAGGTCCTAGAACCAAGAGCACTTTCTGGGGCGATTGCAGCCCAGAGATGGCTAGCAACCTGTCTGAGGCCACACAGCAGTACTCCTCTTCTCACGCCCTGGTCTTCTCCATGACGCCTTTTTTTTTTTTGAGAGGGGTGGGGCGTTGGATCTTCCAGGTCTAATGTCTGCCCTGCTCAGGTCAGTGGGGTGGGGGTGGGGGACTGGGGTTTCCAAGGAAACCTTTGGGCTGCTGTTTTGGGTTTCAGCTGATATGGGGGTTCCTCTCCCCCTTGACCCCACCTAGCAGCCCCAGCAGTGGAGGGGACTGGCTTCCCTCTTCACCCATCCTGCCACCTCCCTGGGCCTCAGTTTCCCTGTCTGTTCAGGGAAACAGGTCAGCTCAGCAAGTACATGCTACCGTTTAATGAGCCTCCTGCCAGGCTGCCACCTGTGGGATATCCAAGGGGGTCTCCTCTGAGCCACAGGAATCCACACCTACCTTCCCAAAGAGCTCAGGACCTCCTCCCAGGAGAATCCTGACCCCACCCACAGTCCCCAGCCGCTTTCCCATACCCCATACTCTGTCTATACAGAGTTTCAGCCATCCCTCAATTACATCCCAAAATTTCATCCTGAAAGACACCATATCTACAGGGATGTGGAAAAGGGGCTAGCCAGCATCTGTAGGGAAGGGGACGCTGCATGGGTACTGAACTTTGACTTTGAAGAGCACACTGTACCCCTTGAGAAACTGAATGAACCCAGAAACATATAAAGCATTGCAATTTTGCAAACTGGGGACCCTTCTGAAACTCCAGCCATTAGTCCCTCCTTCCTCCTTAAACCCCAAAAGAGACCCCCAAAACTTGCGGGCCCAATCCCCTAACCTCCAGCCCCAGTTCCCCTCCAGTCCCAGAGTCAAAGATAACAGCCTCAGGGGGAAGATGTCAAAGACCTCAGCTAGTGGCTGAGGGTCTGGGAGTCACCCCCAACCCCAGGACTCTTGCAAATACACCTAGCTTCAGTGTCTACAAGACAGGGCAGGGGCAGAGCAGGGGGCTCCTATGGCAGCGCCCCACCTAGGAGGGGCCCCAAACCCGGACGGCACCCTGAGGCGGGACAGGGGTTTCGAGACCCCCTCCCTGGAGACCAATCAGCCCCCACAGGAGGGGGCCACATTCGGCGCCCCCCACCCCTCCCAGCGCACTGCGAGAGAAAGAGGCTTTCTTTGTCCCTTTGTCAGCTCTTGGGGGGGCCCCGAAATATGGGCCCCCACTGCAGCGGCGGGGTGGGGGTGATCCAGACCCGTTGACTTTCTCCCCCCGCACCACGGCCCCTCCCCCGCGGCCCCAGCCCTGGACTGCTTCTGGGCCGGGCATGAGGCTGAAGAGGCTCAGGGGCACCCAAGGTGCCACGGATGGACCGTGGAGTGGGGCGGAGGGGCCTCGCTTCGCCAAGACCACCGCACCGGCCCCTCGACTGAGCGCTCAGGGCTCCGCCCCCCAACGCATCCCCCATCCCCGGCCAGCAGGCCCCCTGCCTGCCCTGAACACCCCCACCTGGGCCCCAATCCAGCTCTCCAGCGGCGCAGCCGCGAGCCCCCGTTATTGTGCTTTCTACGGCGCCCCCCATGGACAAAACCTCCACCCTCTGTGGTACCGACAGAACCCCCATTATAGCTCCACATATAGGCCCCCCGTCAACAATCCAGGCCGCCCCCAGCTGCGGTGCCATTAGACACCCCCGTTACGGAGTCTCATTCAGAGACCCAGGCCCAAATCCAGACCCTTCAAAGCGTTCTGACTGTTCCCTCATTCTATCGCTCCATACTGCGACCCCCCGAAAATCCAGCCTCCTCCCCAGTTGCGTTGCCGACAGAACCTCCTGTTATAGCGCTCCACAGACCCCCTCCCTGGCCCAATCCATCCCCCTCCCAGTGGCCGGGTCTTCAGGCCCCCCCATCATAACGCCTGACCCGGCCACCTCAGCCAACAATTAAGGCCCCCAGCTGCGTGCCGACAGACACCCCCAGGACAGCGCCTCCCCAGCCCCCCTTCTTGCAGACGCCCCGGGGCGCTTACCTCGGAGCCGCGGCCGCTGCGAGTGCGCGGGAGGGAGCGCGAGGGCGGGAGGGCGCGGGTGGTGGTGGTGGGGGGGTCGGTGCGCGCACCTGTCCCGGCCCGGCCGGCTCAGCCAGGCATCCCGGGGTGGGGAGGGGGGCTGGGGGCGCGCGCTCTCCCCGCCCCCGGGCCCGCGGCGCTGCGCTGGGGGTGGGGGCTCAGCCCCGGCCCCCGGCGCGCTGGCGTCGGCTCCGGGGGGGGCGCTGCGCGGCGGCCGGACCGGGGGCGCGCAGCGGCCGCATCTCCTCTGCCCGCCGCTGCGACTCGCGAGTCCGCCACCTCCGCCCCCCCTCGGCAACCCCCCCTTACCGAGCCGGGCCGGAGCCGCGCAAAACCTGGCCAGGAGCTTGGGCGGCGCGGAACGGAGGGCGGAGCCGGGTGGGCGGCCGAAGGCGCTGGGGGCAGGGCCGGGGGTGCGGGTGGAGGAGCGACCCAACAGAAATCACTCTGCTTTGGTCCGGGTGGAAGGTCTAATTGCCGGCCCCTCCCCCAATTTACTGCCCGGGCCCACTCTGGCCGACCTGCATGCTCAGGATCCACCCTCTGTGAGATGCTGGAGATGACCGGGAGACTGCGGTGTCGGGAACCCAGAGGGGCTACATGGCCCTCTTCATTTATGAGGTCATTTATTCAGTCCACAAATTATACTTAACGACACTCAATAGGCACGTAAGGAAACTGAGGCATGGGAGGCGTCTTGTCCAAGGTCACCCAGTTAGAAAGTGGCTGAACTGGGGTTGAACAGAGCAAGCTGGCTGCAGAGACCATGGTACACAGCCCTGGAGGCTGTCTTTGATCCCAGTGCCCAAAGGAACCTGACCAAGAAAGAGATTGTGGCGGGGCGGGGGGCGGGGTGCTGCAGTGTCCCCATAGCTGGTGGAGAGCACTCCTGTTCCCTGCCTTTGGGACTCCAAGACAAACTGGTCTTCCTGTTTCGGAGGCTGTCCAGGGGACCTCCGTGGCTCCCTGTGACCTCAGAACACAGGAGCCTTGGAATGCCTCAGTGCACCTCTCTGTTCAAGAGGTGCTCAGTATAAGTTTGACCACTGCGTGGTTCAGATGATAAAGAATTCACTTGCAATTCAGGAGACCAGGGTTCAATCCTTAGGATGGGAAGTTCCCTTGGAGAAAGGAATGGCTACCCACTCAAGTATTCTTGCCTGGAGAATCCCATGGACAGAGGAGCTTGGCAGGCTACACAGTCTGTTGTGTATTTATCTAGTGACATCTCTTGCACACCTGCTGAGTGCTTGTGTTAGATGCATAAATGTCATTGTTCAGTCTTCAAGGCAGTCACACGAGGCTCCCATAGACTGGGCACAGAGAGGTCCACCAGCTGGCACACGTCTGCTTGCTCTGGTCCTAGACACCTTTGGTGTGTGTGTCCCACCCAGGGCAACCAGAAGTCCGGGGGCTCAGGCAAGCTGTGTGGCTTCCAAGTGGCGCACACACTGGGACACTAGGTCCTGGGCCACCTGCAGCCTCCCTGACATCCATGGAGACAACCCCAGCCTTCCAGGCCCCAGGCATCTGCCCAGGGGCCATCCTGGAGACCACAAACCTCCGCCAGCAGCCAGGCCTTCCTGCCAGTGGTTTTGCTCTGACCAGCTTTCCGGCTGAGCCAGAGTCCCAGGCAAATCAGCCTGCACCTGCCTGCAGCCATTCAGACTTGATCCCCTTGTGTGCTGGGGAGACTGAGGCCTGCCTTGCAAAGGGGGTGGGGGATGGGCACCCCAGCTTGGCTTCCAGGCTCTGCATTTTCCTCTCACCTCTGAACCATTCTTGGCCCAGCTGGGATCCTCTGCAAAACCATTCCTTCAATGAACATTGATTATCTACAGTGTGTCAAGAGGAAAAGGGGATACAGAGGATGAGATGGTTGTATGGCATCACCCACTCGATGGACATGAGTTTGAGCAAGCTCTGGGAGTTGGTGAAGGACAGGGAAGCCTGGTGTGTTGCAGTCCATGGAGCCGCAAACAGTCAGGTACAACTGAGTGACTGAACAACAATTTTGTGCCAAGTACTGAGCTGAGCAGTCAGTAAGGCAAACTGGCTCGTGCCTACAGTCTAGGAGGGGAGACAAAAGAATCTGCTGGAGAGTTCAAGGTATAGGTAGATGAGGGCGTTGAGCGGCCCAGGAGGACTAGGTGGTGACCTAGGGGACATAGAAGGACCCTGGACAGATTAACAGAGCACACGGGGTGCAGGGGGTGGTGGGAAGTCAGCGTGTACTACGCAAAGGGGCCCGCCAGCACAAAAGACCCTGAGGGAGGCCCCACCCCCGCGGCCCGGCTCAGCTGCCACCCAGGCTTCAGCACTCATGAATGAGTCTTTCATGCCCTGGACGGGGGCAAGGTCAGACTTGGCTGCTCCCTCCCCCGCCCTGGGCTCCTGACTGTCTGAGCCTTGACCTGGAAGAGGGTGGCAGGAAGTTCACAGCTTGCCCGCCGGGTGAGCCAGGGAGGCCCAGGGAGGGGGCAGAACCAGCAGCGTCCTCACAATTGTGTGACACTGAGCAAAGCCCCGCCCCTCCGGGCCTCAGTTTCTCAGGCCAGGTGGGTCAGCGCGGCGCTCCAGTCCAGCTCCGACCCAGGAGGAATCCAGCGCGGGTTTTGCGGATGCCCGGCGGCCACCAACACCTTCCTCCCTGGGCGTCCCGGCCGCGGCCCCGGGTCCGAGGGGTCCCGGGGAGACCTGGAGTAGGTCAAGCGGCCTTTGGGTCCCCTGGGATGGGCTGAGGCTTATCCCGGCCTTAGTGCCTAGCGCCTGGGGGTGCTGGGAAACCCCGCCCTGCTGCGTGCGCGCCCCCAATCAGCGCTCTCCATCTAGCCGCCCAGCTGTGTGACTCCGGCCGTCCCTGCCCCTCTCTGGGCCTCACAGGAGCCTAGCGGCTGGACTGAGGCTCTCAGGGGGGTCAACTGCGTCCCGCCCCCTTCCTGGAGCGTCCCAGCCTTGGTTTGCCCCAGTCAGGTCTGGGCCCTCTTTTAGCCTAGGTTGGGGGTCGTAGGTGCTGGGTCGCGGCCCCAGCCCCGGCTAGGGCCTGGGAATCCCCCGGGGGCTCGGAAAGGCAGCTCCGATTGGCTGAGACTGACTGTGACGTCAGGGCCACCCCGACGCCCCCTCCCCCCAAGGCACGTGGGGGTGGCCCCCGCAGGGGAGGGGCTCGGGGTCCGGGCGGATTCGGGGTGTCCCCCTAGTCTGAGCTGGCAGCTGGGCAGCGCAGACGCGATTCTCCTCGGACAGATTTTTCACTCGTCCCAAATCCCCCTCCAGCCCCCCCAGAATGGCAGCTGTTCCGGCGGCAGATGCGCTGGCTAAATCCGCCCAGCTGGTCCTTCCGCAGACCTAACCAACCTAGAGCCCGTGAGGGGGTAGGGGTGTGCGTGTCTGTGTGTGTGTGTGTGTGTGTGTTTGTGTATGTGGCATGGCCTTGACCTATCCCTGCCCCTTGCCCTTTGACCCCTACCCGCTGCAGGCATTTTGGGGGACTCCTGTCCTCAGGTTCAAAAGCACTCCTGGGGCCCTGGGGGACCTGGTGCCCAGAGAGAGTGTGGCTCTTACCCGAAATCACATAGCCACCCCTAGGCCTGCTGCCTGAAAATGACCCATATGATGCGTATAGTAATTATTATAACGAAGAGTTAAGACTTACTGAGCACTTACTATAAAAAGCCCCATGATTCTAGAGCATGACAACAGTTTTTAATCCCATTTTCAGGTGTGGAAACTGAGACCCAGAGAGAAACGACTTTTCTACTCACATAGCCGGGAAATAAAGCTGGAATTTGAACTCCATGCGTTAAAAAAAAATTTAATTAAATTAATTTCTTTCTTTATGTCCATGCTGGGTTTTTCTTAGAGCACAGGAGCTTTTCTCTAGTTGCCTCCAGTGGGGGCTGCTCTCTCATTGAGGTGCTCATGCTTCCCATTGCCTTGGCTTCTCTTGTGGAGCACAGGCTCTAGGGCATGCAGGCTTCAGTAGTTATAGCTCACAGGCTTAGCTGCCCTGTGGCATGTGGAATCTTAGTTCCTGGATCAGGGATCGAACCCATGTCCCCTGTATTGGCAGGCGGATTCTTAACCACTGGGCCACCAGGAAGGTCCTGAACCCCATGCTTTTAATCATTTATAAGGACTCAGGGACCTCCTAGCTTGGAATGTTCTTAAGGCAAGTGACTTAGGGTCCCTCACTTGAGGTGATCCCAAGGAGGGTCTTGATGACTTTCTCTTCATCCTCTGCCTGCGCACTGCTGAGCCTGACTTTGTTGCATCGTGCAGCATGTGGGATCTTAGGGATTGAACACGTGCCTCCCTCACTGGGAGCATTGGGAACGTGAAGTTTTAACCACTGGACTGCCCAGGAACTCCCATGGGTGCCTCTGTCATCTAGAAACACTGAGGATCCTGGGGGGCCACCTGGAAGAGGAAACTCCACTCTGAAATGCTGGGGCATAACTGTTAAGAGCTTGATGGTGTCTCTGAATGGGTTTCCCTGGTGGCTCAGATGATAAAGAATCCGCCTGCAATGCGAGAGACGTCGGTTTGATCCCTGGGTTGGGAAGATCCCCTGGAGAAGAGACTAGAAATGCACTTTAGTGTCCTTGCTGGGAAATCCCACAGACAGAACTGAGTCGGACACGACTGAAGGACTAACACTTTCACTGAAAGTAGTATTTGTACTGAGCTTGACCTGCCCCAGGGCCTTTACACTTTCTCTTCTTTACCTGGAATGGTTTCCCCTCTCCCACAGATCCATGTGGCCCCTCTGCTCTTCCAAGTCTCAGATCTCAAATGTTACCTCCAAAACAAGGCCACACTGACCTTGCACCTATGGCAACACGTTGTCCATTTCTCCTGCTCTGGTTTTCTTCATCCTATTTTTTCACAACCGAACATTGTTTGTCATCTCCCGCACAGCATTGTTTTATGCCCTGATGAATCCCCATTGACTAGAACAACATCTAGCACTCAGTTGTCATTCGGGCCCTAAGTGGTGTCCCGACTCTTTACGACCCCACAGACTGCAGCACGCCAGGCTTCCCCATCCTTCACTATCTCCCAGAGTTTGCTCAAAGCCATGTCCATTGAGCCGATGATGCCATCCAACCATCTCAGCCTCTGTTGTAGCCTTCTGCTCCTGCCCTCAATCTTTCCCAGCATCAGGTTCTTTTCCACTGAGTTGGCTCTTCGCATCAGGTGACCAAAGTGTTGGAGCTTCAGCTTCAGCATCAGTCCTTCCAATGAATATTCAGGGTTTATTTCCTTTAGGATTGACTAGTTTGATCTCCCTGCAGTACAAGGGACTCTCAAGAGTCTTCTCCAGCACCAGAGTTCAAAGGCATCAATTATTCAGTGCTTAGCCTTCTTTATGGTCCCACTCTCAGGGTACTTAATAATTGCTTGTTACACAGTAATCTTAGGGACGTAGATGTGAATGGGGGCCGGAGGGCAGAAGGCAGCCCTCAGGAAGGCCCATACAGTAGTTCTTTCTTTCTTTTCTTTTTTTTTAGTATTTATTTATTTATTTGTGGCACACAGGATCTTTTAGTTGTGGTGTGTGAACTCTTAGTCGTGGCCTGTGGGATCTAGTTCCCTGACCAAGGATTGAACCCAGGCCCCCTCCACTGAGAGCACGGAGTCTTAGCCATGGGACCACCAGGGAAGTCCCTGGTAGTTCTGGCTTGCTGTGTGTCTAGGAGCCTCAATCATGACTCTGTCTTGTGCCCCTTTCATCCAGTCCTCCCCAGTACCCCCTCCATCACTCTGCTTCAGCCACACTGAATTCCTTATTCCTCACTGTTCCTCCAACTTGTCAGTCAAGCCTCAGGGCCTTTGCACTGGCTGTCCCTGCCCCCAATAGAGTCATTTTCCCCTCAGATATCTGAACGGCTCCAGGTCTCAGCTCAATGTTCCCCTAACACACCCCCTGTCTAAACAATCACTCCCTTTTCTCTGTTTGGATTGCTTTGCTGTACAATTTTTTTAATTTAATCTTTTATTATTATTTTTTCAGCCACATGGTGTAGCACATGACATTCGTTCACCAACCAGGGATTGAACCCGTGCTCCCTACAGTGGGAGCACAGAGTCTTAACCCCTGGACCGCCAGGGAAGTCCCTGCTCTGCTGTACTTTTTTACCAAGAGTATTTCTTTTATCTATTACTTGTTTCTCTTCCCATTTCCCCCTCCCCACACAGCTGCACCCAATCAGCTCTACCAGGGCAGGGCCAGAGTTTCCCCTGGTCATGGCTGTGTCCCTGGGGTCTAGGGTCTGGCACACAGTAAGCATTCAACAAATGTGGTGAACAAATGAGTGAATGAATGAGTGGGAGCCTGAAAGCTCTACCTTCATTGTTCGGATGGGAAAACTGAGGCCCAGCTGGGCAGGAGCCCTGGGTCACTCAGTTCCCTGGGCAGCAAAATGGGGCCATGAGGCCAACTCTTCAGACTCGGGGAGGGGCATCCAGTGAAACAATAATTTCAGGAGCACTTATTACGTGTATGCACCGCACAGGTCCAGGTACAATACACATTTTGAGCCAGAGCAAGGATTTCAACCCAGCACGCCTGCTCCCAGAGTTTGCCCAAGTCCCCCTCCACTGCAGGGGAGGCCAGCCTGTATGCATAGCAGGCCTTCAGCCAGGCAGCCAGCCGGGATGGCTGGGGGTTGCCCAGGCTGAGACCCTCTCTCCAGCCCCCTGGACTCAAGGCTGTGGCTTGAAGGGACTGTGTGTCTGGCTGGAGCTCCAAGTGCCACACATCCTACCCCCGGGAGACAGTAGAGAGAAAAGTGGCAGGAGCCACTGCCTGATTTGTGAGTAAAACTTCAAGCAATTAAAGTGCTTTCTTCCTGTCAGAATCGGCAAGCAACATCCCCAGAAAGGCCTAGGTGTGTCCAGGTTCCTCCCAGAAGCCCATGCTCCAAGGTCTCATCTGCATATGCACAGGAGGCAAGGGGTATCCTGGTCCCTGCAGGAGGAAGAAACAAGGGGCCTAGGGACCGCTGAGCTCCCTGGGGTCTGTCCTGGGGGTGGATAGGAAACTGAGGCACAGAGGGGGCAGTGTCACTTGGGGGAGGGGAAAAGGTGTCCCATTCTCCCTGTTCAAAATCCCCCCTCCACTGGGCTTCCCTTCCCAGCTGAGATGACACATGAGCGCAGCCTCACACCAGGGCCTTTGCACGTGCTCTTCCCGCTTCTTGGGAAATCCTCATGTGTTTGGTCAATGTCCTACTCTCTGAGAGGCCTTTTGTTAATTCATTTTTTTAATCTACGATGGAGTGGTGCGCTGCCCTACATCAGGAGCAAGCAAACTGGAGGTAGAACGAGCGTGGACTCTGTAGGAAATCTGACAATGCCTGCAACATGGATGAACCTTGAGGAGTGATGCTCAGGGGGAGAAGCCAGACACAGAAGGGCACACATTGTCTGATTCCACTCACAGGAGGTCCCTGGAGGAGTCAGATCCACAGAGGTGGTGCGGTCATGGGGTGGGGGAGGGGATGGGGAATCAGTGTTTCACGGGGACAGAGTTTCCATTTGGGAAGATGGAAACGTTCTGGGCCAAGGTAGTGGTGATGGCTGAACAACAGTGAGGAGGTATTTCATGTAACTGAATTGAACTCTTACAAATGGTTAAAATAATGTATTGTTAGGTATGTTATCCCACAACTAAAAAAAAAGAAAATCAGAACTGTTATGGAGGGGAGAAAAAAAAACAGCCAGAGACAGTAAGGGTGTGTGTGAATGACCTCAGCTGGTAGCAGCTTCGTCATTGCCACCAAGGCTCTCGACTCAAGTGATGCTGACGTCAGTGTGGAGGTGCAATTTGTGGGCTCTGAGCTCACCCTCCACACCCAGGCTCCTTCGGCCCCACCTGGCACGAGCTCAGCTCCAGCTACAAACCCTCGAATGCCTTCAGGAGGCAAAGCAGAGTCCTGAGGTCTTGACCCTTGTTGGTCTGTTTATTCCACTGACTATTGAGCACCTACTGTGTGCCAGGTTCTGCTGGGTGGTGCTGGTGGCACAGTGGTGACCAAGACAGAGCCAGGTCCTGTCCTGGCCTGCTCACAGCTGGGCAGCAGTAGATAGACTTATTTAACAAGTATTGATTATCTGTTGGATGCCCGGCTGGTTCTAGTCACTGGGGACACAGCAGCGAACAGAAGAGAGAAGTCTCTGGCCTTGTGGAGCTGACGTCCCAATGGGATTGGCAAACAAGGAGCAACATAAATGAGTGAGATCTATTCTGGGCCAGAGGGTAAGGTGAAAAAACTGAGCAAGGAAAGAAGATGAGGGGACTTCCCTGGTGGTCCAGTGGTTATGACTCCAGCTTCCAGTGCAGGGATATGGGTTCAATCCCTAATCAGGGAACCAAAGTCCCACATGCTGGGGTATGTGGCAAAACAAGTTTTTTTAAATTAAAAAAAGTAGAAGATGGGGTGTGTGCCTAAGGTGGGGGAGATATTTAGCAGGCCTCATGGAGGAAGTGACATCTGAACAGAGACCTGAAGGAGATAATGGAGAAAATCATGCAGGTATGTGGGGAAAGTCAGCTTCGAATCTAGGGAACAGCCAGTGCAAAGGCCCTGGGGTAGGACCACTCCTGATCTGTTAGGGGAGGCCTCTGTGGCAGGAGCAGTGTGATCCAGGAGGAGAGAGGGAGGAGGTGAAGGTGAGAAAGTGACAAGATGCTGGGGGCAGACCATGCAGGGCCTTACGGGCCATGGAGACCACTTTGGAATTTACCTGGCTTCTCAAATGCCTCCAGCTTTCATAGACAAGGCACTTGGTCTTGGTCCCAACACTGCCCAGCACAGGCCTGGAACACAGTAGGCACTCAATAAAAACAATAGAGTATTGGCTAAGGTCCAAGTGAGCGTCAAGGAAATTTCCTGGCCCCCAGGGTCCCATGGAGGGATGGGCCAGTCCTCATCCCAGACCTGCTCTGGAATAGCCAGTGAGGCCAGTGGTTCCCCTTGTCCTGCCTCAGTTTCCCCTTCCAAAAGATTCCAGGTGATGATCAGAGTGAAGGCAGGAGGTAATGCTACTGATCCAAATGTGTAGTGGGGATCCGGTATGTCCCCAGCATGCTCTGAGGTGGCAAGGCCCCTACCCAGCCCTCCAACCTCATCCCTCCCAGTCTCCCTCTCTGTCTCCTCTCCTCTCTGTGTTTCTCCATCTCCCCACCCTCTTCATCTCCCCATCTTGCTCTTTTACTGTCTTGGTCTCAGTTTTCCCCCAGGTCTCCAGATTTATATTCCTCACCCCTATTCCTGCCCTTTTCCTACCTGCTCCCAAGACTGCTCCCCTACCCCCAAAGATCCCCAAGGGATGGGGGCTGAGACAGCTACCCACCCTCAGCTTCTGGGTCCCTTAGGCCCATAGGGAATTTGTGCGGGGCAGGGAAGGAGAAGGAGAAATAAATACTCGTGTTATTTACATAAATCTGCATCAATTAGCATATCGATTACGAGCGGTTTGTAAGGGAAACAGTGACTTTAATAGCAAATACAGCAGACAGCAGCTTGCCCAAGGGAGTAGCCTGTCACAAGCCCACCTATTTTACAGACAGGGGAAGCCCACGGAGGTGAGGTCACTGGCAGGATCTCTGTCCTCTTGGGACACCCATGGACAGACCACAAAGAAATGAGTGAATGATTAAAAAATAATTTCAGATCATTATGAAGGCCAGGAAGAAATGAAGGTAAAGAGCAGCAGCTGACTGGAGGCATCAGGGAGGGCTTCTCTGAGGAAGTGACTTTTGAGCTGAAACCTGAAGAACTAGGAGCCAGTCTGAGAAAAAAGAAATAGGGGAAGGGTGGAGAGAACAACACGTGCAAAGACCCTGGGACAGGATCATGTTGGAGGAAAAGTGAATAGGTCCCTGTGGCTGGAGCAGAGTGAGGGATGGGGGAAGAAGGAGGAGGGGGAGGGCACAGCAGTGGGTGTTGGGGAAAAGTTTGGACTTTATTTCAAGGGCACTAGGAAGCCATGGGAGAGTTTATAGTGAGCAACTGAGATGATCTGATTTGACTTTTTAAAAGGTCCCTCTAGTTTGACTTTTTAAAAGCCTGCCTGGCAGAGAACAATGTACCCAGGACAGGAATGGGCCCCAGGGGAGGAGGGACTAGTCTAGGGGAGCAACATGGGGACCTAGACCAGGGTAGGGAGTGAGGAGGTAAAGAGAAATAGGCAGGTTTGAGAGGCATTTTAGATGTAAAGACACAGGACTTGGGGAACCAGGAAGTGGGAATAATCCAGGAAGACTCTGAATTCCTTTCTGTGTAACCTCCTCCTCTGTCTCACTCTTCTCTCCCCATCTCTCCCATCTTTCACTGGGCTCAGCTCATGTCACCTCCTCAGGGAAACCCTCCCGACTGCCTTGGCCAAGTCAAAACTATGTACCAGAAGTTGGTCCTGCCAGCTTCCCAGCACCCAATACAGCACAGAAACCTTACATGTTCCCTGAGAAAGAGAGAAGATTCTAGGGTCCTGGAATTTGAAGATTTCTACAAACCAGTAACATTCGTCTCTGGGTTTAGCATCTCATGTGGACCTCTCAGGGGCAGGCCCAGTGATGTCCCTTTTTTCTTAGTCCCCTGGCAGGGGAAAGGGAGAGCAGAAAATGTTTGATTTCATTGGGGGAAACTGAAGCATTGCCAGCTTCTTCCCTCGCTGTTTTCCTGTAGGGGTCCCTGTGACTGGGGGCTTCAGCTCGGCTACTGCAATATGAATGAGCCTAGCTGGGAAGGAGCTGGAGTGGGAGAGAGGAAAGGCCAGGAGGGGCTAGAAAAATGTCTATTTTTCCTCCTGCAGCTGTATTTATAGATTCCCTTTGATGTCCCAGCGGTTGGTTGACCTGGTTCTCTGCCACTGCAGGAAGACAGGTTCTCGGAGCTGCTTCTGGGAGCTGTGTGGGGGGGTGCCTGAATGTGGAGAGCCAGGTGTATGATAACTGGGCCCCTGGGCTTGGGATGGGAGAGGCAGGGAGCTGGCCTCAGTTTCCCTTTTTGCAAAATGGGGCTGTCACGGTACTGTTCTCAGAAAGTTGAAAATGTGACTCATTTCAATGTAAATTCTGGTCAATGATTAATTGACTCATTATTCAGGGAACCAATTAAATGGTCAAGTTGGTTCTGAGAGCATTTAAGGGAATGAATATTTGTCAGGATCTTCCTTCTTTCCTTTATTTTTTTTTTTTTGATGCACCAGGCAGCATACAGGATCTTGGTTCCCTGACCAAGGGTTGAACTGGTGCCTCTTGCACCAGAAGCATGGAGTCTTAACCACTGGACCACCAGGGCAGACCCCAGGATATTTCTTTCTTAAGAAAGTTAGAAAAAGATTAGGCTGGATACAAACTAGTAAATGGCCTACATGCAACAAAACCATAATTGGAAGTTTCTTTTTCCTACCAGACAGAAATCTACAAGTTAACTGTAACTTACCAGGGACTGGGCTCCTAACAGAAAACAGAGAGCAAAGTCAAATAGAAGCATTTGCTCATAGAGCAATGCTCATCAGTAGAACTTTCTCTGATGATGTGTGTTCAAAGTTAGACAGCTCTGTGTGTTTGGGTTTATTTTCTCTGGGCCTCAGTTTCTACATCTGTAAAAAGGGACTTCTATTAGTGGTTCCCATGACCTCATTTGGCTTTGGGGAGAATTAAATGAGCTAATCCATGTAAAGCAGGCACCCAGTGAGCACGAAATATGTGCTATTGTATTGTTGTTCAGTTGCTAGTTCATGTCCAGCTCTTTGCGATGACCCCAGGGATTACAACATGCCAGGCTTTCCTGTCCTTCACCATCTCCCAGAGTTTGCTCAGATTCATGTCCATCGAGTCAGTGATGCCATCCAACCATCTCATCCTCTCTCACCTACTTCTCCTCCTGCCCTCAATCTTTCCCAGCATCAGTGTTTTTCAGTGAGTCAGCTCTTCATATCAGGTGGCCAGAGAACTGGAGCTTCAGCTTCAGCATCAGTCCTTCCAATGAATATTCAGGGTTGATTTCTTTTAGGACTGATTTGATTTCCTTGCTGTTCAAGTAACTCTCAAGAGTCTTCTCCAGCACCAGTGTTATTGTATTGGGTTAGCCGAAAAGTTCTCTCTGGTTTTTCTCTAAGATTGTGGAGAAAAAAACAAACAAAATTTTGGGCCAATCCAACCATTCAGTGATTACTCACTGGATCATTTCACCCTGCGAGTCATATAACCTTACTCTGTGCCTCAGTTTTCAATCTTTAAAATAGAGTCAACAATACTTTGGAACTCAGAATCCTGCTAGAAGACAGAGTTCATTCACAGAAAAGCTCTAAACATGGCCTCAGGCACATCATATGCACTGAAGATGTGTGCAGTAACCAGAGAGGTTGACTAACATTCCCAAAGCCACACGGCTGAGCAATGTTAGAGCTAGGAGTTGAAGTGGGGTCTTTCTAGCTAAGATTGGGAGCGGTGCCAGAGATTTCTATGGAGTCAAGAGGGTTGATGTTGGGCCTCTGAAGACCCGGCGCCCAGGCTCCAGGGTTAAGCCCCCATGGCAGCTGAACTTCCGTGCATCTACCCCTCTGAAATCCCTGGGAAGCAAGGCATCAGGTGTTCCGGAACAGGCGCCTGCTCTTGACAGGCGGGCGCACACATGGAGGGACAGCTGGTGGAGGACGGGTGGGCCTGGGGGATGGGCCCAGGGGACAGGGGCACCTTGGCCAGAAAAAGAGGTCACAAGCTGCCCCAACCCACCCACCCCCAGGCAGGGGTCATGAAGGCTTCTCTTTCATGACAACCCTCTAGAACCGCAGTTCCTTCATCAACATTCAGCAAATATTTCTCTTGTGTACCAGGTGCCCAGCTGAGCCCTTCCGTTGAGCGCTGGTAACAATGAGAAAGAAACAGTCACTTGTCCAGGTCACACAGCAAATAAACAGCAAAGCTGGGACTGAAAGCCAGGGGCTCTTGCTCCTGCCTCAGGGCCTTTGCACTTGTGTTTCTCTGCTGCT
Organism: Oryx dammah; assembly: GCF_014754425.2. Classification (NCBI taxonomy): domain Eukaryota; kingdom Metazoa; phylum Chordata; class Mammalia; order Artiodactyla; family Bovidae; genus Oryx; species Oryx dammah. The sequence goes on from NW_024070189.1 coordinate 90,072,919, forward strand.
GCTGCTACTGCTAAGTTGCTTCAGTTGTATCCGACTCTGTGCGACCCCATAGACGGCAGCCCACCAGGCTCCCCCATCCCTGGGATTCTCCAGGCAAGAACACTGGAGTGGGTTGCCATTTCCTTCTCCAATGCATGAAAGTGAAGAGTGAAAGTGAAGTCGCTCAGTTGTGTCTGACTCCTAGCGACCCCATGGACTGTAGCCTACCAGGCTCCTCCATCCATGGGATTTTCCAGGCAAGAGGACTGGAGTGGGTGCCATTGCCTTCTCCGGTTTCTCTGCTAGGTACACCCTTTCTTGGGCCCTAATATCTTTAGCCTTCAGTTTAGATGACACCTCCTGTGGGAAGCCTTCCCTCTGGGATCCATCACCTCCCTGACCCCTATTGCCCCCCCATCACAGCCCTCTGACCTCCATCACCCCACTGACTATCTTCCCCACTGGTCAATGAGCTGTATCCCCAACCTCCAGCACAGGCTTGCAGGCAGTAGGTGCTCATTCAGTGTTTGTTGAAGAATATGAATGAAAAAATGAATGAATGAAGTTAGGATTTCTACCCATCCCCCATTTCAAAAATTGGCTCCTGGGTCTGGGAAGCAAGGGGTGAGAGGTCTAAGGCAGGGACTTGAAGGGGGTGTGCCTGCATGAAGGTCTTTCTGGCAGTTTCTGATAAGGAGCCTAGCCCCGCACTGGGTGTTGGAGGTAGCAGATAATCGGGCATGAGGGGCGATCGGGGAGGGCGGAACCCCCAAAGCTCCGGCTGTTCTAGTCACAGAATATGAGGGTGATACTGCAGATGAGGAGGAGCCAGGGTAGCCCCCGCCAGCCAAGGAGTCAAGTTTCTACCTGGAACAGCCGGAAGGGGCTGTCCCAGGACACCTCTCCCCACAAGGAGCTGAAAAGTAGCAGGGGGTGCTTAGAAAGGGGGAGCTGAGAGAGAAGGGGCGAGACAGAGAGGAGACTCAGCGAGCGGAGGGGGCTAAAGATGAGGAGAGGGCGACGGAATGGGAGGGGCTGAGAGAGTAAAGTGGGCTCAGACCCGGAGGCGGCTCGGCGAGGGGGCGGAGCTCGGCGAGGGGCGGAGCTCATAAAGGTTATGGACACGCCCAGTTCTGCCCTCCCCTGGGCCCCCAGGACGCCAGGGTCCGGAATGTAGCACGTCACCGGGCTTCGCATCCTCCCAGAAGCTTGGCCGTGTCCCCAAGCTCAGGGTCGCCCTCCATCCCGCACCCTACGCCCCACTTCTCGGGTCCTTCAGGTCCCCTCCCCCTAGTCAGCTGTGACCGTATTTATAGCGGTGCGGGGCCCCGATGCCGCTTCACTTCCGAAAGGGATTGTGCCCCTTCGACCTACCTTCAGAACCCCCGACACCTGTTCCCCGCACGAGCCCAGTGGCTGGGGGGAGTGGGCGGCCCCTCCTCCCGGAGCCGCCGTTGGGGAGGGGGCTAAGCTCCTCGGCCTCCTCGAGCTCCTCCTGGTTGGGTGCGCCTCACTCCCCGCCACCCGCCCCGAGCTCCCACTCCTCCGGGAGCCTCTGTCTGATCGCAGGACACCCCCCTCCCTGCACACCGACCCCGAGCCGCTCCGTTCCCAGGCCCCCCGAGGCCCCAGCCCCGCCTGTCTCCCCTCCTCCCCCCGGCCTGCCTATTGTTCTGGATCCGGGGTCCTGGGGCCTGGGCGGGCAGGGTTCTGCGTGCCTGGGGCGAGGGCCCGCCGACAGCCCACCCGTCTCTGGGCAACGCGGAGAAGCCTGGAGAGACGCTGGCCCCGCGCCGGACACAGAGGCGGCGCTGTTCCTGCGAGGGGCCGGAGGGCACTTAAGTGACCGCCAGGGAAGAGGATCTCAGGCCGGGAGGTGAGGGGTGGGAGCGGAGGGCGGGGGAGGGTGGCAGATTTAACTGTCCCAGGTTGGAGAGAGGTTGATTGACGGGGGCCATGGGAAAATTTTTCCCAGCCTCCGTCCTTATTGTGTCCTCAACTCACCCAAATCAGACCCTCCTGTTTGGCCAGACCCCACAAGGGGCTCTTTATAAGCCTGCTGGCACGTGGTCCTCATAACCTGGATTCTGCAATGAACCCCACCTTAAGGATGCTGAAACAGAGGCCGGGAGAACCTTTGGTGACTGGAGTGGTTAAGAGACCAGGTTCTGGGTACCTGGCTTGGGACTGGAGCCCCAGTCGTGCTGTCTCCTTCCTAGCACAGCCCAGCAACCCGTCTGAGCCTCAGTTTCCTCATCTGCACCACTAGTAGATAATAGAACCCACCTGGCGGGTGGCTCTGTGGATCCCACTGTCCCTGCGGGGGGAAATAAGATATTTAGCACAGGCAGGCCTCTCAACTCAAAGAGTGCCTGCATGCCAAGTCACTCAGTCGTGTCTGACTCTTTGTGACCCCATGAACTGTAGCCCACCAGACCCCTCTGTTCATGGGGATTCTCTAGGCAAGAATACTGGAGTGGGTTGCTACACCCTCCTCCAGGAAATCTTCCCCACCCAGGAATTGAACCCATCTCTTATGTCTCCTGCATTGGCAGGCAGGTTTTCTTTCTTTCTTTTTTTTTTTTTTTTTTACCACTAGTGCCACCTGGGAAGCCCCAGCTCAGAGAGAGAAGGGTTCAAACTCGGTTGCCACTTACCAGCTGTGTGACTAGCCAGGCGACGGCGTCTCTCTTTGCCTCCGTTTCCCCAATTGCTCTTACAATTGAAGCAGTTATGATACAAACTCACTAGTATGGAATACACCTTTCGTAAGTGTTAGCTGGCTCTCCAATTTTCCCTCTTATCCTGTGTTCTTCATGAGAGAGGCTGGGTGTGCCTGTGTGTGTGTGTGCGCGCGCGGGATGGAGGTGGGGAAGGGTGTGGTCACATGCCCAGGGCTTCCCAGGCCCCAGACTTGGAGTCAGGGGTTGAGGTAGGTGAGTATGAGACTGGTCCTGCTGCCTGGCAAGTGACCCCCTATCCCAGAGCCCTCCAGGGCAGCACCCCCACTAGCCCTCTTCTTCTGGGGCAGCTTCTGTTTCCTCCTGCCAGGCAGTCACCAAGGTGGGTGCCCCTGGCCAGGGGCATCTTTTCCAGAATGCAGATTCCTGGTGTGGGGGCCCTTAGTGGGGAGGAGATCCTGATAGGGATGGGAGGAAGATGACTGTAGATAGCGGACTCTCAGAAACTGGGTGGTCGATGGAGAGGAATGTGGGATCAAGAAAAGGGTTTTAGGATTTCCCTGGCAGTCTAGTGGCCAAGACACCATGCTCCCAATGGAAGGGGTTCGACCCCTGGTTGGGGAATGAGATCCCACATGCTGCAACTAAGAGGTCTCGTGTCACAGTGAAGATGCAGCTAAGACTCGGCACAGCCAGATAAATAAACAAATATTAAAAAAAGAAGAAGAAAGGGTTTTAGGGACTTCCCTGGCAGTCCAGGGGTTAGCACTCTGCACCTCCGCAGCAAGAGGGTATAGGATTGATCCCTGGTCAGGGAACTAAGATCCTGCAAGCAAGGTGCAGCCAATAAAAAAATTTTTTTAAGTGGATGGAAAAAAAAAAGTGGGTAAAAAAAGAGAAGGGTTTTTTAAAGTGCCTTGAAGGGATTCCCTGGTCGAGAGGTTAGGACTCTGGACTTTCCCTGCCAAGGGTACAGGTTCGATCCCTGGTGTGGCTGAAAAAAGAAAGTGCCCCAAACCGTGTAAACGCTCACAAAAGGGATGCTGCTAAATATACTTTTATTAGATAATAATTAAAATCATTATCCTAATGACAGTGATTACCAGTTCCCGAGGCTCTGAGCTCCAAAGTCTGTCATCCCCTTCAGCTCACAAAGGAGGGGCTAGAAGCTACAGCAGGCGGCCAGCCTGCAGCCCAAGGTTTAGGCCCAAGATTGTCCACGTGGCGGGGATTGATTTCTATTTTAATGTATTGCTTTGAAAGCCCAGGAGGCTGCATATTCCTGTCTCTTGGGCTGGGAGTGGTAATGAGGCCTCTCCAGGGAGGATGAAAAGCTAGGAACAGGTTCTAGAAGCTCGGTGCTGGTGGCTGAGGAGGGGACTGCCCAGATCCAAGCTGGGAGGTGGGAGGGAGGCCCCCAGTTTGAACTCCCCCAGCTGCCAGTTTGCAAGTTCTCAGGAGCCGGGGCTGAGCCCCAGGGCCAGTGTGCATTCGTAGAGCACCCACTGTGTGCTGGGCTCTGGGAACTCAGAGGCAGCTATGACAGATATTAATGAAAGAAGCTCCCTAGTCAAACGCAGCCACAGCTGAGCGAGTTTCAAGGAGTCAGGGGAGAGAGGGACTCCAAAGGCTGCCCTGAGGCAGTGACACTTGAGTTGAGGACAGAAGAATAAGGAACTGGAGGGGTGCCCGGAAGTGGGACCACAGGCCAAGGCCCTGGGGCCGTGTGAAGTGTTGACTGTTTCAGAAACCGCACGGCCCCAGATTAAACCCATTTTCCTTCTGTCTCTGAGCCTCATTTACTCCCTCTGTGAAATGGAAAGAATCACAGAAACTCAGAGTGTCTCTCCAGGTCCTCCCAGCACACTCCAACAATTACTCTTTTATTAGACTCACTCTCCCCTTCCCCAGTCAGATTCCATGTGCCCCAGGACAGCGTGTGTGCATGTCAAGTCCAAATCTCTGTGACCCCACAGACTGTAGCCTGCCAGATTTCTCTGTCTGTGGGATTTCGTAGGCAAAAATACTGGAGTGGGTTTCCATTTCCTACTCCAAGGGATCTTCCCAACCCTGGGATTGAGCCTGCATCTCTTGTATCTCCTACACTGGTAGGGTTTTTTTTTTTTTTTTTAACCACTGGCACCACCTGGGAAGGAACTTATGTGAATCTTGTTCACTGCTGTAATTGCTAGGCCTGGCATGCATTAAGTGCTCCATCAATACCTGTCAAATGCATACATAATAAGCCCTATAGAACCACGTCCTGGGTTAAGCATTTTCTAACTATTAACCCATTTGTTTCTCCCAGAAGCCCCATGAATGTGTGTGTGTCAGGGTTGTGGGGGAGGGGGACCATTATAAACCCATTTTACAGGTGGAAAGGCTGAGTCACAGACAGGTTATGTTCCCACATGTCTCACCACCATGTTACACCGCCTCTCGGTCTGGATCTGTGGGTTGTGGGTTTGCGTGTGTTTGCATGTCTCTGTACATCTAGGTGTGTTCTCAGTGTTACCAAGTATCTGAAGATCAAACTTACCAAGGGCTTGCACAAGCTGGGAGGGCACCCCAAGCCTGAGGACAGTGGGTGCCACAGTGTTGGAGGCCAGAGAGGGAGGGCAGGGGGGCAGCAGGTCACCTCCAGTGAGATCGAAGGCCCAGCCTTCAGGCCCTGTTTCCCATCCTGGAGGTGGGCTCCTTCCCACCTGACGTGGTCTGGCCCTGGCCCAACTGCCGACCTCGGGAACTCGAGTCCCCCCAGGGATGCAGACAGTCAATTAGAACTGGCAGCGCCTGCCTAAGTAAAAGGACTGCTTTAATGAAGAGGCTGGGAGGGGTGCTTGGAGCGGCAGGCACCAGGCTCAGCCAGGCCTGGCCAGGAATATGGGGTCGTGCAGCCTCCAGTGCCCACCCGCCTGCCAAACCTGTGAGTCCCCGTGTATGCTCGTATTTGATTTATCCTCACCAGGCTGCAGCTATTTACCGATCTGAGTGGAGCAGCCTCCAACTCATGCAGGCTACACATTTATTGGGTGTCGACTGTATGCTAAGTCCTATGCTAGATGTGAGGACACAGCAGGGACAAGAGACACCTCCTAATGATCTTGTGGGAGTGACAGACATCATTAGGTAACCCACAGAGCAATAAGAGCTGTGAAGATGACACAGGTGGCATTGGGGACCAAAGGAAGCATCAAGGTGGGCTTCCTGGAGGAGGTGATCCATAAACTGTAATCTGAGGCATAAATAGAAGCAAGTCCCAAAGGAAGGCAGGGAAGAGGAATGCCATGGCATGGTTAGGAATAATCTCCATGTGTCCTGGGAGATTAAAGCTACATAACCATTTGTGTTAGGCAAAATGATGCTCCCCAAAGAAGGCTGAGCACCGAAGAATGGATGCTTTCAAATTGTGGTGCTGGAGAAGACTCTTGAGAATCCCCTGGACAGCAGGGAGATCAAACCAGTCAATCCTAAAGGAAATCAACCCTGAATATTCATTGGAAGGACTGATGCTGAAGCTGAAGCTCCAATACTTCGGCCACCTGATGCGAAGAACTGACTCATTGGAGAAGACTATGAAGATGGAAAGATTGAGGGCAGGAAAAGAAGGGGGTGGCAGAGGATGAGATGGTTGGATGGCACCACCGACTCAATGGACATGAATCTTAGCAAACTCCAGGAGATAGTGAAGGACAGGGAAGCCTGGCATGGTGTAGTCCATGGGGTCACAGAGTCGTACACGACTTAATGACTGAACAACAACAAAAGTGTCCTCATCTGAATCCCTGGAATCTGTGAGTATTAAATCTGGAATGGCAAAGGGGAATTAAAGTTGCAAATGGAATTAAAGTTGCTAAATCAGTTGACAGTTAAATTAAAGAGATTATCTTGGATTATCCCAGTGAGCCTGGTGTAATAGCTATGACGAACCTAGACAGCACATTAAAAAGCAGAGACATCACTTTGCTGACAAAGGTCCGTTTAGGCAAAGCTATGATTTTTACAGTAGTCATGTATGGATGTGAGAACTGGACCGTTAAAGAAAGCTGAATGCCGAAGAATTGATGCTGTTGAACTGTGGTATTGGAGAAGACTTTCGACAGTTCCCCGGGCTGCATGAAGATCAAATCAGTCAATCCTAAAGGAAATCAACCCTGAATATTCATTGGAAGGACTGATGCTGAAGTTGAAGCTCCAATACTTTAGCCACCTGATGCAAAGAGCTGATTCATTGGAAAATATCCTCATGCTGGGACAGATTGGAGGGAAAAGGAGAAGGGGGTGGCAGAGGATGAGATGATTAGAAAGCGTCACCGACTCAGTGGACGTGAATTTGAGCAAACTCCAAAAGATAGTAAAAGATAGGGGAGCCTGGCATGCTGCAACCCATGGGGTGTCAAAGAGTCCCACACAATTCAGCAACGTACAACAACAACCAGTGTAACCACAGGGACCCTTATCAGAGGGATGTAATGGGATGAAGACTGCACCAGCTGAGAAGATGAAGGAAGGACTCCCCTCCCTTGCCCCTCCCCCCTAACTGTTACTGGAGCCGAGGAATGCAGAAGGCTTCAAGAAGTTGAGAAAGGCTAGGAAACAATTCTCCCTGGAACCGCCCTGCCCACATCAGGATTTTAGCTCTGGAAGTTTAAAATAATAAATTCAGGCTGTTTCAAGCCAGTACTTTTGAGGCAGCCTTGGTATTCTTTGGCTGGTAGCCACATCACCCCAGTCTCTGCCTCCATCATTTTTCATGACTCTCTTCCCTGTGTGTCCAGATCAGCCTCTCCTTTCTCATAAACACACTGATCAGTGAATTTATGTGCTTAGTTGCTCAGTCATGTCTGACTCTTTGCAGCCTCATGGACTGTAGCCGGCGAGGCTCCTCTGTCCATGGGGATTCTCCAGGCAAGAATACTGGAGTGGGTTGACATCCCCTCCTCTAGGGGATCTTCCCAAGCCAGGGATCAAACCCAGGTCTCCTGCATCGTAGGTGGATTCTTTACTGTCTGAGCCATCAGGGAAGCACAGTGGATTTAGGCCCCACCCTAAGTCTGGATCGGGGAACGCAATGGCACCCCACTCCAGTACTCTTGCCTGGGAAATCCCATGGACGGAGGAGCCTGGTAGGCTGTAGTCCATGGGGTCGCTAAGAGTCAGACACAACTGAGTGACTTCACTTTCCCTTTTCACTTTCATGGATTGGAGAAGGAAATGGCAACCCACTCCAATGTTCTTGCCTGGAGGATCCCAGGGACAGGGGAGCCTGGTGGGCTGCCATCTATGGGGTCGCAAAGAGTCGGACACAACTGATGCGACTTAGCAACAGCAGCAGCTAAAGTCTGGATAATTTCATCTCAAGATCCTTAATTACATCTGCAAGGACCCCAGTGGCAAATAAAATCCGATTCCAAGTGGTCATGAATTTGTCTGGGGCAGTGGGAGTGGCAGGGCAGACAGGCACTATTCTATCAGTACCATGTATGTGTGTTTAAACAGCATCAAAAATATATATTTATTTGGCTGTTGTTGGGTCTTAGTTGCAGCAGGCAGATTCTTTGTTGCTCCATGCGGGATTTTTTGGCGTGGCACAGGCACTGTATAGTTGTTGCAGAATCAGTAGCTCTGGCACATGGGAATCTTAGTTCTCCGATTAGGGATTGAATCTGCACCGCTGAACTACAAGGTGGATTCTTAATTGCTGGACCACCAGGGAAGTCCCTACAATGTGTGCCTGATTTTGGTTTTCTGCTTTGTCAACTCCTGGAGGGCAAGAATTCTGCTCATCTTGGAGAGGACACTGAGGCCTAAAGATGGAGAGGAGTTGTTGAGGGGTACAGATTCATTTGGGCTTCCCTGTTAGCTCAGTTGGTAAAGAATCACCACCTGTGTGGAGGTGAGCCTGGTTTATTATTCTAGGGGCTCTTTTAGTTCATATTTCCCTAGTAAATTCTTTTCTATTCTTTAATTTTTAAGCTTATCTGCATCATTCTTTTTTTTATATAAAAACATTTTATGATGGGAACTTTTAAACATATAAAAGTAGAGATTAATGCAATGAAACCTATGTAAGCACTGTCAATGTCAAAACTTATCAATTCATGACTGATCTTGTTTCATCTTTATTAGTATTATTTTGAAGAGAATTCTGGAATCATATAATGTAGACATACACAGATCAGTTTGTATCTCTAAAAGATAAGGACTCATGGTTAAAATATTAATATTTCCATAATATCATCCAGCAGTCCATCAGCCTTTAAACTTCCAGTTGCATAAAAAATCATAATTTTTTTTTTTTTTGGCTGTGCTGTTTCGTGCATTGGAGAAGGAAATGGCAACATACTCCAGTGTTCTTGCCTGGAGAATCCCAGGGACGGGGGAGCCTGGTGGGCTGCCGTCTATGGGGTCGCAGAGAGTCAGACACGACTGAAGTGACTTAGCAGCAGCAGCAGTGTGACATGTGGGATCTTAGTTCCCCAACCAGGGATCAAATGCATGCCCCCTGCATTGGAAACGCTGAGTCTTAAACAGTAGACCACCAAGGAAGTCTAAAAAAAGTAAAAAAAAAAAAAATTCCTACACTTTGAAGTGGATCCAGACAAGACCCACACACATAGTTGTTTGATTTCTCTTTACGTCTCTTTATGTCTTTTTTTCCTTGCAATTTATTTGCTGATGATCAGCATTCTGTTTTAGGTGTGTGTCCTCAAAAGAACATAGTGATGGATTTTGTTTCTTTGTTGCTGTTTTTATGTGTCTAATTTGAGAGTCTATGTCTTTCCAGTAGTGAGTTTAATCCATTTATATTTGTTGAGTTTAATCCATTTATATTTGTTGAATTTACAGATGTATTTGGGTATATTTCCATCACTTTCTTTTATGGTCAACACTATTTTTTCCCATCACTTCCTTTTTACCTTCTCTTCAGCCTCCTGCTGAACTTGTGGGATTTTCTCTCTTTCCTTTTATTATTCCCTCTAGTGACTTGAAAATTATTCACTCTATTCTGTCCTCTAAGTAGTCATTCTTATCATACTTAAAAGAAAATCAGGCATACTTAGCTTACCACAGCAGAAAGTTAATCAGGGTCTCTTTGTCTTTCTCAGTAAGACGAGACCTTAGGATTCATGAATACTACAGACTCCCCTACCCACCACCCGACACACACACACACACACACACACACACCCGACACACACACACACACACACACACACACGCTCTGAATGTCACTCCTGCTGGTATTTGAGTCCTGCCTTGGTACACCCAAGGATGGAAGTGAGCTGGGAGATGCCCATGTGGGTCGTCAGTGTCTGCAGCCATGGTTGAAGAGGTGCAGATGGATTCCAGAGGCCCTAACTTTCTGTGTGACAGGTCCTATTTTGGGCCTTAATTTCCCCATCTGTAGGAAAGTGTAGAGTCCCTCCTATGCTAACATCTGAAGATTCTGCCCTCACCTCCACATCTTTATTCCCACCACTCAAAAGACCATGCAGGAAATGAATACAGGGCTGAAGTGGGGGACAGGGGCTCCAGGAACTCGCAGGAGATGCTAATGTCATTATTTACTTCACTGAGCTAAATAATCTTGGGAATTGCTCATCAGGGCCTGATAATTCGATTGGATTCACGCACAATTAGGCCTTCAGAGCTGAGGAATTCGTTGTCAAGTTCAGGGAAGAAGCTAGGCTCCCTGCCAGAAAGACTGGGTGAGTGGGCAGTGACATGGGTGCCCAGCCCCAGGAAATGGCCAACTGTGCCAGAGGGAGGCCTTGGAGTCCCGGTGAGTGGCTCCAGCTGCGGCTGGAGAAGACCTACCTATCAAATTCAACTTGTCGTTGTTCATGTATTATTAATAGTTGATTAATATTTGGGGACCTTTTTTTCCTCTTTTTAAACATAAAGTCCAGAGAATACTATTGCACAGGAACCAACCTCAATTAAGGAACGCAGTTAATGTTTTGCCACTTTTCTTTTTCCCCTATTATTTTGCTTTCGTTGTTGTTCAGTCACGAATCCGTGTCTAACTCTTTGCAACCCCGTGGACGGTAGCACGCCAGGCTCCTCTGTCCTCCGCTATCTCCTAGAGTTTGACCAAATTCTATGTTCACTGAGTCAGTGAGTATTTTTTTATTGGAGTATAACTGTTTTACAATGTTGTGTTAGCTTCTGCTGTGAAACATGGTGAGCCAGCTATTATGTATGTACAGAGATCCTCTTCCTCTTGACCCTCCCTTCCCCTCCCTCCATTCTCCCTCTCTAGGTCGTCACAGAGTGCTGAGCTTTGCTTCCTGAGTTACGCAGCAGGTCCCCACTATTTCACACATAGTAGAGTACATATGTCAATATTACTCTCCCAATTTGTTACTTTTGCCTGAGATTTTTGTTTTTCTTCTGTGAAATAATTCAGAATGATCAATTTAAAATCTAAGTCAGATCCATCCTCCCTCTGCCCACAGCCCTTCAGGGCTCCACCTCCCTTGAGATAAAAAACCCAAGTCTTCTCCAGGGCCCACAGGGCCCTGGATGACCTGCCCCATCCCCTCCCTCCCCTCTTCCCTCTCTCCTCTCTCTCACTTTGCTCCAGCCACACCAGGCCTCCTCCCTGTTCCTCTAACACATCAGGCAGGGTCCTGCCCCAGGGCCTTTGCACCTGCTGTGCTCTCTGCTAGGATGCCTTTCCCCCCAAATCTTTTCTTCCTAGTGATTGGTCACCAATTTATCTTTTAATGCCCCTGTTCCAAGTCCCTCTTTGGTGCAGCCTTAATTCTCCCACCTAAACCACTGCCTGGCTAGGAGTCGGGGTGGGGGACAAGAAAGGGAAAGAGACCTCCCAAGGTCACACAGTACCTTGCCTGGGACCCCCTGAAGCCTCAGATGTGAGTCCTACCGGTCCTTGCTTGCTGTGCCCCTTCTTTGACAGTTCAGCTCTCTCATCTGTATGGGGGAAGATGAGAGTGTCACCTCAGTGGGTGATGATTAAGCAAATCTGCACAAAGAAAGCGCTTAGAACACATGAAAGAGGGAGTCAGAGGGATCACTATAGACTTGGATGATCCTGGGAAAGTGGAGAGAGATGAAGGAAGGGCTGGCTTGCATTGGGCCCCTCATTCAGAAGCCGATTTGGTTCAGAAAGGGTGGCCAGGGGTGTAGGGGCTAGTGGGGAGGAGGTGGGCTGGTGGGACAAGCTAGTCTGTTCTATTCCAAGAAAAGAATGTGGATTAAGGGGCTAGGGGTGGGGAAGTCAAAAGCATTGGGTTGCCTAGCAACAAAGATGAAGCTGACAGACAGGATCAAGACCACTGATGTCCCAGAGTCTGAGGTTGGGGGTGGAGGTGGCACATAAGAAAAGAGTTGACATTCAGGATTTTCATCAGGCAGAAGACAGTAACCAAAGAATCTGTGGGGAGGGGGCATGTTTGTCTAAATTCATTTGTTCAATCCATTTTTATTGAGCACCCACTGTGTGCCAGGTGATGTGAACACAGCAGTGAATAGAACAGACAGAAGTCCCTGCTTCCGTGGAGCTGATATTCCAGCGGGAAGTGGAGAACTAACAAGATAAATATGTAAAGTCAAATGGTGAGCTGAGCTGTGGACTGAACAAAGTAGAGGGGATAGGGGATGGAATGGTGCTATTTTAGACCGAGGGTGATCAGGGAGGGCCTCTCCAAGTTTGAGCACAGATCTGAAAGAGATAAAGGAGGGAGCCACACGAAGATATGAAGGAGAGCGCATTCCAGGGAGAGGCCATAGCACTTGCAAAGGCCCTGAGGCAGGACCATTACTAGATTATGAGGGATAGTAACAGGGTAATAGGAACAGGGTAATATTCCTTTTTCCTTCTTTTTTACAGGTTTTCACTTCCCTTCTCTTCTCTCTAGTTTATTTTCAGTTGTGCCAGGCCTTCACTGCTGCACTCAGGCTCTCTCTAGTTGCTGTCAGTGAGGGCTACTTTTCACTGTGCTGCGCAGGCTTCCACTGCAGTGCTTCTCTTGTTGCAGAGCATGGAATCCAGGTGCATAGGCCTCCGTAGTTACGGCACCTGGGCTTAGCTGCCTGGCAGCACGTGGGATCTTCCTGGACCAGGGATCGAACCTGTGTCCCCTGAGTTGGCAGGCAGATTCTTGTCCATTGTACCACTAGGAAAGTCCAACAGAATAACATTCTAACTCAAAACTCCCCTATCACTTTTAACAGCTGTGTAGCATAGCATGAGCTTAAAGTGATACCCTTAATGAAACCCCAGTTCTAGAATGGCCCTCCAAGGATCCCCACCTCCTCTTTTATCACACTTTGTTCAATTCCCTCCAACGGGGTGTTAATGGGGTCTCTGACACTTTTTTTTTATATTTAATTAATTAGTTAGGCTGTGCTGGGTCTTAATTGTAGCATGCAGGATCTTTTTTGGCTGCATGCAAACTCTTAGTTGTAGCATGTGGGATCTAGTTCCCTGATCAGGGATCAAACCTGGGCCCCCTCCATCGGGAGAGTGGGAGTCTCAGCCACTGGACCACCAAAGAAGTCCCTCAGACTCACTTCTAAACAACAGAATATAGCAAAATATGATGGGATGGTACTTCTGAAGTTCATTAAATTGCATGAGATTGTAAATTCAGCTTTGCTATTTCTTTCTGTCTCCCCACAAGCCTGCCCCCGATGGAGAAGGCCACCTGTCAGGACTCTGAGCGCCACTAACAGCATGCGGCCAGTCTGCAGGGCTGAGCATGCCCCAGTTGTGCTGCGGATGAGATGGGGTCCTCAGGTGTCTCCTTGAACGAAGTCTCACCAGACCCTGAAGAAAGGCATCTGGCTAAGCCGAACTGGGTTCCTGACCCACAGAAACTATGGGCAGTGACGTGCATTGCTTACAGTCTACATTTGGGGTCATTTCTTGGTCGCCAGCTTGTGTGGTTTCTGTAGGCTGGAAGGCAGTTTTCCCAACCCGGGCAGAAACACAGTGTGGGGCAAGAGAGGAGTCTCTGTCTTGCTGGCAGGGCAGTGGGGAACCATGGGCATTTGGGGGCAGTGTGGGATGGGATGGAGCTGGATTTTAATTTGGTCATTCTCATTACTCATTATGTCTGTGCAGGGACAGAGTTGTTGGGGGGCAGCACTGGAGAAGGTGGGGAACCCAGGATGGGACCCCAGAAGCCTTCTGTCCCAGCAGGCCATATCGTGTAGTTGCTCTGGGAGTTTTACATCTTCCTCATCCTCCACCCCACCCCACCCCCATCTCTCCCTGCTCCACTCCCTCTGCTGCTGCCCATGATGGAAAATGGAATTATATTTTTATAACTCCTTGTTTTTCCCCTGAACTGCGTTCCATGTGCACTGGGCTAAATTTAAAATCAGATGGATATAGGGTGATCGTGTTCACGCTCGCTCTCCTTTGGGGGAAAAAAAAGTAAGCGCTTCTATTCAGGTGCTGTATCTCTCAAGATGTGGGGAAGTGAGAGGGGGGCATTTTTGCTGTGGTGGGCTGAATTGCCACCCCTAGAGACCCCCAGCAAGGCCCTGCTGACCCTGTGCTGCAAACCACCTGTTTATATGTTTGTTGCCTCCTCAGGGCCTCCACCCTTGCTGTTCCCTCTGCCTGGCACACATTTCCCACACATCTCCAGGGCCAGCTCCCCGTTCAAGTCTCAGCTCAAGTGTCACCTCCTCCGAGAAGCTCTCCCTGACCAGCTGGCTCCAAAGGCTGCTCAGCTGCTTCCTTTCACATCATCTTCTTGCATTTTCTTTCTTTCTTTTGTCAAACAATTTAACAAGAACAATTTATTATTAAAAATGTTATCAACAGACACTGAAGAAGATATAATTAATTTCATTATTATCTGCATTTTCTTTACAGCACTTGTTATCACCTGGAATTCTCTTAGGCTGATGATGGCCTCTCCCAAGTCCAAATGACAGGCTGGCAGAGGCCTGTCCATCCCCCTCAGCTTCTCTATGACTCTCAGCAAACAGGTATTAAGTGGCTGCTGCCCTAGACTGTGTATTCAGTGGTTCCCGACAACGTGCACATGCTAGCATCGCCTGGGCCATGTTAAACCCTGCCACTGTCCTCCACCCCGCCCCTGCTTGCCCTCAGATTCTGAGTTAATTGGCCTGAAGTGGGGGCTGGGTACATGATCCACAGGTGCCACAGGGTATAGAATGAGAGATTCTCGGTTTCCTCATTTCCCCAAAAGACCAAGCTCACCGCTGCCTTCACGTCTTCACCAGCTTCAGCTGGTGCCTCTGCCTGGAACTTCCTCCCTTCCCATTTAAGTCCTCCACCACTAACTTTTTCTCTTCCTTATAATCATTTATTTTTCATTTTGAGAAAAGTGCAAAGATGAATATAGCAAACACCTGTGTATCTCCCACCCAGGGCTGACAATGAATGGTTAACGTTTGTCATATTTGCTTCAGGTTGTTTTTCATTTTTTAAGAAACAAACAAAATGTGGGAGTGCTTATATCTGTATGTTCTCTCAAGCACATTTATATCCAGGAACAGTGAATAGGATTATTTTGTGCATTAAAAAAATGCAGGGAATTCCCTGGTGGTCCAGTGGTTAGGATTCTGCATTTTTCACTGCCAAGGGCCTGGGTTCAATCTTTGGCTGAAACTAAGATCCCACAAATTGTGCAGTGCTGCAAAAAAAAAAAAAAAAAGACATTAATGTACTCATGGCATATATAATTGTGCAACTTGTTATTATTTTACTAATGTATTTTTGACTGCCTGGGTTCGAATTCAAGCTCTGCCATGTGAAGACTCTGTGACTTTGGGAAAGTTCCTTAACCTCTCTGTGTCTCAGTTTCCTCACCATCTATTGTAGAATAATGAAAGATTCTGAAACATAACAATTTAAAACAATAAACACTTATTATTGTCTCATTTCTAAGGGTCAGAAATCTGAAAGTGGTTTAGCCAGATGGTTCTGGGTTGGGGTCCCTCATGAGGTTGCAGTCAAGACATTGATTGGGGCTGCGTCATCTGAAGGCTCACCTGGACTGAAGGAGCCACCTTCCAGGCGGTCCATGCACACCGCTGTTGGCAGGAGGCCTCAGTCCCTCTCCACCTCGACCTTGCTACAGTGCTGCTTGATTTGAGCATCCTCACAATATGGTGGCTGGCTCCTCCCTCCCTGCCCCCATCAATTGAGTGATCCAAGAGAGACACCAAGAAGGAAGCCAGAGAGCCTTTTACATCCTAGTCACTCCTGTCTTATTTTATGCATTAAAAACCAGTTGCTAAGTCCACTCACCCTCAGAAAGAGGAGAATTGGGCTCCACCTGTTGAATAAACTGTCAGAGAATTCATGGACTTCTTTTAAAACTGCCACATTTCGAAAAATACAGATACTAATACTCTCTCCTTTTCAGTGGGTACTTTTTAGTAGTCATTTTAGGATTGCTTTCTAAGAGTTGCTGTGTGTTATCACACAGAGTGCTTAGCACAGTACCTGGTACATAGTAGGTGCTCAATAAATGTTAGAAATCATTATTTTTTCAAAATTCTTTTTATTTGTTTAATGAATTTATTTGGCTGTACCAGGTCTTTGTTGTGCCATATGGATCTTAGTTTCCTGACCAGCAATTGAACCCAGGCCCGCTGCACTGGGAACATGGAGTCTTAGCCACTGGACCACCAGGGAAGTCCCTAGAAATCATTATTGTATGGATTTAATTATGTCCTTTTTGACTATTCTACACTATTGCATTGTTAGAATATGCCCTAATTTACAGTATGGATTTTTTAGGTCAATTCCCGCTTTTCTGTTGTTGTTGTTTAGTTATATGAAGTTCCTTTTTTATTATTAAACCTTTTATTTTTCTATTGGTGTATAGCTGATTGATGGAGAAGGAAATGGCAACCCACTCCAGTATTCTTGCCTGGAGAATCCCATGGACAGAGGAGCCCGGTGGGCTACAGTCCACAGAGTTGCAAAGAGTCAGGCACGACTGAAATGACTTAGCATACACACATCTCTTTGTGTATTAGGCAAAGTGTTTCCCTGAGGACTATGTTTAAATATGGAATCAGTGAGTCATTGGGTGGATGCACTCGGCAACATCAACTCTCCTCCATCATTTCCCAAATGCACGGCTTACCAGAGTTAATGCCTCAGGGCTTTTGCACATGTGTTGCCTCTGCCCAGATATCTACACAGCTTCTTCCTCACTTCCTTCAGGTCTCTGCTCAAATGTCATCTCCTCAGAGAAGCCTTCCATAATCACCCTGTCCCTCCAGCAATCGGCTTCATGTTTGATGAGGGAACTTGCCATTGTATTATGCATTTTATTGGACTGTTGATTATATGTCTTCCCCACTGGAATGTCAGCCCTTTGAGGGCAGGGATTTATATCTGTTTCCTCCACTGCTGCAGGCCCAGCATCCAGAACAATGCCTGGGAGTAAATACTGGCTGAGTGGACACCAGATCTGGGTGGAGCTCTCCCCGGTCCTGACTCCTCTTCTCTTTCCACTGGGTTCCATCCTGAGCTCTCCTGAGCTGAAATTAAGGGTTTTACTCCTTCTGGAGGCTCTAGGAAAGAACCCACTTGCTGGCTTTCCCAGCTTCTAGAGACTGCCTGCATTCCTTGGTCCATGGCCTCTGTCTCCATCTTCAAAGCCAGCCAAGACTGATCGTGTCTCTCTCAAACTATCGCTCTCTTTCTCACTTTGCCTTTGTTGCTTCTGTTATCACATCTCGTTCTCAGACTCTGGCATTTTTGCCTCCCTCCTGGGGTGACTCTGAGCTCACCCAGATAATCCGGGATCACCTCCCCAACTCAAGACCCTTAACTTAATTGCATCTGCAAAAAGTCACTTTTGCCACATAAGTTGATATATGCAGAGCTTGTGGGGATGAAGATGGGGACTTCTTTTTTGAGGGGGAGTTATTATCCTGCCAACCACAAAGAGATGCAGATGTGGATACATTCATTACTTCCACCAGCGTTACTGAGCACCTACTGTATGCCAAGCTGTCTTGGGTGCTGAAGACAGCAGGCAACAAGGCAGACAACCATTCTGGCCTTCGTGAAACATACGCTCTACTGAGAGAGACAGAAAACACAGTCAAGGAAGCAGACAGAATATCTGGTGTTTGCTACCAGGATGAGTCTGCCTGAGGGAGTGATATCTTGGCACCTGACCCTAGAATGGGGGGTCAGTGTTGCCCAGAGCTGCATGCCCCTTGTTCAAGAACAACATGACTTCAGAGGCTGCTCAGCAGAAATAACCTCAAACTCGTCACAAAGAGACTCTTCTTAAATGTCATTTCCATCTTCCCCAAGTCTTAGTTGGGTCCTGGGGGAGGGGGTGTCTGTAACATGTTTTCTACCTGCTAATCCCGTCACAGGATCAGTGCTCCTGCAGGCGTCAGTAACCAATGAGATTCAGATTAAATTGGATTTTCAGTTACCTTCTAGATATGATGAGAAATGCTGATCTTTCTTTTATGTTTGTGATTAAGAGAAAAGGACTTTGAAAAACTCATACAGGGGATTTCTTAGCAGTCCGGTGGTTAAGACTTTGCCTTCCAGTGCAGGGAGTGCTGGTTCGATCTTTGGTCAGGGAGCTAAGACCCCACATGCTTCCTAGCCAAAAATCTAAAACAAAATAGAAGCAATACTGCAACAAATTCAACAAACACTTTTTAAAAAAGAAACCTTAAAAAAAATCCATACAGGTATTGATGTTTTGATGTGAGCGGGTGTAAAGGAAAATATTAATCAAACACTTATGGGTGTAGGGAAAATTGAATATGTAAGAAGTCATTGGCACAGGTTTGCGAAATGTTACCTGTCCATTTTACAGATCACTATATTAGGGATTCCCTGACAGCTCAGACGGTAGAGTCTGCCTGCAGTGCTGGAGACCCAGGTCAATCCCTGGGTCGGGAAGATGCCCTGGAGAAGGAAATGGCAACCCACTCCAGTATTCTTGCCTGGGAAAATCCCATGGATGGAGGAACCTGACAGGCTACTTTCCATGGGGTCGCAAAAAGTTGGACACTACTGAGCAACTTCACTTTGCTTTAACCCTATCACAGATCCAATACTTTGGCCACTGGAAAAGACCCTGACGCCGGGAAAGACTGAAAGTAGGAAGAGAAGGGGATGACAGAGGACGAGATGGTTGGATGGCATCATTGACTCAATGGACATGAGTTTGAGCAAACTCCAGGAGATGGTGAAGGACAGGGAAGCCTGGTGTGCTGCAGTCTATGAGGTCGCAAAGAGTCGGACACAGCTGAACGACTGAACAACAACCTGTCCATTTTATAGGTTGAAAAAGAGAGTCCTGAGAAAGAGGAAGGACTTCCTATGATCACAACCCACTGGTGGGCTGAAGGTCTTTTCTCCAGGAGGGGAGAAGTGAAGGAGCAAAAAGCTTGGGCTTTGATCTCTGGGAGGTGGAAGACCTGGAGGGCTGTGGGCAGAGGAGGGGCGCGGCCTCACTCAGGTGCTCATGGGCGCCCTCTAGCAGGCGCGGGGAAAATGCATTGAAGAGGGAGCGCAATGGCCGAGGGGAGACCAGTCCCAGCTTTGTCTCTCATTTGCTCTGTATCCCCAGGCGAGTGAAATCCCTCTCTGGGCTCAGTCTGTATCTGCTAACGATGGACCATAACAACTCCTCCTTCCTGGGGCTGCGGCAGGGACTCAGATAACGCGCAGAAGGTGCCTGTTGCCCCAGATTCCGGCTGGGTGTGCTGCCGCTGAGTTATTTTAGGGTGTCAAGGTTATGCTCACACACCCTCCCGAAGGTGGGAGGATGAGGTCAGCGGCACCCCCAGCTCAGGCCCCGATGAAGTCACCAAGACAGACGGGTGGGTGTAAGGACAGTGGTGGAAATAGATTCCCCACCTGCGCCCTGTGTCTGCCGGAGAGGTGAGGATGAGCAAACCAAGGGGAACATCACACTCCACAGGCTGTGAGACGCACCCCTCAGCACACTTCGCTGCCCAGGAGACCCCTCCTGCAGGAAGCCTTCCCAGTTGCCCTGACTCTCAGGGGTCTTGCAGGGAGCTGTTAGGGGGAGGATCTTAGAGAAACAGTAGGGACCCAGCGGCTGGTCAGATGGGGGCAAGGATAGTCAGAGGACCGCCAGAAGTGCCCAGAATGTGCGGGAAAGCAGGATCAGAAGTTAGGCAAGTTGGAGTTAGAATCCTAGTTCAGACTCATTTGCTTTGAAACTCTAGACCAGTCCTTGCTGGACTTTGCTTTCTCAGCCACAAAGTGTAGAGAAAAGTCTCCTTAAGGAGCTTAACAAATATTTAGTGAGTGCCTACTGTGTACTAAGCCCTGTTTTGGGCACCAGGACACAGCAGTGAACAAGATAGACCCAGCTCTGCCTTCCCAGGGCTCTCAGGCTGGCGGAGACAGACATGTCACTGGGCTGCTAAAATACAGGGGGACTATGGCTATGGTAGGGGGCACCTGGGGTTCTGTGAACCCCAGAGGAGGACCAGATTCAGCTTGGGGAGGGAGATCGGGGGGAAAGCTCCTTCTGAGATGACCCCTGGGGTGTGAGCAGTTCTCCAGGCCAAGGGGTGCAGAAGAGGGTATCTGGCAGCAGGCTCAGCATGGGCAAAGGCCTGGAGAAGAGAGAGAAGTTCTGGATGATGTGGTGATGTGAACGCCCCTGAAAGAGAGCGGTGGATGAAGTTGTGCCTGGTCATGGACAGATATATATATATATATATATATATATATATATATTTGGACTGTACTGGGTCTTCATTGGGGCACATCCCATGGCATGTGGGATCTTAGTTCCTTAGACCAGGAATCAAACCCACATCCTCTGCTCACGGGGCAGATTGAACAAGATCATCCTCAAGTGCCCAGCTCACAGCAGCAGCCCTGGTTTCTAGGCTGTGAGCTTGCCAAGGACAGAGACTGTCCCCAGCTCTGTCCCCAGAGACTGTACTTCCAGCCAATACCAGGCCTAGCTCACTAAGTGCTCATTGTATAGATGACAGAATTGAGGCTCTGAGAGTACAAATGATTTCTCTGGAGTCATACAGCAAGTAGCTGGCAGAGCAGGAATTTGAACCCATCTAATAACGGTTTCCTCAATACATGAACAGTGAACTTCCAGATGTTCAAGCTGGTTTTAGAAAAGGCAGAGGAACCAGAGATCAAATTGCCAACATTTGCTGGATCATCGAAAAAGCAAGAGAGTTCCAGAAAAACATCTATTTCTGCTTATTGACTATGCCAAAGCCTTTGACTGTGTGGATCACAACAAACTGTGGAAAATTCTGGAAAAGATGGGAATACCAGACCACCTGACCTGCCTCTTGAGAAACCTATATGCAGGTCAGGAAGCAACAGTTAGAACTGGACATGGAACAACAGACTGGTTCCAAATAGGAAAAGGAGTACGTCAAGGCTGTATATTGTCACCCTGCTTATTTAACTTCTATGCAGAGTACATCATGAGAAACTCTGCGCTCGAAGAAGCACAAGCTGGAATCAAGATTGCCAGGAGAAATAGCAATCACCTCAGATATGCAGATGACACCACCCTTATGGCAGAAAGTGAAGAGGAAAAAAAAAAAGAAAGTGAAGAGGAACTAAGAAGCCTCTTGACGAAAATGAAAGAGGAGAGTGAAAAAGTTGGCTTAAAGCTCAACATTCAGAAAACGAAGATCATGGCATCCGGTCCCATCACTTCATGGCAGATAGATAGGGAAACAGTGGAAACAGTGTCAGACTTTATTTTTTTGGGCTCCAAAATCACTGCAGATGGTGATTGCAGCCATGAAATTAAAAGATGCTTACTCCTTGGAAGGAAAGTTATGACCAACCTAGATAGCATATTCAAAAGCAGAGACATTACTTTGCCAACAAAGGTCCATATAGTCAAGGCTATGGTTTTTCCAGTGGTCATGTATGGATGTGAGAGTTGGACTGTGAAGAAGGCTGAGCGCCGAAGAATTGATGCTTTTGAACTGTGGTGTTGGAGAAGACTCTTGAGAGTCCCTTGGACTGCAAGGAGATCCAACCAGTCCACTCTGAAGGAGATCAGCCCTGGGTGTTCTTTGGAAGGAATGATGCTAAAGCTGAAACTCCAGTACTTTGGCCACCTCATGCGAAGAGTTGACTCATTGGAAAAGACTCATGCTGGGAGGGATTGGGGGCAGGAGGAGAAGGGGACGACAGAGGATGAGATTGCTGGATAGCATCACGGACTCGATGGACGTGAGTCTGAGTGAACTCCGGGAGATGGTGATGGACAGGGAGGCCTGGCGTGCTGCGATTCATGGGGTTGCAAAGAGTCAGACACGACTGAGCGACTGAACTGAACTGAATGACGGTTTACCAGTGAAGAAGTGATAATGGGTTCACGGTGATTATGGGCTGTACTTGATGCCCGTTTAGAGCCCTACATGATTATGGGCTCTACTTCCATTGGAACTCCTTTGAGGCTCCCTTTTGTGTTGAGATTAAATCTCGGGTCAAGATTTCTATGGTTCCTGTGGATCCTTTAACTCAACCATGGTGAGTGAATTGCTGTTTTCACACCTTTAAGCCTTTTGCCTGGGATTATCTTCAAAAACTCCTATTCAACCATCAAAACCCTAGCTCCCATGCCCCTGCTACCATGCAGCCCACTAGGACCTTCACAGGCAAACTCTTTCTCCCTTCTACTGCCTGAGCTCTGGAGCTTCCCTCTGCTGGAAGAGTCTGAGTAGAGCTCTGTTTTCCCCAAGAGTGGGGAGTTTTTGAAGCCTACTTCTGGAGAATGAAGCCACTCTGGCTCTGTGATCTGCTAGGACAAGGCTGGGCACATAAAGAGAAAGGGAGTTTACAGTGTGAAAATGAAATGAATAAAGACAGTTTTTAAGGTTTTCTTTTCCAGAGGTCTATAGTGCTACGAACTTTTCCCCTGATTCACAGCTCCTGCCCTCTACGCTATGCATACATCTATGAAGTGCCAAGAAGATGTCTTTGGCTGGATCTACAGGTTCTAGATGCTAGAAAGTCCAGGGGCTTCAGGCATAGTTTGATCGAGAGCCTCCTTCTCTGCCTTGGTTCTGCTGTCCTCCATTGACTTCTGTGTCCAGCAGACTGACCTCTCAGCTGATCTTTAGCAGGTCCCAGATCTCCAGTTTAGAGATTCCTGTCTTATAATTATCAATCACATCCCAGGGCGCGTTCCCCTTGACTCATACGGAGCTGTGTGCTACAGCAGATGCCCTTGGAGCCCTGTGTCTCCGCGGCACTGGCAAACACTTATAAGGCTCATCTTGGAGTTTTCACTCTGCCCAGAGCCAACATTCCTGGGAGTAGCCCTCAGGCAATGCTGGTTTAGGGCTGGAGGATGACTATCCCAGCTCCTTCGCTCTTGGGGTGGAACAACTTTGTGGGGTAGTCTACACTGTCTTCCAGAAGCTCAGCACAACTGAACCTCAAGTGGCTCATGAAAAACCATATATCAACTGACCTCTCTATCTAATTTTCTACTCTCCTACTAGTGCTGAGCAGACACCAAGACAAGGCTGCAGGTAGTTTATCTGGGAGATGGTGGTGTTTTAAAAATATGCCCACAGGGACTTCCCTGGTGATCCAGTAGCTAAGACTCCACACTCCCAATGCAGGGGGCCTAGGGTCTATCTCTGGTGGGAGAACTAGAGACCGAAAGCCACATCTAAGAGTTCGCATAGCGCAACTAAAGATCCCACGTGCTGCAACTAAGACCTGGTGCAGCCAAATAAATAAATAAAAATATTAAAATACAGTTACTTTTAAAATAAATTAAAAATGCCCCCAAATTCTTTAGCACACCTCCCTTCAGAAAGTGAAGCCTAATTCCCCTCCTCTTGAGTGTAGGCTGCACTGAGTGACTCACTTCTAAAAAAGAGAGCATGGCAGAAGTGACAGTGTGACTTCTGAGATGAGGGCATACACACAGAAAGCCAGGGCTTTCCCTTGGCTCTCTCTTGGCTCTCTCTGATCATCCATTCTGGGGAAAGCCAGCTGCCATGCTGAAAGGACACTCAAGCAGCGCATGGAGATGCACAAGTGGCAAAGAACTGAGGCCCTCCTGCCAACAGCCAAGTGCGGAAGTCAGCTTGGAGGCACAGCACAGACACGGGGACATACACACCAGCTATGTGATACATCCTCGTGTGTGCACACAGGCCACTTCCAGCCTCATATCCACCCCATTCCAGAGACACATCAGGACATGGACTGGTCAGATTAAGGGGTGTGGGGAGGCCCGGAGGTCCTAGAGGAGCAGCTGACACTGAAAGCTGAGGGTGTGCCAGGACAGGAGAGAGATCATCTGATGAATTTCAGTCACATCTACCTCCCCACCCCAACCACACCAGCGCTCTGCTAAAAGCACTCACAGCCCCCTGCTCTTTGCCTTTCTTTTTCTCTTTTGGCATAATTTAGATTTACAGGAAAGTTGTAGTGATAGTACAGACAGTTTCTACTCTTCACTCAGCTTTCCCTAATGTTAAAACCTTAACATCTGTCCCAGTGAACAAAGCAGCCTGTGCACGCTAAGATGCACAGATGCTCCCAATGTCCTTTGGATGTCTCCCTTTATTCCATGAGTGCCCTTTTTTCTGTTCCAGGTTCCAACCCAGGATCCCACATTGTACTGAGTGTTCACTCCCTTTTAGAATTGCACGATGCAGTTTTTTTGTTTAAGATATATTTATTTTTATTTTTGGCTGTGCTAGGGCTTCCTTATTGCCCACGGGCTTTCTCTAGTTGCAGAGATTGGGGACTATTTTCTGGGCAATGTGCAGGCTTCTCATTGCAGTGGTTTCTCTTACTGTGGCACGGGACTAGTTGCCCCGGCAGGTGGGATCTTCCCAGAGCAGGGACTGAACCGCGTCACCGACACTGGCAGGTGGATTCTTAAGCACTAGACCACCAGTGAAGCCCACGATTGCAGTTTTGAAATGATTTGCATTATTGCTGTTTCAAGCCCCTCTGGGAAGTCAGCTTTGGGAAGGCGGTGGATAAAAGAAACCCAAGCTGATGGGACTTCCCCAGCGGTCCAGTGGCTAAGACTGCACACTTCCAATGTAGGAAACACGGGTTCGATCCCTAGTCAGAGAAATTCTCCATGGCCACCCTCCCCCTCCACGCGCCACTGGAAAAAAAAGGAAAAGAAAGAAACTGAAGCTGGTCGACAGATAGGAAGTCACTCCAGTCTGAGCCAGAAACAGCTGGGTCTGTGTGATGATTCAGGAGCTACACCTGCTCCCTTGCGGCGCTGTCTCACCCGCTGAGGAGAAGGGTGCGAGGAGGGTTCTGAGGGTGGAGAGAGCCGCATGAGCAGTAGTCACAGAGTGGCTCAGGGACGTGCGTGGTGGTCCCGTGGTGAAGAATCTGCCTTGCAACGCGGGGGATGTTGGGGAACTAAGATCCTACATGCAGAGGTGTAGCCGTGTCCTCGACCAACCAGGAGAACACTATCAGGCGGCAGGGGAGGCGATGCGCCGGGCACTCGGGGATAAGCGCCGCTGCAGGTGACGATCTGACCCGGGGCGGGGGGTCTTGGGAGTGTCTTATCTTCTCGCTGATCAGGGCCAGTCTAGATCTCTAGGAGGAGCGGGTAAGGGCAGGGCGGGGAGGCAGATTCTTTGGATGTGGGGTTGACACAGCCCTGGGAGGGAAGTAGGTGGCCTGCGACGATCCAGAAGAGGTAAATCCTGGGGAGACTGTGGAATCTGGGATCCCTAGAGTCTGGGACCAGAGTTGGGGGGGGGTCAGAAATCACAGAGGAAACAGGCTGAGCCCTAAACTCCACTCTTTACCCCTCCTCTCTGCGTTCACCATATCCTCACCTCCAGTCATGTCCTATCTTGCCAGTGACCTCCCAGCTGTCCCTCACCCCAACTATCTCTCCCAGGAGAGACAGCTCAGACAGGTCCTCCGCACCCTGGTGCTGCCTGCCGGCTACTCTCCTCAAGATCTCCAACAGCTTCTCCTTCTCCCCTCTGGGGTGCAATGGGGGCAGGGCATCCCAGGACAGCCCCCTCCTTCCTCACAGCCCCCTCCTCCCTGGCCTCCCAACTCCAGCCTTGCATACTGCTGTCTACCCACACTGGCCAGTGGAGAGATATTCCAATATCCTCATCTCATCCAAGCTCTGACATCTTCTGAGGCACCCCATTGCCCTCAGGATGAATTCTGGATTCTTATTATTTTTTATCTTTTGGCCACCTGTGTGGCATGTGGGATCTTAGTTTCCAGACCAGGGATTGAACATGTGCTCTCTGCATTGGCAGCGAGAAGTCTTAACTACTGGACTGCCAGGGAAGTCCTGAATTCTGGATTTTTATAGCCAACGTTTCATGTCCTGAAGGTCTCTGTGGTCCCATCAGCACACACTTTTCCCTGTAAGCACCTAGAACTTCCTAACCCCCTCGTCCTTGTTCTCACCAGGGGAGCCTTTCCATCATCAGCACTTCAGCCCTTTCTACTGTCCTTATTCCTCCAGAGCCTGGGAGTAGTTCCTGGGGGCAGATGTCATAACACATCCTCACACTGAATTGAGCACTTCCCTACATCCTCTCAGGACAGTCTTTGCAACTGTTCTGCAAGGTGGGTATCATGAGTCTGATTCACAGATGAAGACACAGTGGCTCAGGGACCTCCATGGTGGTTCAGTGGTTAAGAATCTGCCTTGCAACGCGGGGGATGTTGGGGAACTAAAATCCTACATGCAGAGGAACTAAGCCTGCACACCACAATTACTAAGCCCTCAGGCCACAACTAGAGTCCTGTTCCGCAACAAAAGATCCAGCAAGAGGCAACGAAGATCCCTCAGGCTGGGACTAAGAACCCAAGCAGCCAAATAAATGAATGAATAGTAAAAAACAAAAACAAAAACGGGGGCGGTGGGAAGAAAGTAAAAGAAACAGAGGCTCAGGGTGGACCTATGAGATGCCCCAAATCAGCAAGCCAAGAATAAAAGAGACCCTCCTTCCAGTTTCTTCCCTGTGACTGACTTCTGCTCTTTCTTTAAGTTTCAGCTCAGCTGTCACCTCCCCCTGGAACCCACCCTGGTTGCCAGATGGGGTCAGGTACCTCCTCTGGGCCCCCAAAGCTGCCTGTGATTTCCCCATCACAGCTCTGACATGATGGCCCGGTGCTGTGACTCTGCGCACCCATCTTCCAGATGGAGCAACAGAGACTCTAAGAAGTGAAGCTTCCTCCAGCCGGGAATAACGGAGGGCGGGTTGGGCTCACTATCCTCAGAAGCAGCAGCAGATCGGGCCCTCCCCTCCCCCAGTACACGCGTACCCACAGACCCACACCTGACCGTTTATCTCCGCAGACGCCCGCCTCCCACACGCAGGCGGCCGACTGGCGTCTGAGCGGCAGACGCTTGTAAACACATCCTAGCGCCGGGACCAACTCGCTCCTGCGCTCCTTCACTGCCACGAGGAGGGAGATGCGAGGAATGCGGCGGGCGGGGGAGGGGAGGGGGCGACGCAGGCAGAGGGCTGAAATATGGTTGTTAGGGCCTTGCGGTCCCACTTTCCTTCTGCTTCCCTGATAGTTGGGCGGAGTGGGGGGAGGGAATGGGGTCGACGGGCCCTGAGCCCCCACTCCCTGCTGAGCCCGTGACCCTGGGATGAAGACAGCTCTCCACGCTCAGTGCCCTTGGAAAAGTTCCACGGGACTTCCTGGCCTGGCCAGGAGACTCAAGTAAGGTCCGCTCCTCCTCTCGTCCCCCATCTGTGTCCAACCACCCACCCCCTTTCCTAAGTGGCCTTGGGAGGGGTCTTGCGGGACAGATTGATGGGCTGGGGACAGATGGATCGCGGCACGTGGGAGTTACGCCTGGGCTTGGAGCGGGGGAGGGTGGCGCGCTGGTCACCGCCACCATCGGCCCCTGGAGCGCTCCGGCTGCGAGGAAGCCGCCAGGCGGAGGAGAAGAGGCTCCCGGAGGTTCCTGGAGAACAGGCTTTCCTGCCTCCCATCCTTTCATCGCCCCCGCGGCCGCCACTATTGTGGTCCCATTGCGCAGGCGCGAGGAAGAGGCCCACAGAAGGGGGTCGGCCGTCGCGAGACACACAGCACCGCCGGGTGCGAGGTCTGATCTCGAGGTGCAGATGACGCTGGGTGGGTCTAGGATCTGGGGTGACTTAGACTTGGGGACCCTGTGTCGTGCATTGCATATCCCGCCCACCAGGGCGACCCATTCCCGGGAAAGCTAGGGCTCAGCCGGCCCTGGCTGTGGGCAGAGCACGCCCCCTGC
Organism: Oryx dammah; assembly: GCF_014754425.2. NCBI lineage: Eukaryota > Metazoa > Chordata > Mammalia > Artiodactyla > Bovidae > Oryx > Oryx dammah. The sequence continues at coordinate 90,100,823 of NW_024070189.1, forward strand.
TGGGCACGGCCGGAATCCGCGCAGCTACGAACATTGGTACCCTGGATGGAACCCTCCGCTCAAAATTGAGCTCCCCCCCAGCTCCCCGCTCCCCGGCTGAAAATGACCCCTGATACAGAGCTCCCGACACGGCGCCGAGCCCCAAATCTGAGCTAAGCTCTAGACCCCGAGTAACCCCGGATAGAACCCCTGGTCTGTTCAGACCCTACCCCTAAGGATATCCGACCACCTAGAGGAGCTGTATCCATTGCTCCCGACTCACTAATCCCACCTCTGTCATGACCTGGCTGAGTGGCCTGGGACAGGTTATTTGTTTCCTCTGAGCTTCAATTTCATCTGTGAAATGAGACACCTGTAGGGTGTCACAGCATTGTAGGGTTGCTGTGAGAATTTGGTGAGTTAATGTATGTAAAGTGCTCACAGGGACTGGAACGTAGTAGGTACTCAGTAAACATTAACTATAGTAGTAGTGGTGGCAGTCGCTCAGTCGTGTCCAACTCTTTGCGACCCCATGGACTGTAGCCCACTAGACTCCTCTGTCCATGGAATTCTCCAGGCAAGAATACTGGAGTGGGTAGCCATTCCCTTCTCCAGCAGATCTTCCTGATCCAGGGATCAAACTCGGGTATCCTGCATAGCAGGCAGATTCTCTATGGTCTGAGCCATGGAAGTCATCAACTATAGTATTGTTATTCTTGCCAGATATACTGCTCAGTTCAGTTCAGTTCAGTCGCTCAGTCGTGTCTGACTCTTTGCAACCCCATGAATCGCAGCACGCCAGGCCTCCCTGTCCATCACCAACTCCTGGATTTCACTCAGACTTGCGTCCATCGAGTCAGTGATGCCATCCAGCCATCTCATCCTCGGTCGTCCCCTTCTCCTCCTGCCCCCAATCCCTCCCAGCATCAAAGTCTTTTCCAATGAGTCAACTCTTTGCATGAGGTGGCCAAAGGACTGGAGTTTCAGCTTTAGCATCATTCCTTCCAAAGAAATCCCAGGGTTGATCTCCTTCAGAATGGACTGGTTGGATCTCCTTGCAGTCCAAGGGACTCTCAAGAGTCTTCTCCAACACCACAGTTCAAAAGCATCAATTCTTTGGCGCTCAGCCTTCTTCACAGTTCAACTCTCACATCCATACATGACTACTGGAAAAACCATAGCCTTGACTAGACGGACCTTAGTCGGCAAAGTAATGTCTCTGCTTTTGAATATGCTATCTATACTGCTAGGCACTTTGAAAGAAAAATAATTTTGTCGAGACATAATTTATATACCACACAATTCACCCACTTACAGCATACAATTCAGTGGTTTGGTATGTTACAGAATTCATTTTCTAAAATGATGGCAATAAATAAATAAATAAAATAAAATGATAGCAAATATAAAAATTACCATTGTAAGCCTTTTTAAATGCACAATTCAGTGGCATGAAGTACCTTCACAATGTTGTGAATCCCCACCATCATCTCCAGAACTTTTCCATCAACCCCAACACAAACTCTGTCCTCATGAAACACTAACTCCCCGTTCCTGTCCCCCAGCCTCTGATCACCTCTATCCTACTTTCTGTCTGTGGTTCTCTCATTCTAGGTCCCTCATATAAGTGGATTATACAATATTTATCATCTATTTGTTTTCTTACATTTTGACGGCACCTCACGGCATGCAGATCTTCCCTGACCAGTGCCCCATGTAGTGAAAGCGAGGAGTCTTAACCACTAGACCACCAAGGAAGTACGAATGTTGATCATCTTATGATTGGCATCTTAAACCTATTTTTAAGGTTCATTCATGTTAGCATGAATAACTTCCTCCCTTTTTATGACTGAATTATATTTCACTGTTTGGAGAAGGAAATGACAACCCACTCCAGTATTCTTGCCTGGAGAATCCCACGGGCAGAGGAGCCTGGCAGGCTACAGTCCACGGGGTCGCTAGAGTCGGACACGACTTAGTGACTAAACCACCACCACCACATTTCACTGTATGGGTGGACTGGGTTTCCCAGGTGGCTCAGTGGTAAAGAAACTGCCTGCCAATGCAAGAGATGTGAGTTTGATCCCTGGGCAGGGAAGATCCCCTGGGGAAGGAAATGGCAACCCACTCCAGCATTCTTCTCTGGGAAAGTCCACGGACAGAGGAGCTGGGTAAGCTATAGTCCATGGGGTCGCAAAGGCTTAGTGATTGAACAATAACATATGAAAGGATCACATTTTGTTTACCTATTCCTCTGTCGATGGACATTTGGGTTATTTTGTCTTTGCCTGGAAAATCCCATGGATGGAGGAGGCTGGTAGACTTCAGTCCATGGGGTCACTAAGTCGGACATGACTGAGTGACTTCACTTTCTCCTTTTGCTTTCATGCATTGGAGAAGGAAATGGCAACCCACTCCAGTGTTCTTTCCTGGAGAATCCCAGGGATGCGGGAGCCTGGTGGGCTGCCGTCTATAGGGTCAGGCAGAGTTGGACACGACTGAAGTGACTTAGCAATTTTGTCTTTAGGCTAGTGTGAATCATTTTGCTATTAAAATTGTTATAAAAAAATATACTTGTTAAAGTCCTTCCTTTCAACTCCTTCGGGTATATTCCTAGGAATGGAATTGCCGGATAATACGGTAATTCTATGTTTAGTTTTCCGAGAAATGACCAAGCTATTTTCCACAGATGTTTCACCATTTTGTATCCCTACCACAAAGTATGAAGGTTCTAATTTCTTCATATTCTCCTGGACACTTTTCTTTTCTGACTGCACTGCCCAGCATGTGGAATCTTAGTTTCCCAAGATCGAACCCATGCCCCCTGCTGTTAAAGTATGGAATCTTACCCACTGTACCACCAGGGAAGTCCCTCCTGGGTACTTCTTATTCATTCTTTTATTTTTTTGGCCTCGTGGCTTGTGGGATCCTAGTTTCCCGACCAGGGATTTAACCTGTGTCCTCCCTGGTGAAAGCATGGAGTCCTAGTCACTGGACCACCAAGAAATTCCTTTTATTTATTCTTATTTGTGGGCTTGTAGGCTTTATTTTTAAAATTTTTATTGTTTTAAATTACAAAAGTATAACACACTTATAGGAGACTTGGAAAATGCAGAACAAGGTTACATATAGTTCCACTATATATTACAATTATTTTTTAAGTAGATAAAGATTTTCAGTTGGAGTTTCAATATCCAACTCTCAAAAATTAATAGAATGAATATACAGAAGAGTAGAAGGATATGAAGTGAAGAAGTCATGTCCAACTCTTTGGGACCCTGTGGACTATAGCCTACAAGGCTCCTCTGTCCATGGAATTTTCCAGGCAAGAGTACTGGAATGGGTCACCATTTCCTTCTCCAGGGGATCTTCCTAAGCCAGGGATCGAACCTGGGTCGCCCGCATTGCAGGCAGATGCTTTACCGTCTGAGCCACCAGGGAAGCCTCTGTAGAAGGATATAGTAGACCTGAAAATCCCTATGAACCAATTCAACATAATTAAGACTTATACAATTTCCACACAGCAGTAGGATGCAAATTCTATTATTATTTCCATGTCAGTGCATAGGAATGCCAATACATAGTGTCCCGGATGAGAAACTAGTACCTGGCTGTGAATGGGAGGAGGTGGGACAAAAATTACTGGGTTAAAATCCTGGACCTGCCACTTTCACTTGCAGGTCCTCAGGCAAGTTACTTCCACTCTCTGGGTCTCAGTCCCCTGATTTAAAAAAACAAACAACAACAACAAAAAGGATGGGATAAAGAGACCTTTCATCTCTTTTTGCTTCCTGAAGTCTGTGCCAGGGTTGTGTGTGCCCCACGTAGAAGATAGGACTCGACCTGCACTGGTTGTACAGCCTGCTCCGGCTTCCCCTGGTCCTAGCTGCAACAGGGACCCAGGGTTGGAGATTCCGGGAGGAAATGGAGCGGCAGGAGCTCTGGGAGCTGCTCCTGGGTCCAGTTCCCAGGACTCACAGCTGCATCCTCTGGGGCCCCCAGCTGGCCCCACCGCCCCACCCGCTAGCGGCCTGGAGGCTCCTGCAGATCTCGCTGGCTCATTCCCACGGACATCGTGCCTGGGTCTGGGAAGTCCCCTGGTGGGATCTCCAGGGTCCATCCGCGTAGCGACTGCATTAAACCTAACCTGGAGAATTTATCTGCAACCCAGAAAGATGTATCTTCAACCTTGGGTTAGATTCAGCCCGTCTGGAGGGTACAACAATCGACATTTTTAATGGGCTCCCTGTAAAGGGTTCCCCAGGGCTGTTCTTTAAACGGAGTCCCAGTGGGAGAAGGGGGCAGTCCCAGAGCCACAGAGTTGTTCTGTTTTTCTTTTTGGCTCGCTTTGTCTCCATGGCCCTCATATCTCTGTTTTTGACTCTTAAGTCTCCTTCCTCTCCTTTCTCGAACTGGCCGGGGGTTGGCCTCTCTGCTGGCATCCGGCCCCTTTCGATTCCGGAGGAATCCCCCGAGCTGCCTGGCCCCGCCCCAGGCCCCACCCCTCCCGCGCAGCGATCTTCTCTCATTGGACTCTTCGTACACCGCCCGCGTTCCCATTGGCTGAGCCCACCTCCGCTGTCCCCACTGCGGTCCTTTTCGGGCGGGCGGGGGCGGGGCGGGGCCGCACAGAAGGGCGGGGCAATTGGAGGGCGGGACCGAGCTTCCTGCCCCGCCTCGCCGGGTCCCAGTCCTCAGGCACGAGTCTCGCAGCCACAGCAACGGCCTCTCGGAGGCGGCCGGACAGAACCTCGACGGTCGAACCAACGACTGAATCCCAGAGAACAGGTAAGCGAGCGGTACTGGGCCGCCCCGCATCTCAGCATATCTCGGGGGCCACTTGGTCTATTTCTCTCGCTCCCTCTGCCCTGACAACCCCCTTCGATCAGTATTCCTGCCTCAGTTTCCATCTCCCTGTTTCCCCCTTTCCCTGTCTCTCTTGCCCTGTGGGTCAGGGGAGGCAGACTGGATCTGATCTACCTCCCCCCACCCCCCGCACATGGCCAGTGCTCTGAGACCAGAGCACACCCAACAACAAGGACTCTGATGGACTCTGCCCGTTTCACAGTGCAGGGTGCCAGGTCCCAGGGCCAGACTCCAGAGCCAGGAGGGCATTCCGGGTGTGGGCAGCCAGGCCAAAGACGTGGAGGTGAGGATGTGTGTGACTTCTGGCTGATCCAGGCAGCTGAGGGAGTCCAGAGCCAGGCCCACCCAGACTGGCCACCTGGGAGTTCTCCAATAGCCTGAAGCCTTGGTCTCAGTTTTGTCAGCTGTGAATTGGGGCTTCGTCACTAAGGTAATTGGCAGTTGACCTGACCCAGATCTGTGTGCATCACCACTCCCTCTATCCTGGGGGGGCTCAGCTGGAGGAGGGGCAGCGCCATCTGTAAACAGGCCTCTGAGGTTACTTCCTGAGCAGGTTTCAGCCCAGCTGGGGGAGGTGAACATCCTGGGTTTGGGGTTGGGGGGGTAGCATAGCAGGGTGAGGGCAGTTCAGCCCAGTGGTTGGGGAGCTCAGATTCTGGAATCAGACAAACCGGAGTTCCTGCTCTGCCACTCACCACCAGTACCTTGAACAAGTTGATTCCATTCTCCCAGCTTCAGTTTCCTGTCTGAGGGACATAATAACTCCCCAGGGGTGAGGGCGGCTTGCAGGATTAAATGCAGGAACATGGGCCCTGCGTGTCTCTCCCCTTCTCTCCTCCTTCTCACCCCTCTCACTCACTCTGCTCCAGCCACACAGCCGCCACACTCCACCAACGCACCAGGCACCCTCCTGCCTCAGGGCCTTTGCAGGAGCTGTTACCTCTACCTGAATGCCAGGTGCCCAGGAGCCAACTTTAAAACATAACAAGTTGCCTAGATGGGCCAGGCCAAGGGCTGGCGGGGCCAGGGCTGGGCAGCTGGGTGGCTGGGAGGGGCGGAGGAGGAGCCGACCCAGGGACGCTGTACCTATGGAAACCAGAACAAAGAACTGTCGTCCCAGCCACAGGAACACCTGGTCTGAGCTTCTCCCACTTGGCAGGCCCAGTGGCCTGGGACGCCAGTGGTGGGTGAGTGTCCAGATCTCTTGAGGGGAGGCAAACTGGGGACTCGAACCCCACTCTGATGGAGGGTGGGGGTCGCTAAGTTAAAAGACCAATCAGGCAGGTACAGATTGGAGGCCCTGTGGTATCCCCTTCGCTGTGTGGCCTTGGGCAGGTCAGGGGCTGCCTGACCCTCAGGTTCCTCACCTGAGGCCTGGGGAGGGGAGGAGCCTTTTGGTTGCTTGGTGATCTCATGTGATGGATTCAGAAGGCCTCAATGTCCCTGTCTGTCAAATGGCCTTTCAGTGCCAGAAAGGAATTCAGAGATGTCGTCCAAGGGCGTCCTAGGACATAACTCCTGCTATTGTCATGGAAGTAGCTCCAGAGGCAGGTGCTGAAGAAATGACTCGTGCTTGTGCAGGTTCAGCCCCAGGTGTTATAGACTGAGATGACCTAGAGACAGGCAGGACTTGGCCTTACAGAGAACTCGGGCTTTCACCCCAGAATCCCCCATGTATACCCCTCCATTAGACGGCTTCCTCCAGAACCTCACCACGTGAGGCATTCAGGAGGCACCTCTGGCCAAGTCCTTGGGATCTTCCAAGGCTCCATCCTCCCGGCCTCACTTTTCCCTTCTGTCCAAATGGGCGGTGGAGGTTGGGGAGTGTCCACCTGGAAGAAACCCTTCCAGAAGTGTTCGTGTTTTGCTTCTATGTGACCTTAGGATATTTGTCTTTCTATTTGCCTCAGTTTCCCTGGCTGGATACTGGGGCCCTTGGACGACATCTCTGAATTCCTTTCTGGCACTGAAAGGCCATCTATTCATTCAACAAACTGGTTCTGGTTGCCTACTGTGAGCCAAGCCTGGTACAGGGTGCCTAGGGCACAATGACCCAAGTCCATGTGGTGCGCCCGTCCCTCCCACCCAGATTCAGCTCACAGACATTCATCCAGAGAAAGTCATTAGGTTTAGCTGTAATTGCATGAAGGACTGGAGAGACAGAGGGATGGAGAAGTTAGTTGAGATAGGGAACTTGGGAGGGACTCCTGAGAAAGTGACATTTGAATTGAAGCTCAATGGCAAGAAAGAAATAGCCATGCAGAGACGAGGGGCAATCCAGGCAGAGGGCACAACCCATGCAAAGGCCCTGGGGCAGCACCAAGCTCCATGTGCTGGTGGAACAACCAGGAGGCCTGTGTGTCAGGAGCAAAGTGAGTGAGGGGGAGAGAGGAAGGAGGGGAGGGCAAGGAGGGGACGCAGTAGGTCGTGCATGGCCTTGTGGGCCACGGGAGGACTTGGGATTTTACTTTGAGGGAGTTGGAAGACCTGAAGGGCTGTGGGCAGAGGGGACTCGGGTGTTCACCGGCGCCCTCTGGCGGCTTCTCCGGAGAGGACCCCGGGACCGGGGACGGGGACCAGAGACAGGATGAAGGCTGCGGAGAGGTGAGAAGCGGGTGGAGCCGGAATCTAAAGGGCTGTGTCCACAGTCCTGCCAGGTGACCCTCGAACCTCTGCCACTTGCTGTTAAAAATCAGCCTGAGTCCCAACCTCTCCTGTCCTCTGCAGTGGGGTGGGCTTCGCTCTCCCAACATTCATTTTTGCCCATCCGTTCTTTACCCCCAACCTCCGTCCCTCGCCCAATCCCTGCTCTTTCTTCAGTGGAGATCTGACCACCGTGGAAAGTGTCTCAGTTTTTGCCGCAGCCTGGCAGGCAGGCAGACCCTGCCCATCCTTGGGGTGGCCCCCGAAGGCTCTGGGAAACCCGGTTTGAGAACCACTGGTATCCCCTCCCCAACCCCCACCTCGACAAACAGGCAGCCCCTAACCCCGCTTTCTACATATCCAAATGGGCCCCAAACGTGAGGTCTGAGTAATGGTTGATAAAGGGCTGGAAGCAGCGGGTACTCTGGTGTTGGCTGGAAACAGCAGGTGCTCTGGTGTTGGCGGAGGGTGTGGAATGGGTACAAGGACCGTGGGGCCATTTACCACGGAGGGCGGAGACCGGGAGCCCCCACTCTCACCCCAGGCTGCCCTGGGCCCCTGCAGCCGGGGCTGAGGGAGAGAGGTGGGGCGGCAGCCCTGGCCCCGCTGAGCGGGCCCATCAATTATTGATGCCCTTTGTTGGGACATGAAGAATTCATGTGGAGGGCAGGCTTCTCCGTGGACCAGTGGCATGCTGGAGCCGGCCTCACCCCAATCATCAGAGTCACTTGAATTTTGCCACCCAGTTGTTAATATCCCCGTTATTAAAAATGACAGACTGTCAATAAAACTGGAAGAAAAAATAAATTTAAAAAAATGACAGGCTGTGAACTTACAGTCAAATACATTATGTTTAAAACAAAGGTATGGATGGGAATTCCCTGGCGGTCCAGTGGTTAGGACTCCCAGCTTTCACTGCAGGAGACCCAGATTCCATCCCTGGTGGATAAATTAATCGCACAAACTGCATGGCACTGCCAAAAAGAAGAAAAACACCCACAGGGCTACAGAATACTATCCAGCCATAAAATGGATTGAAGCCCTGACACTCGTTACAGTGCAGATAAACCTTGAAAATGCGATGCCCAGTGAGAGAAGCCAGACACAGAATGTGTGATTCCACTTATATGAAAAAATAGGCAAATCCATGGAGATGGAAAGTAAACTATTAGTGGTTGCCAGGGCCTGGGGGAAGGGATGGGGAGTGATTGCTGATGGGGATGGGATTTCTTTATTAAAAAAAAAAAAGGGACTTCCCTGGTGGTCCAGTGGTTAAGAATCTGCCTTGCAATGCAGAGGACACTGGTTTGATCTCTGGTCCAGGACGATCCATATGCCTCAGGGCAGCTAAAGCCGTGCACCACAGCTACTGAGCCTGCTCTCTCGAGCCTGTGAGCTGCGAATACTGAGCCCACGTGCTGCAACTACTGAGGCCCAAGCACCTAGAGCTGATGTGCACCAACAAGAGAAGCCACTGCAATGAGAAACCCACACCCTGCCGCAGAGCAGGCCCCACTTGGAGCAACTAAGAAAGCCCAGGTGCAGCAATGCAGACCCATCATTCGTTCCCCCAAAAAGAATAATGAAATATATAGATATAAATATATTTTATTTACTGGGTGGCACTGGGATCTTTGAACTTTGCTATGGCCTACAAACTCTTATATGCCATGCATGCGGGATCCAGTTCCCTGAGGACAGATCGAACCTGGGTCCCATTCTTGGAATCTTAGCCACTGGACAACCAGGGAAGTTCAAGGGCTGGGGTTTCTTTCTGGAGGGATGAGAATGTTTCGGAATTAAATAGTGGTGATGGTTACCCAGGTCACTGAATATATAAACCCACTGAATTATACACTTTAAAAGCGTGGATTTTATGGTATGTGACTTAAATACTTCAAAATATAAAATAGCAAAGGTCATAAATGATCAAAAATCCTAACTTTCAGAACTTCGTTGGTGGTCCAGCGCTTAAGACTCTTACCTTCCAGTGAAGTGGGCACAGGTTCCATCTCTGATCTGGAAACTAAGATCCCGCATGCCAGGCAGTGCAGCCAAAAAAAGACAAAATATATCCTTTCTAATTATTTTACTGCATTATGCAATGACCTCTGTGCTCTCGAGGTTATTTCTGTTCTGTGGAAATGGTGGGCAGTTTGTTCCAGCTCCGTGGTCAAGTTGGAAGCTTGAAACTGGCCATGGCAAGAGAATTTACACCATGGATATTGGCAGATGCTACAAATCAGGGTTTGATGTATTGTTCAGTCATCATCTAATCCAGAGGTTGGCCAGCCTTTTTCTATAAAGGGCCAGATAGTAAATATTTTTGGCTTTGCAAGCCGTACAGCCTCTGTTGCCTCTGTTCAAGGCTGTGCTTTAATATGTACACAAATGGGCATGGCTGAGTGCCAATAAAACTTTACAAAAACAGGCAGCTGGCCAGAGTTTGCCACCCTTGGTATAATTCCAGGTAATGTCAATAATGAAAATTAAATTTTAAAGGGTGATGTGTCTCTAGTTGCTTGCTTTCGAATAGCACAAAAAACCTTGAGGGGGTATTCCCTCACTATTGGAAAACCACTGTTGGATTCTGTAAAAAAAAGTTGCTTACTTGGCCGATGAGTAAGTGAAGTCCAAGTTTTCTCTGTTCATATGAAAGAGAAGATCCAGCAACATCCATGTCAGAACTGCTTTCATTTATCCATAGCAACCATAGATTGGCTACTGGTACCCGTTTTACAACTGGGCTTCCCTGGTGGCTCAGTGGTAAAGAACCCGTCTGCCAATGCAGAAGACATGGGTTCCATCCCTGGGTCAGGAAGATCCCCTGGAGGAGGAAAAGGCAACCCACTCCAGTACTCTTGCCTGGGAAATCCCATGGACAGAGGAGCCTGGTGGGCTATAGTCCATGGAGTCACAAAATAGACACGACTTAGCGACTTACCACCACCACCACCACCAGTTAGGCAAAACTCACTCAGAACATTTATCGAGCATCGACTGGCTGCGTGAAATTTACAGTCAGGTTTACTATTTTCTTAAGTTGCACAGTGCACATCCTTTATGTCAGGAAAGTTTATGGAAAACATACATATGTACCTACACGCCTACATTCCGCCCCCCGCCCCGGCCTCCGCCCCCCACCCCGGAGAGCTGGTGGCTAAGAACTTTCCAGCAGGTGGTGAATGGGATGAGATGTAGCATTCCCAGTGTACCTGGGGAGCAGAGTGGGCCCCTGGAAGTCGGGGTGGAATCCCCATCACCCCCATGCCCAGCGTCCAGCACCGGGAGTGTGTACGTGGAGAGGCCACCCCCAGCGTGCTCAGTTCAGGCTGGATGAAGGGCCGTGGGGAGAGTCTCCCCACCTGGTGGAGACCCCGAGGCTGGACCGTGCCTAGCATGTTGCAGGGACAGCGAGAGAGGAGATGAACTGGGGAAGGTCACTGGTGGGGCGGGGTGGGGGTTGGCCCTCCTCCAGCATTTGGGGACTGAAAGGGGCTGGGTGCCCTTCCCCTCTGGGAGGGCTCACAGAGTTCTGCCTCCCCGCCTCTGCCTGGGCAAGGAAAGGATGCTTTCATGTCTCCAGGTCAGTGTCTGGTCAGTTTAGGAGCTGGAGTGTCCAAAATGGGGGCAAGGACAAAGGTCAGAGCCAAAGAGACAAAGTAGGGTTGGCAGAGGGCAAAAGTCTGAGGTAGGGATGGAAGGCCAGGGTTCTGAGAAGAACATGGAGTACAGGAGTTGACAGAGTCAGGGACTCAGCGACTGGACACTCATTTCACAGATGGGAAACCTGCCCTCGGGGGCTGGGGCTGGTCTGGGGTCTTGGTGGGGAGACCTCAGAGCTGTGGGAGGACTTGGACAGTGGGCTCCTAGGAGGCTGGGAACCAGCCTTCCGTCTCCTCTCTGCTCTGCCCTGCCCCAGGGCCTTTGCACCTGCTGTTCCCTCTGCCTGGCTCACCTTTCCTCAGACCCTGCCCTTCCAGTCCCAGCTGCAAGAGCTCCTCCTCCAGGAAAACTTCCTGACCGCTGGCCTAGGTCACCTGCCATCCCTGGCTGTCACTACCCCTTACCCAGGCCCTATCTGTCTCTGAAATCATCCTGTTTATTCCACATTCATTGGTTCCTACTGTCTCCTCCTTCCAGCAGGGGTGACCCCTCTTAGGTGGCTGTTTTGGAAATTCAGAGGGCTTTTCCCCCCACTTGTGATAATAACAGGATGTGCTGCTTGCATTTCAGGGGCAGGGTCCAGGGACACTAGGCATCCAGCCATGCTCAGGGCAGCCCCGCAGCTCACAACTTCCTCACGTCCTGGCATCTACTAATGTACTTTCTATGATTTGACTATTCTAGGTATAAGTGGAGTCAAACAGTATTTGTCTGCACCTGATGTATACTGGAATGCATTTTTAAGGTTAACCTGCGATATATCCTACAAACAGATGGTACTTTGGGAGTTCTTTTTTTTGAAAGAAATTTGCATCTATATTTTCACTGCGATGCTTCATTAAGGGGCAAACCTCTGACAGATTCACTCCGTCACTGAGTGCAGTGGGCCTGAGGTTTTCTTTTTTGAAGATTTTTGTTTTCTTATGTGGACCATTTAATAATTTTATTTATTTTTGGCTGTGCTGGGTCTTTGTTGCTGCCTGGCTTTTCTCTAGTTGCTCTAGTGCCGGGCTTCTCATTGCAGTGACTTCCCCTGTTGGGAAGTTTGGGCCCCAGGGCGCTCGGGCTTCAGTAGTTGCGGATCCTGGGCTCCAGAGCACAGGCTCGACGGTCGTGGCTCACGGGCTTAGTTGCTTTGCGGCATGTGGGGTGTTCCCACATCAGGGATCAAACCCGTGTCTCCTGCATTGGCAGGCAGATTTATTATTACTGAGCCACCAGGGGAAGCCCTTAAAGTCTTTGGTGGAATTTTGTTACAGTATTGGTTCTATTTTATGTTTTGGGGTATTTTTTGGCCATGAGACATGTGGGATCTTGTAGTTCTCCAGCTAGAGACTGAACCCACACCTCCAGGATTAGAAGCACAGAGTCTTAACCACTGGACCACCAGGGAAGTTCCAATTTATTTAACATTTTTAAAAAATTATTTGTTATTTTTGGCTGTGTCGGGCCTTTGTTGCTGTGTGGGCTTTCTCTAGCTGGGGCAAGCAGGGGCTGCTCTCTAATTGAGGCACGCAGGCTTCTCATTGTGGCGGCTTCTCTTGCTGCAGAGCACGGGCCTGGGGCACATGGGCTTCAGAAGCTGGGGCTCGTGCAGCTCCCAGGCTCTAGAGCACAGGCTCAGTAGTTGTGGCACATGGGCTTAGTTGCTCCCAGATCAGGGATCGAACCCATTTCTCCTGCGTTGGCAAGCAGATTCTTTACCACTGAGACATCAGGAAAATCCTATTGAACATTTTTATTTATTTATTTATTTATTTATTTATTGTGCCGGAACCCGGGATCGAACCAGCTATTGAACATTTTTAAAGTGAGGCATTATACATATATAGGCTTCCCTGGTGGCTCAGCAGTAAAGAATCCGCCTGTCAATTCAGGAGATGCTGGTTTGATTCCTGGGTTGGGAAGATCCCCTGGAGAAGGAAATGGCAATCCACTCCAGTATTCTTGCTTGGGAAATCCCATGGACAGAGACACCTGGAGGGTTACAGTCCAGGGTGTCACAAAGAGTCAGACATGACTTAGTGACTAAACAACAACAAATATATAGTAAGGGGCACAAAGGTATAAAATATGTCCACTGGATATAGGTGCAGTGCGTGTTCAGCTTGATGATGTATAGTTCACATATTGTAAAATTCACTAAAGTGTTCACATTCCAAAACATTCTTCCACCCACAAAGGACATCCTGTCTCCATTAGCAGTCACTCTCCATTCTGTGCTCCCCAGCCCCTGACAACCAGGAACCCACTCTGTCTGTCAGTGGATCAGCCTGTTCTAGGCGTTTCCCATCAGTGGAATCACACCCTGTGTGTCCTTCTGTGCCTGCGTCTCTCACTGAGCATCGTGTTCTCAGGGTCCATCCATGTGGTAGCGAGTGTCGTGGCTTCACCCCTTTTCAGGGCTGAGTGATGCTCCCGTGTGTGGAGGGACCACATTTGTTTGTCCATCTATATGTGGGTGGGTGTTTGTGTTGTTTCCGTGTTTTGGCTAGTACAAATGTGCTCCTATGTATGCCCACGTGTGTGTACGTTTTTATGTGAACATATATTTTTATTTCTTGAGGGGGGGTTGATGCTTAGGAGCGGAATTGCTGGGTCGTGTGGTAACTGTGTTTGTTCGAGGACCTGCCAGAAACCTGTTTCCATGGTAGCCGCACCATCTTCTGTTTCTCCCAACCTCGCCAGCCCTGTTTATTGTCTGTATTTCCGGTAGTAGCCGTTCTTTGGGGTGAGGTATTATATTATTATGAGTTCGACTTCCATTTTCCTCCTAGCCAGTGATGTTAAGCATCTTTTCACCTGCTTATTGGCCATTTATATACCTTCTCTGGAGAAATGTTAGGTTTTTTTTTTTTTTAATCGAGATCTAATTCATACACCATACAATTCACCCCTTGAAAGTTTACAATTCGCTGGGTTTTAGTGTATTCACATTGCTTTGCAACCACCCAACTTAATGACTTTTTACATTCGTGTAGACCCAGATCAAGGCACAGAACCTGAAACACTCCAGGAACTTCCCCAGTGGTTCAGTGGCTAAGATTCCCAACTCCAAATGCTGGGGGCACAGGTTCTATCCCTGTTTGGGGAACTAAGATCCTGCATCCTGTGTGGCATGGCTAAAAAAAAAAAAATTTTTTTTTAAGAAATATTCCAGAGTTCGCCTGTACAATCCTGCTCACTGTTCTCATCACCTATTAATTTTATTTTTATACTGGTGGGTGGACAGTGCTGCCTGTGGACTCTGTTTCAGGGAAGTGAGGGCACCCAAATTATTTTGGAACAAGGAGGTGGCATGGGATCTAGCAGGCCAGGACCCCTGGGGAGGCAGGGACCCAATCTCTTCTGGTCCAGCTATAGAATCTGCCTGACAAGCAGGAGAACCAGGTTCGATCCCTGGGTCAGGAAGATCCCCTAAAGGAGGAAATGGCAACCCATTCCAGTATTCTTGCCTGTGAAATCCCACGGACAGAGGAGCCTGGAGGGTTATAGTCCACAGGGTCACAAAGAGTCAAACACGACTGAAGCGACTTAGTACATATATCCCTGGCCCTGGGACACAGCTGGCGCTCTATCAACACTCACTGAGGACCTGAATGAGCATTCCAGTTGAGCCCTGGAAGCTTCATGGGGCATTTCTGGCTTGTGAGTATAGTGGGGTGGTCTGGCTTTGGGTCCGCTGGGCAGTCCTTGGGAAGGCCCTGCCCCCATCAGGCCCCTCCCGGCTGGCCTGCCCTTGGACCTGGATGAGCACAGCTGGCAGGAAGGAAGGCTAGGGTCTATTTTGGTCCCCAGAGTGCTCCCCAGGGAGAGCAGTCATCTCCCTGTCTGGCTGCTTAGAGGGGGTGGTGTTTCTGATAGAACAATGGATGGAGGAGAAGTGGAGGGGGGCTGCCATGCAGCTGGGGTGGTCCAGGTGCCGGAGGGGCTAAGAGTGTGGAGTCTCCCACTCCACCCCCCACCCCTCTTCCTCCTATGCTTGGCAGGGTGGGGGTGGGGCGAAGCCAGTAAATAGGACCAGCCTCCCCTCTGAACCAACACGCACAAGCTCAGGACTTGCAGACCGGAAGGTCAAGGCCCAGAGAGGGGCAGAGCCCTGGCTGGGGTCACACAGTAACAGAATAGGGCAGAAAGACCTGAGCGCCAGGGTTCTTGGGATCCAGGGAAAGGCCTTCTCCTCTCTCTGAAGTTTGTCCATTTGTAAACTGGGGGACCCAGGGTGCTGGGAGTTTCCTCTGGGTTCCAATATCTGCAGACATCCCTCCCCTTATTCATTCAACAAACACTTACTGGGTGCCTGCTGGGTACCAGGCCCCAGGCTGGCCACCAGAGCAAGAAACATACAGCCCCTGCCTAGGCCATCAGGCCTGGTGTGATGGACACTGAAACCAAACGCTCAGGGCTGCAATGGAGGACGGATGCCCAGGGAACCATGGGAGCCAGCGGGGCACCTGGCACAGCTTGGGACATCGGCAAGTCTTCTGAGAGAAGGTGACCATAACTCTGAGACTTGAATGGGGAGCAAGAGTTTACAGGTGATGAGAGCAGGAAGGGTCCCCATAGAGGGAACAGAATAGAATGCCCTAGGGACTTCCCTGGTGGTCCAGTGGTTAAGACTCTGCTTGCAATGCAGGGGGTGTGGACTTGATCCCAGGATGGGGAACTAAGATCCCATATGCCACCTAGTGTGATCAAAAAGAAAAATAAAGAATAGAATGTTCTAGAGAAATTGGTGAGAAGGCATCCTTGCTGAGAACATAGCGGAGAAATAGGTCTAGAGAGCTAGAGGACGCAGAGCCTGAAGGTCAGAAGTTGGGACAGTGGTCTAGCCTCTTGTCCAGGGAAAGCTTACAGCCTGGGGGGCCTCTCAGGTTGGCCACAAGTTTCTGCCCTGGGATGGAGTCAGTTCTCCTTCCTGACAGTCACCATCTTCCATTTTACAGAGGAAACTGAGGCATAGGGCAGTTATGTTGCTTGGCCACATGGTCAGAGCCAGGAGCAGGCCCCAGATATCAGGGCTGGTTTTGTCACGGGGGATATCTCCCAGCCCCTCAAGACTGAGGGTGACTCCTAGTCATTGACTAGGGAAGGCAGAGGTAGCTGCGGTGCAGAGAGGGTGAGGCAGGCGGTCCCTGTGTTGCTGTGTGGCCTTGGGGAAATGGCTAAGCCTCTCTGAGCCTGGTTTCTTCTGCAAGGGCAACCAGGTCAGTGCAATACCAGGCAGAAGGTGTGAAACAGGCACCGGCCACTGCTCAGGGGCAGCCATGTGATGCCGAGTCACCCGCATCCCGCTCTGGCCCCAGCCTGTGACAGGGTCTGGGACTGGTGTAGGGGGAGGGAGGCCCAGGTCATTCATCACCAGGCCTGTCCTGACCTCTGTGGGCAGCAAGAGGGCGGCCGAGGGTTGGGACTCCTCCTGCCGTCTGAGCTCACACAAAGAGGGGCTTTGTGGGGGCTCCTGTGGCTGAGTGGGCACCCACATGGCATTCCTGGTCTGGCTGGCCTGCAGCTGGGGTGGGGGTGGATTCTAACCAGAGCCTGGGACAGCAGCGGGGGAGGGCTGGGGGCGGGTCTCAGGCTACCTCATTCATTGGGCAGATGTTTCTGGAGTCTCCAGAAACAGAGTGGATAGGGAATCACGCCATTACCTCCCCTGGGGCCTGTGGTGAGGCAGACCACTGAGGCAGCAAAGCCAGGGTGTGCAGCAGGGATGGGGGATGCCTGGGGTGCTGGGTGACCCATAGGAGGGGCCTCACTGTCAGTTTGGCAGTTCAGGGATGGCTTCCTAGAGGTGGTGTCCAGGCTGAGCTGAGGGATGAAGCTGCCAGGGGAAGAGGCAGGGGCTTGGAGGCCAGGGCTTTGGGGCATATATATGAGTCCACCAAGGAAGAGGCAGGGGTTTGGGGGCTAAGGTATTGAGGGATGTATAGTTCACCAGGAAAGAGGCAGGGACCCAAATGGAGTGTGGGGCTTGGTCTCAAGAGCCATGAGGAGCTTCCAGCTTGTTCTTAGAAGGAAAGGACTATGCCCAGATGTTCAGTTTAGGAAGAATTCTGGTGCTGAGGGGGAGGCTTCAGAGCCTGGGAAACCTGGAAGATGGCCATGGCAGGCAGGACATAAGGGACAGGCAGAGGTCCAGGCCTCTGCAGTCGGAGGCGTGGCTGCTGTTCCAAATGCACCTCGGGCACCTGCCTGTCCTTTCCTGGGCGGAAGCTGATGCATGTCAGTGTTTCTGTATCAGAGGAGTCATCAGAACGCTGTGCTTCCAAAAACCCCACAAATGGCCCTGGGGAACCCCCAGCCAGCTGCTGCCCCCTGACTCATCCAGGGCCTGACTAAGGCCTCAGGGATGTCTGCTGTAAACTCACGGGGCTGGGGAGATGGGGGGTTGCTAACTGCGCTCTTCCTCCACCCTGAACAGCCTGAGGCTGGGGCTGGGACCCTGTCTCATGGAGCTGTGCAGTGAAGCCAGGACCCCCTGTACTCACTCATCCTGAGCCCTTCTTAGCTCACAGCAAGGCTACAGTGGGTTTGCGAGGCTGGAGCCAGGGCCCACATGTAGTGGGATTCAGAAGGCCCTACTCATTAATATCCAAAATATATAATCAGTTCATACAACTCAGTAACAGAAAAACAAACATCCCAATCAGAAAATGGACAGACCTAAATAGACATTTCTTCAAAGACATACAGATGGCCAATAGGCACAAGAAAAGACGCTCAACATCGCTGATAGAAGAGAAATGCAAATCAAAACTATAATGAGGTATCACTCCACACCTCTTAGAATCAGTTCAGTTCAGTTGCTCCATCCTGTCCAATTCTTTGTCACCCAATGGACTGCAGCATGCCAGGCCTCCCTGTCCATCACCATCTCCCAGAGCCTACTCAAACTCATGTCCATCGAGTCAGTGGTGCCATCCAGCCATCTCAGCCTCTGTCATTCTCTTAGAATGGCCATTGTTAAAGGTCAATAACAAATGCTGGACAGGGTGTGGAGAAAAGGGAACCCTTCCATACTATTAGTGAAAATGGAAATTGGTGCAGCCACTATGGAGAACAGTATGCAGGTTCCTCAAAAACCTAAAAATAGTGCTGGCAGATGATCTAGCAATCCCACTCCTGGGCACATATCTGGACAAAACTATAACTCGAAAAGATACATGCACCCCTATGTTCATAGCAGCACTATTTACAATAGACAGGACATGGGAGCAACCTAAGTGTCCATCAACAGATGAGTGGGTAAAGATGTGGTGTACATATACAATGGACTATCACTCAGAGAAGAATGAAATAATGCCATATGCAGCAACATGGACACCCAGAGATTCTCATACTAAGAGGACTAAGTCAGAGAAAGACAGATACCATATACAATATCACTTACATGTGGAACCTAAAGTATGGCACAAATGAACTTATCTACAAAACAGAGATGCCAAGGGAACATTTCATGCAAAGATGGGCACGAAAAAGGACAGAAACGGTATGGACCTAACAGAAGCAAAAGATATTAAGAGGTGGCAAGAATACACAGGAGAGCTATACAAAAAAGATCTTTATGACCCAGATAACCACGATGGTGTGATCACTCACCTAGAGCCAGACATCCTGGAATGCGAAGTCAAATGGGCCTTAGGAAGCATCACTACAAACAAAGCTAGTGGAGGTGATGGAATTCCAGTTGAGCTATTTCAAATCCTAAAAGATGATGCTATTAAAGTACTGCACTCAGTACGCCAGCAAATTTGGAAAACTCAACAGTGGCCACAGGACTGGAAAATATCAGTTTTCATTCCAATCCCAAAGAAAGGCAATGCCAAGGAATGTTCAAACTACCACACAATTGCATTCATCTCACACGCTAGCAAAGTAATGCTCAAAATTCTCCAAGCCAGGCTTCAACAGGATGTGACTGTGAACTTCCAGATGTTCAAGCTGGATTTAGAAAAGGCAGAGGAACCAGAGATCAAATTGCCAACATCCACTGGATCATCGAAAAAGCAAGAGAGTTCCAGAAAAACATCTACTACTGCTTTATTAAAAATATTTTTTAATAGCTATTTTCCTAAAAATAGCTATGCCAAAGCCTTTGACTGTGTGGATCACAACAAACTCTGGAAAATTCTTCAGGAGATGGGAACACCAGATCACCTTACCTGCCTCCTGAGAAATCTGTATGCAGGTCAAGCATCAAGTAGAACTGGACATGGAACAACAGACTGGTTCCAAATCCGGAAAGGAGTACGTTAAGGCTGTATATTGTCACCCTGCCTATTTAACTTATATGCAGAGTATATCATGCAAAATCCTGGACTGGATGAAGCACAAGTTGTAATCAAGATACTGGGATAAATATCAATAACCTCAGATACGCAGATGACACCACCCTTATGGCAGAAAGTGAAGAACTCAAGAGCCTCTTGATGAAAGTGAAAGAGGAGAGTGAAAAAGTTGGCTTAAAACTCAACATTCAGAAAACTAAGATCATGGCATCTTGTCCCATCGCTTCATGGCAAATAGATGGGGAACATGGAAACAGTGACAAGACTTTATTTTTGGGGGCTCCAAAATCACTGCAGATGGTGACTGCAGCCATGAAATTAAAAGACGTTTGCTCCTTGGAAGAAAAGCTATGACCAACCTAGACAACATATTAAAAAGCAGAGACATTACTATGCCTACAAAGGTCCGTCTAGTTAAAGCTATGGTTTTTCCAGTGGTCATGTATGGATGTGAGAGTTAGACTATAAAGAAAGCTGAGCACTCAAGAATTGATGCCTTTGAACTGTGGTGTTGGAGAAGAATCTTGAGTCCCTTGGACTGCAAGGAGATCCAACCAGTCCATCCTTAAGGAAGTCAGTCCTGACTGTTGATTGGAAGGACTGATGCTGAAGCTGAAGCCCAAGTACTTTGGCCACCTGATGCAAGAACTGACTCATTAGAAAAGACCCTGATGCTGGGAAAGATTGAAGACAGAAGGAGAAGGGGATGACAGAGGATGAGATGGTTGGATGGCATCACCAACTCGATGGACATGAGTCTGAGCAAGCTCCGGGAGCTGGTGATGGACAGAGAAGCCTGGCAGTGCTGCAGTCCATGGGGTTGCAAAGATCGGACATGAGTGAGCGACTGAACTGAACTGAATGAAACAGAAACAGACCCACAGAGATAGAGAACAGGGCTTCCCTGGTGGCGCAGTTTAAGAATCTGCCTGCCAGTGCAGGAGATGTAGGTTCAATGCCCGATCTTGGAAGATCACACATGCTATGGAGCAACTAAGCCTGTCCGTCACAGCTACTGAAGCCTATGCACCTAGAGCCTAAGCTCAGAAAAAAGAGAAGCCATCACAATGAGAAGTCCGTGATCTGCAACTAGAGAGCAGCCCCCACCTTCTACAGCTAGAGAAAGCCCACGCAGCAACAAAGACCCAGAACAGCCAAAAATAAAGACACAGACAACAGACTTGCAGTTGCAAGTCTGGGATTAGTTGGGAGTTTGGGATTGCTGCTGCTGCTGCTAAGTCGCTTCAGTCGTGTCCGACTCTGTGCGACCCCATGGACTGCAGCCTACCAGGCTCCTCCGTCCATGGGATTTTCCAGGCAAGAGTACTGGAGTGGGTTGCCATTGGGATTAGCAGGTGCAAAGTATTGTTTACAGAAATGGCTAAACCACAGGTCCTAGGGTATGACACAGGGATCTATATTTCTGTAATAAACCATAACAGAAGGCTCTGCCCAGATTTCACCACTACACATTAATTCCTTTAAGAAACAAATTCCTTTAGGTCCCTTAGGGTCCCTTGGGTCATTATCTCTTCAGTGCCAATGTTTTGTTTTTACAAGCTTTTCCTAAAAATAGCTTTTGCTATTTGTTCACAAGTTTCTGCATCTGGTCCTCCAACAACTCTGAATTTCTCTTCCCTAGGCCTTGGAGCTCCTGAATCTTCCCACCTGGGGTTCCCTCCCCATCTTGTTACCTGTCCCTTTGTCCAGGGCCTTCCTGGGCCCTGTTGATCTGCTGGGGAGCCCCTGCTAAGGGCTCTTGCAGCATCTCAGATGGCGACACTTGCTGCGTTTGGTGAAGGGGGTAGGGAGGGTCTCACAGTCAGCTCTGCGCACCTAGAGCCTGTGGCGTGGGCACACGGTCTCCTCTGGGGATCGGCTGGTGGCGAGTGCCCACTTCTCGGATGGAGAAGACAGAGGTCGCCAGCATTAGCCGCCCGCCCCTGAAAGCCCCTCACAGCTGGGCCCCGCGGGCGGACGTCAGGTCTGTGTGTCTCCCCCCGCAGGACAGATGGACACCTTCAGCACCAAGAGCCTGGCCCTCCAGGCCCAGAAGAAGCTCCTGAGCAAGATGGCCTCCCGGGCAGTGGCGTCCGCCTTCATCGACGACACTAGCAGCGAGGTGCTGGACGAGCTGTATCGCGCCACAAAGGAGTTCACCCGCAGCCGCAAGGAGGCCCAGAAGCTGGTCAAGAACCTGGTCAAGGTAGCAGTGAAGCTGGGCGTCCTGCTGCGCGCCGGGCAGCTGGGCGCCGAGGAGCTGGCGCGGCTGCAGCGCTTTCGGCAGCAGGCGCGCCGCCTGGCCATGACCGCTGTCAGCTTCCACCAGGTGGACTTCACCTTCGACCGGCGCGTGCTGGCCGCCGCCTTGCTCGAGTGCCGGGACCTGCTGCACCAGGCGGCCGGCGCGCACCTGACCGCCAAGTCCCACGGCCGCATCAACCACGTGTTCGGCCACCTGGCCAACTGCGACTTCCTGACGGCGCTCTACGGCCCCGCCGAGCCCTACTCCTCCCACCTGCGCCGGATCTGCGACGGCCTCACCCGGATGCTGGATGAGGACAGCATATGATGACCTCCGACCCCGCTGCGGTTGCTTGCGGGGGGCGGAGCTCTAAGTGGGACGGAGCTAACCCTTTCCTTCCTGTCTGACTCTGGCCAATCACCCCTCCCCCAACACACACACACACACAGGTGACTGTGCAGCTCCAAAGACCCGGGTCCCCTGTCCTCGGGCCCAATCTCACCGGGCTAGGACACCGGCTCAGTCTGCCTGTGCCTGCGGCCTCCCCCAGGCACCTGGAGACCCCTGCCTGCTCTGGCACCATCTGAACAATGCCCCTTAAGCCACTGTCTGTACCCCTCAAATCACTGGGTGTCTCTGACAGCTGGGGGCTTCTCACTTCAGTGTTACTTGGGCTTTTTCATTCCCGCAGAGAGGGTCACAGGGAACCGGGAGAAAGGGGTTGTTACACAGTGAACTGTCTCACCCCACCCCACCTCCCATTTCCCAGATGGAAGTCCTAACCCCTGGGACCTGTGAATGTGACCTGATCTGAAAATCAGGTGATTGCTGATATAATTGGTTGCAATTAGTTCATATTGGAGCGGGGCAGCCCCTAATCCACCATGACTGGGGTCCTTTTGAGAAGGGGACATGTGCACACAGAGTCAAGAGGGAGAATGCTATATGAAGGTGGAGGCAGAGACTGGGCGGATGTGTCTACAAGACAAGTAATGCCAAGAGCTGCAAGCCAGCACCAGAAGCTGGGAGAGAGCCTGGGACACCGGCCCAGCCCACACCTTGATGTCGGACCTCCTGAGCTGAGCAAACAAGCTTCCGTTGTCTCAGCCTCCCAGGCTGGGCACTTTGCTCCGCAGCTCAGAAAATGAGGCCAGGGAGCCGTGGTGAGGGCTGTGGTGGGCTCAGGCCTACTGGCGAGGATGCCCCTCTGTCTGCTTGGCATCGTGGCCCTGACTCCCAGGAGAGAGGGGTCGGAGTGTGCCTCCAATGCAGGCCGTTGGGAAAGCCATCTGAGACACATGCCCGTTTTTAAAGGATCATTTCATATTTGGAAAACAAATACACATAAACACTTGTTTTTATAAGACAGGCCTCAGAGACAAAGCTCAACAAACCTTGGCTTTGGCAACACCCAGCAGGTGGGACAGTGCTTAACTTGGGGTGTGGATGGACACGTGGGAGTATGGGGGATATATCTGTGATTTGTTGGTCCTAAGTGGGCACAGGTTGTAAACAATTGCAAAGCCCCCTGCAGCTCTGGCTGTGTTGGGTTGTTTTGAGCACCCTGGGGGAGGGGGAAGTGTCCATTTCTGTAGAACCTGGTCTGTTTAGGGGAAACGCTGCCAACAGGAGGGCTGCAGGCCGTATTAGGTGAGAAGATGGGTTTGCTTAGCCTCATTCAGTGTTTGAGACATTTGGAATTAGTTGCCAACACTTGAAACCAAGGAAATTGCACATCCCAATCTATCAATAGATCTTGAAAACTCTAGAAAACTCACCTGCACTGCCCATTGGTGAAGCTGCAGAGGCGGCCCGTCTTTGCTCTGCCACGGTCCTCACCACTCCCTTTTGCCTCTCCATGGCCTGCTGGGCTGGCTAGTAGATTAGGACTCAAGACCCAGGGCAGCATTTCTGTTTGGTTTCAGCTGCCCTGAAAAAGCCAAAGGCTTCCACCCAACAGTCAGCTGTTCCCCTCTCTATGTTCGACTTCCAAAGCAAACTCCCCTCCTTTGTGTGCCAAGAGACAGGTCCTCAAATTCAAGAACAAACGTGTATTTTGATTACACCGAGAAGCCCCAGGTGAAACCCTTTGCCCTCTGCTCTGCTGGCTGAAGGACATCCACGTGACAAGGCTTCGGACTTGTCGTCTTGACTCTCTTCATACACTTGAGATTTAATTTAGGAAAAAAAAAAAAAAAAGAACCGGGACTTCCCTGGTGGTCCAGCGGCTAAGACTCCACACTTCCAATGCAGGAGGCCTGGGTTCAGTCCCTGGTCAGGGAACTAGATTCCACATGCCACAACAAAAACCTGGTGCAGCCAAATAAATAAAAAGAATTTTAAAAAGAACCTAAGAGAGCTATGTAAATAAAAGTACCTGATAGCTTTCTCTCACCTGCCCAGGGTTTCTACCTATTAAAAATCACGTTTGGGACTCCCCTGGTGGTCCAGCGGTTGAGAATCTGCCTTCCAATGCAGGGGACACAGCCTCCATCCGTGGTCCAGGAACTAAGATCCCACCTGCCACCGGCAACTTAAGCTTGAGCATGGCAACAAAGACACAGCACAGCCAAAATAAAAAAAGAAAATAACTCCAGATTGCACACAAATGTCATAGGTTCACAGCCTGCTGGCAGGCTGAGTTCCCGCTGAGCTTGATGACAGCCTAGCAGCGGTGGCAGAGCTTGGCTTTGGCAGCCCAGAGGGGGCTTGGGCCTGCTCCTGATCGTGACCTGTGGCCGGGCAGCTCTGCTCACCAGGCCTTTGGGGTAAAGGGGGGGCTTCTTTGTGTGCACAGATGCTGTGCCCTGTCCCGCTCTGCCTCTGCCAGCGCCTGGGATGTGGAAGTGGTAAGTGATTCCCAACTGGCCGTACAAGAATCAACGTCCCTCTTGGCTGGGGTCTGGCGCTCACGCAGCTCAGGTGCAGGGAGCACCGTTGCCTCTGCCTCTGTCCTGCAGCCTAGCTTCTGCGGGCAGCCCCAGGCAAGTGTGCCCGGCCCTGCTGAGACCTGCAGGGCGCCGTGCTTGGTGAAGCGGGCGTCCCCCGGGACTTGTGTGCATCCAGAGCTGCTCTGGACTCGTGTGCTGTCCAGGGGGCGACAGCACAGAGGACGAGATGGTTGGATGGCATCACTGAATCAATGGACAGGAGTTTGAGCAAGCTCCGCGAGATGGTGAAGGACGGGGAAGCCTGTCATGCTGTGGAACATGGAGTCACAAAGAGCTGGACATAACTGAGCAACTGAACAAAAATAGAGCTGCTCCCGAAGTGGCACAGGTCATGTGCACTTGACCACCGAGGCTGCTGGTTCTTTCCTCAAGTCCTGTGGGCCCAAGGTCCCTGTCAGTCATTACTGGTTCTGAGTGCAGCTGCTTTTCTTGCTTGCACCTCCCTTGGAATGGCTCCTACACCAGTAGTGCTGGAGCCCTGGGGCTGGACCCCATGCCCTCGGTCAGCCGGCTTCTTCTCTGGCTGGCAGGGTCCCGGCAGCGCCTGGCTCCTCGATAGCACAAGGCGCAGGCCAGGCGAGTGACAGACACAGAGAGGCCTCAGCCAGCCCAGTGCGGCGATTCTGATCATCAAGGACCCGATTCACAGCCACAGGTTTCTTTCCTCGTGGTCAGAGGCCAGGCAGACAGTCCAGTGGGGGTCAGACTCCCAGGCCCTGCTGCTAGGAGTGGCTAAGGCATTTGGGGATTTCATTTATTTATTTTTGTTTGCCTGTGGGTGTTTTGTTATTTTCTTTAAGTCACTGAGTTTGCAATCCAGCTTCCAAAAAAATAAGCAGAGCCAACTATAGGGCGCAGAACAGTTGGTCTGGGAACTTCCCTGGTGGTCCAGTGGTTAAGACTCCACACATCCAAAGCAGGGGACGCTGGTTCAATCCCTGGTTGGGAAAGTAAGATCCCACATGCCATGCCAAAAAAAGAAGAGCCAGTCTTCTCCGGTGCGTTCCCCTTCGGCTAGGAGTGGCCCCACAGGTGAGGCCATGTGATCCTTGGTGAGGCTGCCTCGGGTCCAGCACATCTGCACCTGCAGTAAAGTCCTGCCAGGAGGTTCCCTCTGCCCAGGGGTGACTCAGTTCGCCCATCTTCAGCAGCAAAGGAAAGTAGGGGACCCCAGCCCTGCAAGCCCAGCCGGTGGGGGGGCACCAGCGCCAGATGCCAAGACTCTGGGTGCTTTTTAGTTGTCTTATTTATTTAAATATGAAAGAACATTTCATTTCTGCCCAGTGTGAAAGTTGGTCCCCTGGGGAGTGAGAAGAAGGTGGCTGGTGTGGGGTCTCAGGCGGTGGGGGGCTCCCCCGCAGAACATCCTGGAGCCTGGCCTGATCCCAGCGGGGAGGAGGGGATGCCCTGGCTTCAGAAAAGCCGTGATCCCAGGGAGAGGCCCCCCTGCCCCCTGGCCATGTGTTCTGATGCCTCTTCTGATGAGAAGAGCAGTGGGTCTCAGACCCACAATCTTTGGGGTGAGGGAAGGTGGGCGCCAGGTGCATCCTAGCCCTCCAGACTCCATTCTGGGGCCTTAGCTGTCCTCCAAACAGGGCAACATCAGCTGGGACAGAAAACCAAGAGCCCCTCAATCCAACCTAGAAAACAAGTACTGGGCCTTCTTGGGGTCCAGCTCCTTGTGGGGAGAGGAGGAAAAGCTGCCCTCAGAGGGGCTTCAGGTCACAGTTCGCTGCGTGTTGCCTTGGCCACGATCACCAGCTTGGACAGCTCAGCCTTGAAGGCCCCAGGCCTGTGGAACACTGCAAAGGAAGAGACCCTGGGTCAGTGCTCGCCTCTGCAAGTCCTCTTGGTCCTGAGCTGGGGGGTGGGGTGGGGGCAACGATGTGGGCAGGGCAGTGGAGGGGCCTTCAAGTGGACTCCATTAGGAAGGCTCCTGAGAGGCTTATGGGTGATGGACAAGGGAAAGGTGGGGAAGTCGAGGGCCTGACTAGAGGGCAACGAGAGGCCACAGGAGAGGCTGAGGTGGAAAGAGCTGTGATCACTTCTGCCACGTTGAGAACAGCTGAGGATCGGAGGTTTGCCCTGGCAAACTCGTCTGGCCATCCCCTGCTCTGCAGCCCCAGCCTGCCTCCCATTCCCTGTCTATCCTCCCCATTGGTGCTCCCTGGGGCTCAGGGTCTGCCAGCATCCCAGGCCCCTCTGTCCTTGATCTCCACTCTAAACAGGCCCTGTGCCCCGGAGGACCTGTGGGCAGGACGGGTCTCCTTCCAGGCCCTCCTAAAACCCCCCATCATACCACCACCTTCCCTCCCCTCCCACTCTCCACTTTGGTGCCTGGTGACACCAATGACCACATGGGTTCCTCATCTCACTTCTCCCCTGTCCCTCAGGACTCTCAGGCTCCCTGACTCAGCTCAAATCCATGTCCATTGTCTCACTCACTCATCCCCCATTGCTCTCACCCCTCCGAGCCCCAACTCTAGCACCCACTCTTTCTGTTCTGCATTTGGCCTGCATGGCTGTAGCTGAACAGGGGTCAGAGGTCACAGGGGTCTCGGAGCCGCAGGATGTGACCCCCTGCCTCTCCAGACATAGGAGGTCCCAACTTTGATGCCTGAACCTGTCACTGGGCCCAGGACGCCCCCTCCCCCATACCCCACTGTGGAGCTGAGCAGACTTTTACACCCTCTGTTTTCTGCAAGGGACAGGCCAAGCATGCCTGCTACCTGTGAGCAAACAGTGGTTTCTACATTTATAAACAGAAATCAAAGGGAACACAGCATCCTGTGATACGGGAATGTAGTATGACATTCACATGTCAGTGTTCACAAAACGAGGTCTTATTAGCATGCAGCCACCCACATGCATTGACTAGTGGTTCACGTCTGACTTGGCCCTATGGGGGCAGATCGAGTTATTTCAAAGGGGGGTGTCTGCCCCTAAAACCGAAAATATTTACCAGATGGCCCTTTTTATAGGAGGGATAGTGGCCTCCTCTCACCAGTGGTCCCTGGATCGACCCTTCATGGAGGTCTTGTCCCCTCTCTCACCTTCCCTGCTGGAGAACCTGGGTTCCAGCTCCACAAACCCCTCCACCTACCTGCTGTTTTAGTCACCTCAAACTCCTCATTTTTCAAGGGAACGTCGCTCTCTTTCTCAAAAGCAGCTTTTGACTGAAAGGGAACAAGTGGAAACTTTTCTAATCAGGAAAGAACACGGCTCGGTTTGCTTCCTGGAGCAGCACAGACGACAGACTCGAGATGCTTTTTTAAGCACAGAAAAGAGAATCCGGTGGAAGTGGCAGGTTAATCCACTTACGAGATTGTCCACTGGCTTCAAACCTCATGCCTTGCTGCAAATCCAAGGAGGGAGGCATCTAATTCAGTTTATCCCTTTAGCTGATATATGGAAATGGCATACAAGCGTGGCAGTCTCTTGAATGTAATTTTTAAAAATCAGAACTGTGTCTTTCTCAGATCAGTTAGTGTAATGGAGTTTTACAGTAAGAATAGATTACTTTAGACGCAATTTTGTGGTTGTTTAGTCGCTAAGTCGTGTCTGACTCTTGCGACCCCATAGACTGTAGCCTGCCAGGCTCCTGTTCTTTAAGAAGTGGAGTTTCCCAGGTGGCGCAGTGGTAAAGACTCCACCCGCCAATGCAGGAGAGGTAAGAGATGTGGGTTCGATTCCCTGGGTCAGGAAGATCCCCTGGAGGAGGGCATGGCAACCCACTCCAGTATTCTTGCCTGGAGACTCCTCATGGACAGAGGGGCCTGGCAGGCTACAGTCCGTGGGGTTCCAAAAGATTTGGACGTGACTGAGCATGAATGCATGCAAAGTAAGAAGAGACCCAGGAGAGTGATGAGTTAACAGACTGATGGTCAGTGTGATGTGTCAACTGGGAGGAGCCGTGGTAGGGTTAGGCAATCAGACCCTGGTGGGCGCTGCTGTGGGGTGGGGGGTGGGGGAGACTGCTGTGACAGTGGTTCATCCTGAGCTGACTTTAAGTCAGAGATAGTCCTTGAAGACCTGGGGATGCCTAGGGGAAGAGCTGAGGCTTCCGTGGACGAATCCCCGCCAACAGCCAGAGCCCCACAGCAGAAGCCAGTTCCTACAGTGAATCTCTCATGTCTGTCTCTTGTTGGTTCTGTTTCTTGGGCTGATAAAGTGGTTTTCAAACTGTTCCCAACTCAGATGCAGAAGCAGGCATGGGCTCTGCAGAGTGGCCGGGCTCTGAAGGGGGTTCTGTGGGTCAGAAGCATGGCACAAGGTGCTGGCTGAGCCATGAACCACAGGTCACTGGGGCCAAAGGACGTGGGGCCCTCCCAATACCAGTGAGCCTGCCCCCCGGGCCCACTTCTGCCCCATCCCCAGGGCTGAGCCCTCCTGCCTCCTGACTTCCTGCCAGCTTGGCCAGCAGGGGACATAAGTGGGAAGCTGGTAAAGCCTTACTGGAGGAAGACCAGTCTCTAGGGGCCAACTGGGAGCCCCTCTGGGTACTGCAACCTGCAACCCCCAGGCCTCCCTCTAAGGGCTTGGTATCCATCTCCTCATTACTGCTGTCTCCCCACCCGCCACCTGGGGGTCTTCAAGGCACAGTCCATGGTGGGCCAGCCAGGCAGCCCCCAGCCTGGGCGACACTCACGTAGGCCATGCCGTACTCGATCTCGGCGCCCTGCACCTCTGCCTTAAACTGCGTGAAGTACAGGTAGGACTTGCCCTGGGGCCTGTGAAGAAAGGTCGGGAGACAGATCAGCCTGGGGCTACGTGTCCCCTGCTCCCTAAGAATCTACTTGGGGATTCCATTTTGGGGAAGGACAGACTGGGTGCCCTCAACATGATCTGCTCTTTGCCAGAACATCCTTCCAGCTCCAAGATGGACATGCCTCTTCCCTTTCTGCACAGGAACTGTTTGAGGACAGGAACACTTGTGTCCATTTGCTGAACACTTCTCATCCCCTGAACAACATCCCAGGTTTGCAGTGGGGGCAGGGTGGGCAACATCCCCAGAGGGTGAGAAGTACAGGGGTTAACTAGTAGCAGAGGAGGGTGTCTGCAGCTGAGTGTGTCCTTAGGGGGTGTTGCAGGATGAGGACCCTGCTCTGGGCCTGTGTGGCCCAAGTCTGTGCCCACCTGGAGGGCTGGCACTCCCAAGCCCATGTGAGATGATGGTCTACAGGCAGGGGGATGCAGCTTGGATGACTAACCTGTAATGAAGGGGGCCCACCCCGGCTCCTCTCCTCTAGATGCTTCCCTCTGAGGCCAGGAAGGGGCACAGACAGGGTCTCAACAGGGCTGGTGGTGGCATGTTGAGGACATGAGGCTCCCACCCTCACACTACTCGGTACCATGGAGTCGGGTACTGCTGCTGTGTGTAAGGCATCTCGCAGGAGACGGAGACTGCACCAAGGCCAGCACGCGTTTTCTTTGATTAAATGTCACCCTCCCTGCTCTCTATCATATCCCATTTCTTGATGTGGCCCCTGAATTGACCCCAGTCCCTGAGGGTGAGAGCATGGCTGGGACTTCTGTTGTGTTGGACATGTGTCGATGCTTGAGAAATCAGTTCTACAGGACCTCTCTGGCAGTCCAGTGAGTAAGAATCCACCCGCCAATGCAGGGGATGCCAGTTCAGTGCCACATGCCATGCAGCAACTGAGCCGTCGTGCAACTACTGAGCCTATGTACAAGAAGAGAAGCCCCCGCGCCATAACAAAGATCCTACAGAAACTGAGGCCCAACACAGCTAGATAAATAAATAAAAATTAAGAAAAAAATCAGTTCTGCTCGGGCGATCCATTACAGGTCACAGGGTCCAGAGGAGAAGGGCCAGGATCCGATGACACTGTAGACCCCCCCTCCCCATCAGGGGGTTGAGCGCCTCCTTCTCAGGCTCCTTGAGCTGGGCTCCAGGCCGTGGGGTTACAAGAAGAGTGGGCATGGTGTCAGCCCCAGGGCAGGAGGTTAAGCCCTTGAATGATGAATGTAACTGAGGGAGACGAAGAAGGGGGCAGAATCTGGGGAGCCCGGCCCCTCTCCTGGGGGCTGCGGCCACTGCCTGAACGACCCTGCCTCCCACCCCCCCAACCCCCTCTCAGCCTCAGTGTCAAGGTGATCTCCTGGGGAGCCCTCCCAGGTAGCTCTCCCCACCCCAGAGGGTTGCATGACTCTGTCAGTCTGTGGGCCGCCTATAACAAAGGTGCCTCATCTGAGGAGGGGGTAATCCCACCCCAGGACCCTGGCTTACCTCCAGATGGTGCAGGTGAAGTGCTGGTGGTCTTCACTGGTCCCCAGACTCATCTGCCACTTCTGGGGAGAGAGGACAGACAGGTCAACCCAGGACACACAGCCTCACCATCATGGTACACAGCCTGCACCGTGCCGGGAGTGAACCCCAATGTCAGCTCTAGACTTGGGGTGCTGATGTGTCAGTGCAGGTTCACTGACCCTCACAAATCCACGTGATCAGGGATGACGGGCTGGGGGAACGGGGATACGGGAAATCCCTGTGCCTCCCGCTCAATTTTGCTGTAAAAAATAGTCTGTTGGGAAAAAATAAAAATAAAAGAAGACAGTATGCTCATGCTTGCTTGTGTAAGTGCAGAGCAGTTCTTAGAGAAGATGCAAGACTGTGATAACCATGGCGGCACACAGGACATGGGTGGGGGCTGGGCAGATGGAAGGTGCCGGAGAGCTTTTCATGTTTTTTTTTTTTCTCTTTCTGAATGACACGTATTACTTTTTTTAAAAAAATTAAATTAAGAAAACAATACTTTAGGGACTTGCCTGGTGGACTGCAGGGGCACAGGTTCGATCCCTGGTCAGGGAACTAGGATCCCACATACCACTCGGTGTGGCCAAAACATTTTTTAAATTAATAATAATACTTTAAGATAGTTCCAAAACATACCACTACCAGTTTATTCTCATTTTCAGGGCCTCCAAAAAGGTGGCCAAATGCAAGGTCTGGTGGCCTGAGGTGTTTCTAAGCTTTGCTAGTAAAATGAGAGTGTCTTGTCTTTCTGAAAGAGTAAAGATGGATTCCAATTGCTGATAAGCTGTTTTAACATTAGAGCTTTTCCACTAATAAAAACAAGGCTGTTTTTATGTTAATTATGATGGGAGTAAATGGTCACTTAGAAGCCTTCTGTCTGCAGCATGGAGGCCAGAGCCAATTACTTAGGTGGGGCAGGCAAGGCAAGTGGACCCATATATTTATTTTCTATTTAAAAACTACTGGGACTTCCCTGGGGGTCCAGTGGTTAAGACTCTGCACTTCTACTGCAGGGGGAGTGGATCTGATCTCTGGTCGGCGAACTAAGAACCCACATGCTGCACAGTGTGGCCAAAAAGTAAATTGGACAAAACAAACAGAAAAAAACTCCTGCCCACAGTTTCAAAGGCTCACAGTTTTATGCTGTGAAATATATCTGGGATGGTCTTCTATAGCTCTTAAAAGTTCCATGACAGGCAAATCTTTTTTTTTAAGACTATGAAAGCAAACTAAGTTAAAACCAGGAGTTTCTTAGCAATACGGCCAACCTCCCTCTGAGTGGTTTGTTAAATGAACTTGACTGTGGTCTTGAGGCTGCAGGCTAGGGTGGGCAGTAGGTACCCTTGGTGAGGCTCAGATTTTAGCATCAGATACTCACATGAGGGTGTGTTTTCAGGCAGCCCGTTCAGACAAGAGCCTCTGTGACCTTCTCTGGGAGGCTGCGGAGATCAGGATCTAAGCGACCGGTTGTAATTAATACAGGTAAATGATCACCACTACTGTTTTTCATTAAGATATATTGATAAGTAACAGATGGTGAAATGGACCCATTTGTATATTTTTCTTAAGATTTTTGGATGTAGACCATTTTTAAAGTCTTCACTGAATTTGTTACAATATTGCTTTTGTTTTATGTTTTGGTTTTTTGGTCAGGAGGCATGTGGGATCTTAGTTCCTCAACCAGGGATTGAACACTCACCTCCTGTATTGGAAGGTGAAGTCTTAACCAGGACCACCAGGGAAGTCGCTGTGTCTGTTCTGAGTTACCCAACTGCGACACAGATCAGTTCTGTCTCCCCGGTTGTCTATTCACCATCCCTGTGCAGTCAGTCCCTTCCTGCAAATTCCCAGTAATCACTGATCTGCTCTGTCCTCACAGTTGTGCCTTTGCACAACGCCACCTGAGTGGAATCACACAGGCCCCAATCTCCTGAGTCGGTCAGTCTCACTCCGCCTAACACACCTCTGATTAATCTGAGTGGTTGCATGTGTATCAACAGTTCACTTACCTTTAACAGCTTTATTGA
Source organism: Oryx dammah (assembly GCF_014754425.2). Classification (NCBI taxonomy): domain Eukaryota; kingdom Metazoa; phylum Chordata; class Mammalia; order Artiodactyla; family Bovidae; genus Oryx; species Oryx dammah. The sequence continues at coordinate 90,133,768 of NW_024070189.1, forward strand.
GAAACAGTTTATATAATAACAATATGCTCTTTTTAATTGGACACTTCAGTGTTTCCCAGTACTTTCAGAGCTGTGCAACCATCACCTGTATAGCCACTCTTGTCCTGGGGGTCTTCCCTGACCAGGGATAGAACCCGGGTCTCCGGCATTGCAGGCAGATTCTTTGTTGTTTGAGCCACAAAAGAAACCCCTATCTATGATTTACCATAGCCAGCAAGTGGAAGCCACCCAAGCGTCCCTCAGCAGGTGATGAGTGAACACAGCGTGGTCCCTCACACGCACGAGCATCACTCGGCAATGGAAAGGGGTGAGGCCCAGACACTCGCTGCCACGTGGACAGATCCTGAGAACACGATGCTCAGTGAGAGACGCAGGCACGGAAGGGCACACAGGGTGTGATTCCACTGATGGGAAACGTGCAGAGAAGCAGCCACTTGGGTGGCTCCCACTTGCTGGCTATGGCAAATCACGCTGCTCTGAACAGTCACGTGCGAGCTTTGTGTGGACTTAGGTTCTCGTTTCTAACAGGCAGATACAGAGGAGCCAGGGGGCTGTTTCCTGCCACCGGGGCAGTGGGCCAGCAGCCAGAGCGCCTGTGGGTCGCACTGTCGTGTTCCCATGCTCCGCTGGTGGCCCGCGGTCTCTGATGACCAGAGTTCTGGCTGGTGCTGCTGGAACAGGTCAGGCCGGACACGTCTGCTCTGAGGTGTTTCCTTTGGGAAGAATTCCCTCATCCAAAATGGAAGAACCGAGCCTGTTGCTGGCTTAGAATCTGTGACCCAGCCGCTGTCCCAAGAGTGAGCCTGGCTCTCCCATGAACTGTCCACCTGCAGGGTCCTGTCAGGGAGGCGCTGCTGGTGATGCAGGCTGTGTCCTGCCTCAGGGTAGTGGTCAAAGGTCTGCGCCTTGGGGACCTCGGTCACATTCCAGTTGAGGGGGCCTGGGTCCTCAGCCTCAGAGGCTGCCATGTCCTCGTGTGTGAAATGGGGGTAATGACAGCCTCCCAGGGTTCTGCAGATGAAACGCGACATGTGCCTGGCTTAGCACCACTCGGGGCGCCTGGTAAACTGCAAGGTGGTTGGGGACATCACGATTTTATCATCCTATGAACTGACCATGGACACAACCATGGGCTTCCCCGGTAGCTCGGACGGTAAAGAATCTGCCTGCAATGCAGGAAACCTGGTTTCGTTCCATGGGTCGGGAAGATGCCCTGGAGAAGGAAACAGCAACCCATGCCAGTATTCTTGCCTGGAGAATTCCACAGACAGAGGAGCCTAGCAGGTTACAGTCCATGGGGTTGCAAAGAGTCAGACATGACTGAGCAACTAACGGTTTCACTTTTACAACCAAACAGGCAGGGAATGTGCTGATGAGGAGAAGGTGCTTTGTGACTAATTAGGAGCCCAAGAAGGGGCATGGCTCTACCAAGAGGTATGGACCGGGTTAGAATGTTCTACCACATGTCACCACCCCACAGTGGACTGGACTGCTTGGAGAAGCAGCGAGGCCTGGAGGTATCCGAGGGAGTGGTGGACAATCCCAGGATGCCTGTGGTCCTGGCGGCAGGTGGAAGGGCTGCAACAACCCTTGGTTCCACTGGGAAGGGTGTCACCAGGCGTTCACTAAATTTCATTACAATACTGTTGCTGGGAGTCATTTACTTTTCTTTACAAATCGAATGTATCCAAAATAAGGAAAGTGGATTTCATGTCACTTTTTTATTTTAATTATCTATTTATTTATTTGGCTGCGCTGGGTCTTAGTCGGGGCTTGTGGGATCTAGTTCCCTGACAAGAGATTGAACCTGGGTCTCCAGCATTCGGAGCACAGAGTCTTAGTCACTGGACCACCAGGGAAGCCCCAACTTCATATCATTCTTGCCCAGTGGCTTTCACCTGGGGGTAATTTTGTCCTCTAGTGGATACTGGAGGACATTTAGACACTGTCCAAATTCACAGGTTCTAAGAAGTAAGATGTGGACACATCTTTTTTGGAGGACCTCATTCAACTACATTATGTGAAGAATCACCACAAATTTAGTAGCTTAAAAGCGACACCCATTCATTAGCTTACAGTTCTGTAGGTCAGAAGTCTGGGTGTGGCAGGGCTGTATCCTTTGTTCAGTCTCACAAGCTAAATCAGAGTGTCAGCCAAGGGCTCCCCTGGTGGTCCAGTGGTTAAGTCTCTGCCTTCCAATGCAGGGGACATGGGTTTGATCCCTGGTCGGGGAACTGAGATCCCATGTGCTGCATGGCACGGTCAATGAAATAAGAGTAGAAGCCAGACTGCATTCCCAACTAGAGATCTGGAGACTAGGGTCCTCTTCCGATGCACCTGGTTGTGGTGGGGTTCAGTTCCTTGTGGTTGGAGGGCTGAAGCCCTGATTTCCCTGCCACCAGCCAGAGGCTGCTCTGGGGCTTCTAGAGGCCACACATCCTACCTCCTCAAAGTCAGCTGTGGTGCACTATGCCTGTCTTACGCTTCCAATCTCTCTCACTCCATCTTCCGCCATCAGCTGGAGAAACCAGCCAGCAAGGAACTGGGGAGCTCAGTCACACACCGAAAGGAACCAGGTTCTGCCAACAACTTGAATCAGTCTGGACAAGGGTTCTCCCCAGAGCCTGCAGGTGAGAGCCCAGCTGGGCTGACACCTTGATCTTGGCTTTGTGAAGCATCCAGCTGAGCTGACAGGGACTTCTGACCTTCAGAATCGTGGGATAGGGACTTCCTCTGTGGTCCAGTGAATAAGACTGTGCTCCCAATGCAGGGAGCCTGGGTCCCATCCCAGGTTGGGGAACTAAGATCTCACATACTGTAACGAAGCCTTGTGCCACAACTCCTGAGCCCTCGTGCTCCAGAGTCCATGCACCACAATTAGAGAAGCCCACGTGCCCCAGCGAAGACCCAGGGTGGCCAAATAACTGAAAAAAAAAAAAGAATGATGCAATAATAACTGGGCACTGTTTTAAGCTGTTCAGTCTGTGTTACTCAGCACAGAAGATGAACAGGCTACTGCTAACGGAGGCTCATAAGAATGGCAGATTCAGGTCTCACATCCCTCTTTCTGTCCATATGTCTGTTCACTCTGTGGAATTATGAGTAGAATCTGCCATTACCATTGGACTTGAGCACTGTCTTTTATCGCTTAGGCAAGAATAGTCCAGTGTCCTCTAGAGAGCATGTCTGTACGACAATGGATGCTATCGTACTAAACTACATGGAGTTTTGAACAACTCACCTCATTGGTCCCTCCTTGAGATGCATAGGTGAACACACAGGTATATTTGTCCTAGAGAATGGAAGGAAAAAACGTCTCGGTAGTAGATAATTGTTAGCGCTGGAGGTTCAGGGTCTCTGAATGTCCCCCTGAGATCCAGAATCAAGATCCTGCTTTTGAGTATCTACACTCAAGGGGAGGAGGTAGAGTCAGAGCCTTCTGGCTGATGTACCTGGAGGCCAATGTCCTTGGAGGCCTGGAACTCCCCCACCAGCCTCCCCGCTTGGGGAGCTCCTGGCTCTGGACAAACAACCCATGTGGCTTCTAGAAGGGGGAGATCACATCTCTTCTAGCACCCACCCATTTAGGAACATGAAATCTGGAAGTAGGGACACCTGGGGTCCCTGTGTCCACATCTCTGCTCCGCTGTGGGCCTTGGGCAAGTGCAAAGCTTTCTGTTTCTTCACCTGGAAAATGGGCCTCACATAAAGAATCTGGCACAATATCAGGTTATAAGAAAGTAATAAACAAATAGTGACTATTGATATCATTGTTAGACTGGAAAGGGAACTGGGAGAGGAAGCAATTTCTCCAACAAGCTGAGGATGGGCTAGACTAGACCTAAGTCTGCTGCCTCTAGACAAGGAGGGTCTGGCCTCAGATTTCAATGAGAAAGATGGGGGACCTTGTGCAATGGAAGGAAAGAGCAACATCTGTCCACTTCCTTCCTGGTCAGAGCTGAGGCAGAACTACTTTCTGTGGGGCTTGGAGGCATATGCCCCAGGGCCTCCAGCTCTCCTCTCCCTACCTCTGGGCCCATCCTGCCCTCCAATAAGGAGGGGCTCTCTTGAGTCTAAACCAGACAAGCCTGAAGGAAATCAACCCGGAATATTCATTGGAAGGACGAATGACTGATACTGAAGCTGAAGCTCCGTTACTTTGGCCACCTGATGTGAAGAGCCGACTCATTAGAAAAGACCCTGATGCTGGGAAAGATAGAAGGCAGGAGGAGAAGGGGGCGACAGACGACGAGATGGTTGGATAGCATCACTGACTCAATGGACAAGAGTTTGAGCAAACTCGGGGAGGTAATGCAGAAAGGGAAGCCTGGCGTGCTGCAGTCCATGGGGTCGCAGACTCGGACACAACAGAGCGACTGAAGAACAACACTTGGGTCTGAGGGATGGGGCTGCTCGGGCACGACGGGCGACTGAGATGAGTTAGGGACTGAGGCTAGAGACCCAGCCCCCTCAAAGAAGCCAGCCCCCAGGAGCCTCGCCTCCGCTTAATCCAAGTCCCGCCCCCTACCCTCAGGCCCCGCCCCCGCCGGGGCCGCCCCGCAGTCCCGCCCCCGCCGGTCAGCTCCCCCTCCCCAGGCCATGCCCCGGCTAGCACCATCCCTCAAGCCCCCGGGGTGTCTAAGGTACGTACCCCAGGGCCCACGTTCTGGGAGAAAGAATGCACCACGCCGCCAGGCCGCACATCAAACGCCACCGTCGTGGGTTCGGACACCGTCTCCACCGGCCTCAGCGCCACGGCCGCCAGGAGCAGCGAGACCCACAAGTTCGCGTCGCCGCTGCCATTCCTTCTTCCGCTGGGCGCTGCCATCTTGAGATCAGGTTCGCGGGGGCAGGGACGGCGGACGGAGCGCGGCGAGGGACACGTAGGGAGTCTGGCGGAGGCCACGTCGGCGTCGGCGCGACCACGTGATCCGGAGGGCCCCGCCCCTCCTACCCGGGCTGCCATCTTGGGGGCGGGGCTTGGAAGTGCCAGGAGGGTTCTGGGGTTGAAGGAATTGAAACAGGTTTCTTGGTTTGGGGTCTATTCGTCCCTCACTAGGCAAGTGGCTGGGAGAAGGCAGTGGTACCCCACTCCAGTGCTCTTGCCTGGAAAATCCCATGGATGGAGGAGCCTGGTAGGCTGCAGTCCATGGGGTCGCGAAGAGTCGGAAACGACTGAGCGACTTCACTTTCACTTTTCACTTTCATGCATTGGAGAAGGAAATGGCAACCCACTCCAGTGTTCTTGCCTGGAGAATCCCAGGGACGGCGGAGCCTGGTGGGCTGCCGTCTATGGGGTCGCACAGAGTCGGACACGACTGAAGTGACTTAGCAGTAGCAAGCAAGTGACTGACCCTTCAACTCTTCTAGTTAGTACGTGTACAACGAATGAAGGATATAAAGGAACACCACTGAAATTCAGGTTAACGCATGTAGGCAGAATGAGGGAAATGGAAGATCACTGCTGAGCAAACAACTGATTGTTAACTCCAAGATTCGTGGATCCATGCTAAAAACTGGTGGGGAAGAGGATTTTTGCATTATCTCAAAGTATTTTCCCCTGAGATACATAAAAGCTACAGATAGAAAAGTAAGTAATTTTACAGGGGCGACACCATCTTTAGCCCACTGAGCAAAGTCAGCGTCGTTAAAAAAGACAGTGACTTCATGGAGTCATCATGGGAGAGAAAGACATTCTGAGTGGCATCTCCGTGGAATTTCTGTGCAAAATGCACGGCCTTAATCTGAGAGTGCAGATACCAGAGAAACCCAAGTTGAGGGATATTCTACCTAGGTCACTGGCAGTTCTCTTTAAAAATGTCATGAAAGGCAACGGCTGAGGAACCATCACAAAATGAGGAGACTAAGACGTGGAAAGGCAACTGGGATCCAGGATTGGATCCTTGCCTTAGTCTGGGTTGTTATAACAATATCTCGCAGACTGGCTGGCTTAAACAACACATTTATTTCTTACAGCCTGTTCTGAGTGGGGGTACCTGCTCCTGTTAAGAAATGCTTCCCTCTTTGCAGCCGGCTGCCGTGGACCTGTTAGGAATTGGCTCCATAAATTGGAGGACGGCAGACTATTTGGTGTTTCACACAGCACAGTTCTTTTTATGTCTCCATTTCCTACCTCCCGTGTTTGACCTTCAGCGGGTCCCTATGAAGGATTCAATTAGTGGCCAAATGCTGTAGCTGACAAGGTATTTGGTTGTGAGTGGTTTTGAGTTTCCTACTCAAGAGGGGTAGGTGTGTCTATGTGTGTTTTCTTCTCAGACTGAACCCCAGCCTCTTGTTTCTGTTTTTCCTTTTTGCCTATAAAACAAAACCCAGAATAAAAACAAACAAAAAACTGAAAGGATTTAAATAAAAAACCATCATTCCCAAGATTGTGCTTTTTAATCATGACATGAAATCTAGCAGTCAAAAAATATTTGGTAACAACTACCATGGCTTCTGTCTCCATGGTCAGGACACCATAAACAGGGTGGGTGTGGACATCATAGAATGTGCATGAAGGAACTCCCCTATTGTGAGTTAACAGCTCTGTATATGTATATTTTTTTCCTGCCATGAGGCATGTAGGATCCTAGTTCCTTGGCCCAGGGATCAAACCTGGGTCCCTTGAAGTGGAAGCTCAGTCTTAGGTTAACAGACTGACCACCAGGGGAGTTCCCAACAGCTCTGTATTTTGACTGTGGTGGTGGTTCTAGGACTTTGTACAGGTGACAGAGTGGAATAGAACTACACACACATATGAGTGCCTGTGAAAGCTGAGAAAATCTGAATAAGGTCTAGAGTTTAGTTCATTCCGTTGTATTCACATCATGTTCCTGCATGACAGTGTGTTAGGGTTAGGTAAGAAGCTGGGTGAGAGTACAGGAGACTCTGCACTGTTTTTTGCAACTTCTTATGTGTCTATGGTTAATTTAAAACAAACAAACAGGAACTTCCCTGGTGGTCCAGCGCATGCTTACACTGCAGGGGGCACTTTTTTGATCCTTGGTCAGGGAACTAGGATCCAGCATGTCACAAGGCAGCCCCCCCCCCACAAAAAAAAGTTTCTGCTTGAGATGGTTGCGGGTTGTCAACTGCCAAGCCTCCTGGGCAACCCTTGTGACTCTTTTCTCATCAACTTCTGTCATTCTGTGACTTGTGATTAGTTGCCTCTCCACTTTCACAGTGGATTATGGGCAAGATATATTCTTATCCCTGAAATGATCCTTAACATTCATTGGCTGAGCTTCCTACCCATCAAACATTTTGAAATCAGCAACATTGTTCAGTTTGCAACATGTTTGACAATGCACTTATTTCCTTCATATATAAAGAGTGTCTACAAATGAATGAGGCCAACATATCAAAAGGTGGACAAGGAATTCCCTGGTGGTCCAGTGGTTAGGGCTCTGTGCTCTCACTACCAAGGCTTAGATTCCATCCCTGATTGGGGAACTAAAATCCTGCAAGCCAAAAAGAAATTTTAAAAGGTTGGCAAATGATTAGCAGTAAACAAGTGCCTTAAAGCATGAAAATATTGATACACACATAAAAGAAATATGAGTTCAGATTACAGTGAGCTGCTGTGTTTCACTCCCTAAGCTTTTCAAAAATAACAGGTGGTACTGAAGACTCGAGAGTCCCTTGGACTGCAAGGAGATCAAGCCAGTCAATCCTAAAGGAAATCAACCCTGATATTCACTGGAATGACTGATATTAAGGCTAAAGTCCCAATACTTTGGCCACCTTTTCCAGCTGACTCGCTGGAAAAGACTCTGATGCTGGGAAACATTGAAGGCAAAAGGAGAAAGGGATGATAGAGGATGGCATCATTGGTTGGATGGTTATCACTGACTCAATGGACATGAACTTGGGCAAAGTCCAGGAGATAGTGAAGGACAGGGAAGCCTGGCATACTGCAGTCCATGGGATCACAAAGAGTCAGACATGACTTAGCGACTGAATAAGGGCAACACTGAAGGAATGGAGCAAGGGGCACACTTCACCAAGAGGTGTGTACATGGAGGCATTCTCCTTAGAAGGCAATATTGCAATATTCTTCCAAACTAAAAATGAATATGCCTTTCAATAATTCTAGGAAATTACCCTATAAATTCAGACATGCCCAAAACATGTACAAGGCTGTCTGTTGCAGGATCTTTTATAGCAGAGGTTGGTCAATGACAACCTGTGGGCCAAATGTGGCCAGCTGTGTGGCTTTGTAAATAAAGTTTTATTGGCACACAGCCACATCCACTCATTTATACATTACCCTTGGCTACTTCTGAGTTGCAAGGGCCAGAGCTGAGCAGTTGGAACAGAGACTGCCTGGCCCACAAACCCTGAAATATTTACTCTCTGGTCCTTGACAAAGTCTGTTAACCCCTGATTTATATGAAAAGCCCAGAATAACCTTATCCCTTGATAAGTGTCTGGGAAAATAAATTATGGCATTCCCAGAGCAAAACAGAAGGCAGCTATTAAAAAGAGAGACTGGGGACTTCCCTATGGTCCAGTGGTTAAGAACTTGCCTGCCAATGCAGGTGACCCAGGTTCAATCCCTGGTCTGGGAAGATTCCACATAACATGGGACAGCTAACCCTGTGAGCCAAAACTGCTGAGCCCAGGCACTGCAACTACGTAAGCCTGCATGTTCTAGAGCCCATGCTCCACAAGAGAAGCCACTGCAACTAGAGAGCAGCCACTGCTCGCCACAACTAGAGACACCCTGAGCAACATAAACGAAGACCCAGCACAGCCGAAAATAACATTAATTCTTCTTTTTCTAACGAGAGACTGGGGAGGGGTTACCGCTCACAGAGGTGGGGAGGGCATCGTTTTCCTCTCTATACCCGTTTGTACTGGTTTATTTTTGGCCACACTGCGCCATATGGAACTTCCCCATCCAAGGATCGAACTTGCGCCCCCTGCAGTGGATGCATGGTTTCTTAACCACTGGACCACCCAGGGAAGTCCCTGTTTTATTCTTTAAGTCATTAAAAATAAAAGTGGACCTTCGCAAAGGATGGAGCCGGTGATGGCCCTGGGGCCGAGGTCATTGTGCCATTAGAAACTCAAGTACCATGAGTGCCCTCAGCTCGGGCAGGGTCTCCAGTCTCATCTCTCAGCTGTTGAGACAGACTTGAAGTCTGCACCACTTGTCGGTGTGTCCTGATGCTCCAACCACCACATCAAGCCTCTGGATAAGGAAAGGTGCAAAAGGAAGTCAGGGCCAGGCTGCCCTCGACAGCCTGGGCTGGGTCCCTCAGTGGCACCCACGAGCTCCCTCAGGACCTCTGAGACTGTCCTTTGGCCATCTTCCAGCTGTGGCATGGGACCCCCTGCTGTTTTGTGCCAGGGCAGCAAGGCTGAGCAAGCAGCCCCTCTCCTACCACTGCCAAGACTGCCCTGCCCTTGGCTCAGTTGCCTCCTGGGACTTCCCTGCCCACCCACGGAACCCCATCACCAGTCCCGGGGAGTTTAGAAGGAACCTCAGGCAGGTGGCAACGCTTCCATCTGGAATTGTTTAATGTGTCTACTTCTTACACGCATAATTATAAAAGAATAAGAATTGACAAAAATATTTTCTTTCAGTAATATGTAGAGGTGGTTTGTCTCTCTGGTGGGATTTTTTTTGTTGTTGGGTTTTCTTTTTTTTTTAAACCCGCCCCTGGCAGAACTCTTGGCGGGAGGGAAAGGAAGAATAAGGATAACCCTGAGGTGGGGAGGGTTCCACTCCCAACCCTGGAAGCCCGGTCAGTGCGGGCCAGGCAGAAACGAGGGACCAGATGGCCTGGCTGGAGAGGGGGCAGCAGCTGCTGGCCAGCAGAGCCCCAGCCGGTCACGTTTCAGAGCCTGCCTGAAAGCTGAGGGAGAGCCGGGCCGGAGGGCTGCCTGCTCCCCTGCACACTTGCAGTCTGCTGGGCACACGGCTCCTGTCTCGGGTGCTGGCTGGGGTGAACCCGGCAGCCAGCAGCAGACCCAGATTCTAGATTTAGGCACCCCTAGCTTTCTGTCTTTTAAATAATAAAGAAAAACGACCCCCTACACACCCCGCCAAAAAAAGAAATCACAAGAAGTGGGCGCAGGTGGGGAGGACAGGCAACTGCATGCTCCTGCACCGATAGCGGGGCCTGAGCCTAGGCCTGGCTATCCAACCCTGCCCCACCCCGGGGGAGCGGCGCAAAGGCCAGGCTGCTGAGTCTCCTCAGGCCTCCACACCCAGTGGAGGTGAGGCTCCCAGACAATGGGGAGCGGAGGGATGGCTTGAGGAAGTGCTTTGTGGACGTTGGCCTCAGCGTTCCATCCTGGCAACCCTGAAGCAGCAGGCAGAAAACCCAGGAGCATGAACAAAAACGATCAAAGGCGTGGGGGCGAAGGTGGTGGCTCCCAGGGCGGGCAGTCCCGGGGCGGGCCGGTGGGAGGAGGCGCGGTGCGGGGCCTGCAAGGCCACTCGGTCCCTCCTGCCCCCAGCGTGCTCGATGGCGGCTGTGGAGCCACTTGTGCTCTGACTGTGCAGGCCCCTCCCGAGGCGGCCCCGGGCTCAGAGGTGTTCCTGAAGAAAGTGCAGCAGTGTGACTTCATAGTGCTCACCGGACTCGGGGCAGCGGATGCTGTGTCTCTCGTTGGGGTAGATCTGGGTGGAAAGAGAAGGCAAGGCTGGTGGCACCGAGGACCCTGCACCCTGAACCTCGCCCTCTCAGTCTGGCTCCCAGCGTCTCCCCTCAGGGCCTTGGCCCCCCTTTGCCACCCTGGGAAGAGATCTTGCTCTGGAACTGAGGGACCCAGGTTCAAATCCCTCCTCCATGGACAACCTGCTGGGCAAGTGATTCTGGGCAGGTGACAGCCTCCTCCCATGAAAGCTGAGTGAAAAATTCAGACCTTGTACGGTCTGTGTGGCCGGGCCAGCTAAGTAGATACGAAAGCACGTATGAAAGCCTTGAGAAGCTATGCTGCTCCTCTGTCCCCTAAACCCAGGGAGCGTGAGGAACTCACATCCGCAGAGGGGCTGGGGCTTCAAATCATGGAGACATTTGCTGCCCTCCACTTGAGCCACTGCATTTTACCAACAGGCCCCACTGGGGATTGGACACACCGAGGCTCCAGGAAGCCCTCGTTCTAGGAGGGTCTCCTAGGCTTTGCCAAGTGCTTCCTGGGCCCTCTCAATAACCAAGGGGGGAACCATCCCCTGAGAGAAGCGGCAGTGTGCTGGTGACAGGGGCCACGCCCAAGGAATCACCCAGTCCCTGAGACCTGGCTGAGTGGAAGCAGGCTCTCGGGGGGATGGTGACGGCGAGGCGGGTCTTGCTTCTGGCCATGGAGTGAGGGTTCCTGGGGCAGGTGTGAAACCTGCTTCACACCCTAGGAATGCATCTAACTGCTCACAGAGATCTTCCCTCCTCCACCCTTGCCTTCAGTATTCCATCCTGCATGAGTCACAAGTCTCATCATACTGTCCCCAGCTCAGAGGAGCTGCCAGGCTGAGATCAAGACCTGGACTCCGGGGTCCTACTGCTCCCACGGCTTCACAGGTCCCACACCTCCAGGGCCTGGGGCAGTGGCATGACCTGGGACAGACATCCACCCCTCTGGTCACTTCCTCTTCCTGGGTTGTGAGGGCAACGAGAGGCTCATCTGGCTCCCCACTCTGCTCCCAACCCCCAGTCACGGGCCTGGTCTGCAGCAACAATGTGATGTGTGAACAAGTTTGGCCTGTCAGCCTCCAGGCCAAGTGGTTCAGGGTGTCTGAAGCATAAAGTGGGTGTGCTCCATCCCCCCTCTCCCACTCCCCAAGGGAGCATCCTGTCTTACTTTCAACTTCCCCGGGAGGCAGAGGCACAAGTCTCCAGGCCCCCATGTGCCAAATGTTTTTCCTGAGAGCACTCATTTGACCCTCAACACCTCTCAGAGGCAGGGGTTATCAAGCCCATTTCATAGATAAGGAGACCAGGCCCAAGGTTAAAGGACCTGCCACCTGTGGTCCCTCAGGGAGAGAGGGGCTACCCCAACCAGGAGCCTCAGGCCTTCAGGCTCAGAAGGGACACTTGAGGATCCACCCTGGCCCTGCCTGACTCCACAACTCTGATGTGCAGCTGCTGCTGGCCTGTGTCGGGGGGGCATGTGAGGTTGAGGGCAGAGTTGCTCCCAACAGCTCCTCACCCTGTGGGAGCCCCGCTGCCCTCCTGCCCTGTCTGGCCAGTGCATGCACAGGCATAGATCTTGAAGCCTGTGCCTCCTGCCCGGTGACCTTCAGTTTTTCCATCTGTTGAATGGCAACGTGTCCTCCCCTGACAGGACTGAGCATGTGAAGGTGTCCAGGTTGCAGAAAGACTGCATGGCGGCAGCAGGTAATCAAATCTGCCCTTCTTACCTCCAGCATCAGGCCTCCCCCAACCAACCCCACCACCACCCCCCAACTCCCTGACCACGTCCCGCCCCTGGAGTCCACCAGGCCTCTCGCTCCCCATTCCCGGCCCCTTTCCTGCCGGGACAACTGACTGGTGCATGTCCCACTGGCCCCGTGGGCCTCTGTCTACATGGCTGCCTAAAAGATGACCAACCTTTCCTCACCCTTAGAAAAAAATACAGCCCTCCCCTGAGACCCACTCCCAAAGCCCGGCCCTTTACCGCAAAAGCCCCACCCTTACCACCGAAGCTCGCCTGAGACCCCGCCCTTACTGCTTAAGCCCCGCCCACCACTGGAGGCACTGCCCACCTGGCCACACTGGTCACCGGGCCCTGGTCCTCAGCTCTTCTGCTGACTGCAACCACACTGGTCTGTTGTCCCTGAGCTGCCCCCTTTCACTAATCTCCTGTGTCTACTGTCCTCCACAGCCGACCCCTAGGCCTAGCTGAGTCCCCATTCACTCATTAGCATCCTTAAAAGTCACCTCCTCAGGGAATTCCTCTCCAACCCCTGTTCAAGGTAAACCCCAACTCCCCCGCCCCCGCCCCAGCCTCATACTTTCTGGGTGGGGTTCCGACCTTTAAAGCAAGCTTCTTGGTTTAAAATAACGCATGTGCTCCTGCAGTAAGAGCGTGTGCTCCCCCAGTTCCCAGAGGTGGCCAGCAGAGGGCGGAGTGGACCGCGAGACATCTATTGAATGGACTCGGGGACCCAGGGAGGAGCCAGGCAGTCAGATATGAGGATGGGGGCAGGGACATGGGTTTCCTTCCACTGCTCCCTCCCCACCCACGCTGCTGCCCACCCTGCGAGCTCCTGGGAGGAGCCACTCACCTGGAGCTGGTAAGGCTTTCCTGCGCGGATCAGCTGGGAGACAAGGAAATTTGTATGGAAAAAGTGCACGTTCTCATCCAGGAAGCCATGCAGGATGAGCAGGCGGTTAGGCCTGGAAGACAAGGTTGGGGTGAGGGTCTGGGGCTGAACCCCCTTCTCCCACCCTGCCCCATGGCAGTGAGGAGGCAGCAGCAGCAACTTGGCACCAGATGGTGGAGCAACTGAATGATCTGGTGTGACTGGCACGTCTGGGAGACGCCTGGCCAGGAGGGGAGGGTGTGGCTGGTGGTACCTGGAATGCCCTGAGGTCCCAGAAGCTTCTGAAATGTGCTAGACCTGCCCCACCCAACACCACCAGTGGCTACCAAGCACTTGACGTGTGGCATGGGTGGTGGAGGATGATTCCTTTCGAAATTCTGATGTAAAAATAGCTTACTGACGTGACACATGATCTAAAATTCACTCATTTTAAAGGGAACAATTCAGAGGTGTCTGATGCATTCACAATGTCATGTAGCCATCACCTGGGTCCTAAGTTACAGGACATTTCCATCACTCTGAAGCATACTCTCTGCCCATGAGCAGTCGCTCCCAGCCCCTCCCAGTCCCTGGCAACCACCAGGCTTCTGTCTTTCACTATTTCAGTGAACTGAGATGAATGCAAAAGTGAATGGAAATGGCTGCAGAGCTGTGGGTTCTGAGCTTGGCTGCACCATGGTGGCCCCTGGAGTCCAGGTCACCTTCTAGATTGAATAGAACAGCCTCGCAGGGAGAGAGGCCAGGGCAGGGTCAGTCTGGGACAAGAACCTTGGCACTAAAGGTGGGGCCAGGGTGGACATTCACCAAACACAAGGCACATCAGAAACAGCCACGCCGTTTTCTTTCCGATGGGAAAATCAGAAACCAGTACCCAAAGAATACGTGGAATATCAGAGCTGGGCCAACACACGTAGGTTTTACAACCACTGTGGACCTGGGTTCTGAGGCAGAACCCACAAGACAGGCGGTTAGGGTTCAAAACCGACTCACGGGGCCCACAGCAGGCCATGTGCTTAGGAGGTGAGGGGCACCAGGGTGTTCAAAGTAGTGTCACTCTAGAGCTTCCTCTCCATATTGCTGGGGGCAGGGCTGGGGGCTTCCCTCCCTCCTTGGTCCAAGAGAACCCGGGGGCCTGCTTTCTGTGAGGAGGATGGAGGAAGGGGAGGGGGCGCCGGCAGACAGAGAGGCAGGTGTGGAAGCCACGTCGACCCGGCCCCAGGAGAAACCAGCTTCACGAGGGCTGGCTTTGGTGACCCAGCAAGTGGGCAGCAGGGGGCCTTACTCATTGGGCAGCTTCTCCACGTGCAGGGCCACGGAACCCGCCTCATAGCCAAGCTGGTTGTTCTCTGGGACATCCATGTAGCGTTCTGTGTAGCCCGTGTCGTAGGCCATCCACACTGTGACCGGGGCGCCTGCAATGGCCACCTGAGGGCCACCGTGGGTGAAGGGGTGCAGGAGAAAGAGAGAGGCACACACACAGAGGTCACGTCCTGGGAGCCGGCGTTTGGCCTGTGGTCCCGGGGCCTCCCCGGAGGACATGAGCGGGCATGCACACGGGGGCTGGTGGGGAGGGGCCCTCCGCGTGTCTCCCCTGTGGACCGTGCACTGTCGTGGGAGGGTGGGTGAGCTGGGCGAGCGCTCAGGCTGGACTTGGCCCCTCCCTGGGCCCACTGCCTTCCTGCCTCCTCCTCCTCATCGCCCTGGCAGCGCCGCCGGCCTGGGGGCCCCTCCCCCGACGCTCTCCACACCATGCCCCACCTCTGCCCGTCCGGGGCCGGGGTCCCGAGCTCAGCCTCCCACAGAGAGCTGCTGGCGGGGTTTTGTGCAGCCGGACGCCATCCTGGGGTCAGCAGTGGCGGGCAATGAGGAGGGGGGCTCGGCCCCGTGGGGCTGCTGCGGGGAGAAACAGCCACGTGGCAAGGCCCCTGCCGAGATGCCTCCCCCGGGGGGGGGCGGGCTCCAAGGGGCACGGGGGCGCTGGCAGACATGGGGGAGAAGGCGGGGTAGGACCCACCTTGAACACCTGGGGCTTGTGGATCAGCCCCATGAGCGAGAGGAAGCCTCCGTAGGACCAGCCGTGGATGGCCACACGGCTCAGGTCAATGAAGCCATACTTCTCGGCCACAAACTGCAAGCCCTCCACCTGGTCCTCGATTTCCACCTGGCCCTGGGGGATGAGGCCGGGTACCCCTCAGCGGCCTCCTCCCAGGCCCATGCCCCACTGTCTCCCTTCCCTCGCAGGGGGCCCTCTCTGGAAGTCACCCTCTCCCCAGGCCTTGTGCAAACCTCTTGGGGTGGTGGTCAGCTGGACCTGGCACCAACCCTGCCCTGCCATCTCCTGGCTGGCTCTGATAAAGTCTCATCCTCTCTCTGGGCCTCAGTTTCCCCATGCCCAAAATAAGGAGGTTAACATGAAGAGTACAGATTTTACAGTGGATGTGAGGATGAAATGAAATGTGAGGTGTCCTGTATTCAGAGGCCTGGTGTTTGCCAAGACTCAAAGAGCTGGTGTTATCACCACCACCAGCACCATCACCTCCATCCTCATCACCACCATTATCACCATCAAATGCCTTATCACCAGCATCAGCCCCACGACCATCAATATCCCCACCATCCCCACCATCCTCACCACCACCACCACTTCCACAGCCGCCAGTGCCTATCTGGCCTAGCCCTCGGGGCTTCCTGCTGATTGGGCCTATACTGACATGCCTGGCTGCACCTGGGTCTTAGGCACCAAGTAGGGCATATGTATACCTCTCTCCCCATGGGGCACCGCTCAGAGCTGAGCAGCAGAGTGGACATTCCTCTAGTTCCACAGGCCGCGCCACTTAGAACTGACACCCTGGCCAGGACTGTCTTGAGGAAGGTGCTTCAGGGCTGCCCCCAAACCCCAGGTCCCCCCACCTCCACCACACAAGAAGGGAATGGGAAGAGACATTACCATCTGGTTTTTAAGAGCCCCTTCAAATCGTAGCCCTCGCTGACAGGAGCCCCTGCCGTCAATCACGACCACAGCATAGCCCAGGGATGCCAGGGTGTTGAGCCTCAAGTACTTGATTCCTTTGAAGGAGTTATTGACCAGCTGCACCTGTGGGGAAGGCAAAGCAGGTGTGAGTCTAAAGATGAGGCCTGCACTCTATCATGAAGACTATGGATGGCCCGGGAAAAGAAGGCCCCTGCCCCAGGTCCTCCCTGGGATTACTCCCTTATTTCTTCAGCTATATCTTGCCTCTTTTCTACCCCTCTATTATATCTAGAAACAGACACAGAAGCTGATGGGGAGGGTGGCAGGCTGGTGGTGCTGGGCAGTGTGTCCCCCAAGTAATGTGGCTTATGCTGGTCCCTTACTTTGGCACAATTCATGTTTGGGGCCTCATCATCTTCTGAGTGGGGTCCTGCTGGCTGTAGGGTATTGACAGCACCTCTGGCCTCTATCCACTAGATGCCAGGAGCATCCCCACCCCAGCTGTGATGACTACAAATGTCCCCAGATGTCACCAAGTGTCTTCTGGGGGACAGCCACCCCAGCTGAGAACCACTTAGATGCACCTGCTTGCCAACCTGCCTGCCTGGCCTGTCCCCTTCTCAGAGGGCTGGGCCCAGGGCTCCAAGCTGGTGACGAGGGGTAAGAGTGGGTCACTGCTGGGTGGGTGGCCCAGACACACAGACAGGGTTTAGGGGGGCTTCCCAGAGGGATAGGGAGTATCACCAGATGAAGGGGGGAGGAGGCTGTGCAGTGAGGTCAGTGGGGACGGGCAGCAGCGCTAGGAGGGCCCCGTGAGCCCTGGGGGGGGTATGGGGGAGGGCGTGCCCACCTGCGGGCCTCCATACACAAAGAGGACAGTGGGGTGCTTCCTTCCCGGCTGCACAGCGTGGGGCTTGTAGATCATGCCGTAGAGCCGCACATCTGACCGCGTGTGGAAATGGAAGATTTCTGGAGGCACGTAATCCGGGGGGCAGCCTGTGGAGACAGAGTGGCTGTGGCTCCGAGGGTCAGGGTGAGCCAAGGCAGGCTCAGATCTGAGTGGGGCTCACATCTGGCTGAACCCACACTCCCCCAAACCCAGAGGGTGGACCAGAAGCACCCCACCTTCTGTGCTTCCTGGCAGTTATAACCAGAGTCTGCAGGCTGGAAGTGACCTGCACCCTGGGTGCCTGCTCAGGCCGGGCCATGGTCTGGTCTGGGACCCTCTCCAGAGCCCCCGACACCAGCTCCTCTCCCCCAGAGATGACAGCAGCTCTGGGATCTGATAAAGGTCAGTTTCATGGTGGGGGGGAGGGGTCTTCTCTCTGATTTTTATGGTTACATCTGTTTTTGCAAAGCAACACTGGCTTTTCAGTCCAGTGGTGAAGAGAACTCTTTTAAGTTTCTTTGAGTAAACAGGGTGTCGATTTAAAAGGCAAATGAGTCAACAGTGATTACTGTAAAAGGCCAGGTAATATTTTTGGTTTTACATGCAAAAGAGACATTCTCTGTGTCTGGGTCGTCACTACACTTGTCCCTCTGTATCCTCAGGGGACTGGATCCAGGGCAGCCCCCAGATACCAAAAGCCGCAGATACTCAAGTCCCTCATATAAGATGGCATATACACACCCTCCCATGTGCTTTCAGTCACCTCTGAGTTACTTATTATACCTGATACAACACAAACGCTATGTTAACTAGTTGTAAACACAGTGTAAGTGCTACGTAAACGGTTGCCGTGCACAAGTCAGGTTTTGCCTTCTGGCATGCTCTGTGGCTGGGGACCTGTGGCCATGGAGGGCTGTGTGCACTTGACTCTGCTGCGGCTGCCCAGAGAGGCCACAGATGAAGCCGAAGCGACCGAGCATGGCCAGGTGTGGCCGGAGGGCCAGTTGTCCACTTCTCACAGAAGTGACCCACAAACACAGCCAGATTAGGCTTTGGGGGGAAACGGCGCCCCCATGTGCCTGCGTGCACATCCAGGGCAGGGCATCAGGACGCCTGAGCCCCCTTCGTGGCCCCTGTTCAGTGCTGGGTGGCACCTTGTCAGGCCCCTCTCTTCCCTCAGTTTCCTCATCTGTGAACCAGGGCCAAGTTCCAGGACTGGGCTGTCAGATGGAGGAGGCTGCTTATTCACTCTTGTTCTTGGGGCAGTGATGGTAACAAACTGCTTTCCAGCTCATTCAAAGTGTTGAAAGTATTAGTCGCTTGGTCATGTCTGACTCTTTGTGACCCCATGGGCTATGGCCTGCCAGGCTCCTCTGTCCACGGAATTCTCCAGGCAAGAATACTGGAATGTACTGCCATTTCCTTCTCCAGGGGACCTTCCCAACCCAAGGACTGAAACTGGGTCTCCTGCATTGCAGGCAGATTCTTTACTGTCTGAGCCACAGGAAAGTCTGTCAACACCCACAACCCCCAGGGATCTTATGTCCTATGGTGTCCTAGAAATCTACAAGGGGCAGCCCTGTGCTCAGGGGAGGGCAGCCTTTTTAGTGAGTGATCCCACGGCAGGGTGCTCTGCTGAGTGTTCAGTTTACAACTCGTGGGCTGCCACGGGGCCAGTCAGTAGGTAATGAAACATTTCAGAGATGAACTGAACTGACTGGCCTTCGCTTCCGCAGCTGGAATTGGAACCCAGGTCACCCGGGTGGAGGCCTTGCCGCCCTGGAGGCTCCTGGGTTAATTAACCAGCTGCCTCCCACTCTGAGGCCCCTAGCGACCAACCCCAGGCAGGGGCCATCTGCTCTGCACAGGTGCACTTGGCCCTGTGTAGGGGCCCCTCCGCCTGGCACAGCGGGCTCTGGCCCTTTGCGTGTGCTCTCTCTGGGACCCCTACCCTCCACCTGGGACAGCAGCACAGAAACTTGAGGCTGTCTCAGCGGCCCCACAGGACAGTGCGGGGCTGTGGTTACGCTCGATTGATTCTCGGGGCTCTGGGCCGCTTGCTGCCTTGCGCTCACCCACGTTATTCACCAGGGCTCAGGCGGCGGTGCACGCGGTCAATGTCCCAGGGGTCTGGGGTTACTCACTGGCTGCCTCCATCATGCTGGCCCAGAACCGGGGCTGCTTGTGCAGAGGGTCGTCGTCGGGGCCGCTGAGCTTGTAGACGTGCACGCAGGGTGGTGTACCCACGCTGCTATAGTGGCTGACGAACATGTCGAAGTTCTGCAGGCGGGATGGGGCGCTGAGACCGCGAGGTGCCTCCCATCACCCCCGCTGTGCTGGCGCCTTCCCCCATCACCTCCACCTGTATCCGCTGCCTGCTGTCTACACCCCGTGTGGTGTGTTTGCTCATGTGACCCTGCTGTTACCACCACCCCTACCCTGAAAGGTTAGAGGAGCCTGTCCCCTGACCAGAGGGGTCCTGGGTGCTGACTGTGGGACCTGGGGGTGGGTTCAGACCCAGACCTGCCCATCTTGCTGGTCCTATAGCTGGCAGACTACACTGCCTACTTGTCTGGGTCGAGGGTGGCCCTGTGGTCATGTTCCAGATTGCTGCCTGGTATTCTGGCATGTTCCAAGGGAGGGCACGTTGGGGAGGGGCCCACCTGGCTCATGGAGCAGCTGTGGGAGAAGCCGGGTGTGGTGAGGCGCACGATCTCGCCAGCCACCTCATAGCTGACCACATAAAGGTGGTGCTCCAGGGGTGTGTCCTTCGTGCCTTGGAAGTACACCAGCTTCGTCTCCTCGTTGACCCAGATCTGCAGGCAGCATGGGGGCTCCTGGTGACATGGCCCCCGGGGCCTCCCTCCCCACCCCCAGGGCCTCCCTCCCCTATGAACAGGGAGGACCGTTCTCCCAGAGCTGGCTTCAGCCCGCCGGCTGGAGAGCTGTCTGGGAGTCTGTCCTGGATCCTGCAGGGAAGAAGCCCACTCCACTAGAGCTGGGCTAACCACATGTTCTCTGGTCCGACTTGGAATCAGAACTCCCAGTCTGGACAGCTCCTTCCAGGCAGGCCCAGAGCCACTGGAGGGGGACTGAAGGCACAGTGTGGGGGGATACCGAGGCTGAGGGAGGGCCTGTCCTGGGCCCAGCAGCCCCCAGTCCTGGTCCCCAGTAGGGACAGCCCACCCTCTGACCCAAGTGCTCAGGGTTAAGAAGTGGTAACTCCCTGCTCCGCTATTTTCTGGAGGAAAAGCCCGTCAGACCTGGGCGTGATTCTCAGGCAGTGACCTCAGGAGGAGGGGGAAAGAACCTCATTCTGGGGATGGAAGAGGCACTGCCTTGCTAGGCTGACCGTGCAGCACAGATGCTCTGAACAGGCCTTTATGCCCCTGGGGACTGCTCCCAAGGATGGCACTGGAGGGGCAAATTCCAAATGAAGGCACAGTGATGCCCCAAGTGCTCTTCAGATGAGAGCTGATGATAGCTGGAATGTCCTAAAGACAGGCTGGCTCCAACCTTACGGCACACCTCTCTGGGACCACAAGAAGTCATGCAACCCTACAAACCCTCTAAAATACTCATGTTCCTGTGCAAACAGGAAAGACCTACAGTGATTCCCCACTGTGGTCACTTCTGAGGATGGAGGCAGGTCACGGGGGCCTGGGTGAGGATGGAAGGGGACTGTATAGAGAAATTCAATTTTTACAACAAATGCTGATATGCTGGTTGTCGTGTGCTCACTAGAAAATAAATGCAGGTTTTCTGAAAATGGAGGATGTCATTGGAAAATCCCAAACCACCATAGTTAAGTCGTGTGCTGGTTTTGTTACCAAGACTCTGTGAGAAGCTGTGTGGGCGGGAAGGAGAGTCTGCAGGTGAGGGACCCACCCAGACCCGGGGCACAGGGGTGGAGCATGTGGCTATGGGCAGGGACGGCACAGGGCATTCTTTCCTTTTCTCTTTCTTAAATGTTGCTTTTTTTATTTTAAAGAAAATTTCTAGGTAAAAAGATAAGGTGTGCAGAGGGTTAAACTTTGACCATGGAGAAAGGTTTTTTTTTTTTTTCCCAGCCGTGAGCAGGCATGGGGGATCTTAGTTCCCCTACCAGGGACTGAACCCAGGTCCTGGCAGAGACAGCACTGAGTCCTAACCACTGGACTACCAGCAAGTCCCCAGAGAAAGATTCTAATACTGTCCTGTGTGTCTGCCAGCTGCTAAAGGCCTTCAAAGCACTTTCAAGCAGGGTTCTCCCCTGGGGCTGCTCTGAGCCCCCGGGCCATCTGACAGCCTCTGGACACATCTGTGGTCATCACAGCTGGGGCGGGGGCTAGGGAGGCTGCTCCACACCCACAGTGCCCACAGTTGGCCCAAGTGTCCACAGCGCTGAGGGAGATACTGCTGAGGAGATGGGAGGGTTGGAGCTGTTTGAGGGCCCCATGTTGCAGCAAGGAAACCCAGGCTTAGTGCCTGGCTGGCTGGGCCAAGCAAGGCCATAAGCCCAGAGGCGCATCCAGCAAGACTCAAGCACAGCAGGGCCACCCACTAGGGACAGGTGTGGTCCACTATCATGGGCACCGTGCCTTACGTTACCCGGGCCCAGGGAGGTCACTTGTCTCCTGATCGAGGGTTTTCACACTGCTGTTTCCTACCACACAAACAGTGCACGTTTGTGTGCTAACCTGAGTGTGCCCTGGGTGGCCTCACCTAGAATCGGGGCTGTCAGGTCAGATGAGGTGCAGGTTGACACTGTAATGGATGCCCTCTCTGCCCCCTGCCCAGGGGTGCCCAGGCCCCTTCTCTTAGCACACGGGCCACCCAGCTCTGGGCTTTAAAAAGGTTGGCCTACATCTCCTCTTGGGCACTTGGACAGTTTAGGCCTGTCTGAGTCTTTGGACCAGGACACCAAAGCTGGGAGGGAGGGAGGGCTCCAGGACATCTAATTAAGGGGTCTCTCTGTAAAATGAGAATTCTGCAGACCTGACCCCCAGTGATGGATGCAGGGCAGTTCCATGGTGGGCCCCACCAATGTCCACAGGTAGCTTCATGCAGCGGAAGGAGGCCAAGTGGACACTCCTGGTGGCAGGGCAAATGGGCCAGGCGCCACCCACCAGGATCCAACAAAGGAAACACAGACGACCCTGCTTCCAGACCCAGGATCTCCTGCTGGTGGGAAGTGCAGCCCCCACGGCCCTCAGCTGCAGAGCAGGAGCGGGCAGCCAGGTGGGGGGTGTGGGGGTGGAGGAGCAGCCACAGGCTCTCAGGGTCTGGAGGGGTCAGGGCCATGTGTGCATGTCTGTGCACGGGTATGTGTACAGGCGTGTGTGGAGACTCAGGTACCTTGGAGCCGTGCCTCGCCAAAACCTCCCACTCGCCGCTGGTCAGTGCGATCTCCTCCTTGATGGGGCATTTAAATTCATCTAGAAGGATAGGAAAAGAGGTGAAGGGGGCCCAGGGAAGCTGTGACGCAGACTCAAGGCACAAAATGGACTTGCAGCAAAGCCCAGGCAGCTGGGGGACAGGCAGGTGGAACGGCCGGGCCCCCGGCATGGGACGCAGGCCTGAGATCTGCATTTTTATCAAAAACATCCAATTTGGGGGACTTCCCTGGATGCCCAGTGGTTAGGACTCTGAGCTTCTCCTGCCTCCAAGCTTCCACTGCAGGCGGTGTAGATTTGATTCTTTGTCAGGGAACTATTAATAAGATTCCACATGCAAACTGGTAAAGCCAAAAACAAAAGGCACCCACTTTTAGAACCCTGTGGGCCAAACCACCTCCTTCTAGGCCTTGGACTTGTGACTGGTTAGGACAGGTTGGGAACCAGATCTTGACTAAACTCTGGGACTGACCAAAGGCTCAGTGGAGTTACAGTAGGTTTTTTTGGGTGGGTAGGTCTCTCTCTTTTTATATATTTATTTACTTATTTTCGGTCGAGCTTGGTGTTTGTGGCTACACGTGGGCTCTCTCTAGTTGCAGTGAGCAGGCTTCTCATTGTGGTGGCCTCTTTTGTTAAGAAGTTTGGGCTCCAGGGCACACAGGCTTAGCTGCTCCGCAGCATGTGGAATCCTCCTGATCCAGGGATCAAACCTGTGTCCCCTGCACTGGCAGGTGGATTCTCAACCACTAGACCACCAGGGAAGTCCTCGCTTTAGAGTTCTTATCAGGTAAATAACAATATGTAATGTTTCTTGCCATGTGTTTGAAATTTTATATTAAAAACTATTATGAGCAGTGGCTACAGATCTTTTCTCTTCTCTTGGGTCTGAAGCACACTGTCAACGTCTCCTATGGAGGGGCAGATGTCCCCGCACAGATCCACAGGGTGCATAGAACAGAGACCTGGGCTAAGCGACCGTCACCAAGAGGACTCAGGAGGACGCTCCTCTGTCCCTCCCTCACTGCAAGGTGGGTGCACCACTGCCTGCCCCCAAACCATCCCCGAAGCCCACACCGTTGGGCCCACATGGGGAGCTGAGTCGCACAGGCCTCCTCGGGGGCTGGCAGCCCTGCCAATGCACTGCTCTGGCTCTATAGCCTCTGTGCCACTCGTTACCAAGCCGCCCCCACAAGACCCCCAGGGGGCCTGGGTGATGGCACAGCCTACTGGTCCCCCTGCCTTGCTCCAACTCACTCTGAGCTCCTAAACCTTCTAGGTTCAAGCCCATGCTCCTCACGGCCTAGAAGGTCCCACCGACCACACCAGGCCTTCCCTCCCTTACCCCCAACTACTCTGCTCCAGCCACACGGGCCTCCTCACTGTCCCTCCCCCACACCAGGCCCAGTCCTGCCCCCAGGCCTTTGCACTGGCTGTGCCCTCTGCCTAGAGCACTGTGTGGCCACTTCTGCCACAGGTCCCTGCCCTGTGTTACGTTATCCACTGATGTGCTCCGGGCCTCCTGGTGTCTTTCACTGTCTCTGGATGTCTGCCTGCCTCCCCTCTAGAGCAGAGATGTCCACACTTGTCTCTTTCTACGGTGACCCTCCCTGCGGGCAGGGCAGGGCAGCTTCTCCTATAAAGGGTCAGATGGCACAGCCTTGGTACACAAAGGGCCTTGGCATGCAGTCAGTGCTGGATGAACCCTGCTGTCAAAAGAAAGCAGTCATGGCTGTGATAGCCCTTCCAGACCAGGAGCGGCGTTGGGAAAGGCCAGTGTCTTAATCACAAACACCCACTCCCTGTGGGGTGGGACCCATGAACAAGCCGTGCACTGAACCACTGGCTTGAACTGCAGGCAAGAGCAGTGAGTATTAGTCAGGCTTGCTCACCTTCCCCAGGGCTGAAGGGCTGGGTCCAGTTGTAGCCGCGGGGCCGCAGGACAGCGGTGACTTTGTACAGGTGGCAGAAGCCAGTCTTGCACTCATTGGCGCGGATGAAGCAGAGCTCGTCTGCTCCCTCTGCTTGGGGGAAGGGGTAGAAGATGTCGTGAACCTGTCCGGGCAGAGAGAGGAGGTGTCATAAGTGGGGATTGTGGCAGGAGCAGGTGGGGGGGAACTCGGGCTATCTCTCTTTGAGAAAGGGGAGGCTTGGACAGTCTGGCTAGAGGGCAGTCCCTGCCAACCCTCCCTCCTGAGCTGGCTTCTCCACATTGAGGAGCTGGGGACCTGGGGGCGGGGACATGGGAAACCAGGTGCGGGAGGACAGGGCCCACACACCCCAGCTCTTACATTGATCCACACATCGGTGACCTCCTCATACACCACGTACGGCTGGACATCCCTGGGCACAGCCCTAGCGAAGGCCGCCCGCTGCTCCTCGTTGTCGGTGGTAGGAATGAACAGGGCTGGGGGCAGGAGGACCAGCTGGAGGCGCTGCTGGGGCCGGTCCAGGAGCATGGCCCAGGCGCTGGAGGGCGAGATGGGAGGACCAGACACTCAGGGCCTGGTGCAGGCCAGCGGGGCCTGGCACCCCCTGCCCATCCATGTGCGTGGCCGGAATGGCTCCTCCTCTGTCAGCTTCCGTCCACTCGAGCAAGTGACTGTGTAGTACATAAAGCCTCCCTGGCTGGCAGGCATGCCCGGGAAGGAGATGGGGGCGGTGGGGAGGGGGTTGGGGTGGGTGCTGACAAAACTGTACCATCCGGCTGTTCTGCAAGCACCCTGCATCACTGGTGAACTTGGGCGACTTCTGCCAAATCCTCAGCCCTTATTTGTCCTTTGTTTCATATCTTGCTCTAAGTGGACAGTTAGCTTAAATCTTTTTGCTGTTTGTTTCTTTGTCGCAATGCACAGCATACAGGATCTTAGTTCCCAGACCAGGGATTGAACCCTTGCCCTCTTGCAGTGAAAGTGTGAGTCCTAACCACTGGACCGCCAGGGAAGTCCCAACTTCAATGTATTGTGGACAGAGATCTGTTGGGGTCAGAGACGGAAAAGTTGACTCTCAACAGAAAGACAGACCAGATGCCTCATCACGGGCCACTGTTCCTTTCTCAAATACTCAACCCTGCCCCTGTGGGGTGAGTGGCCACAGAGGTGTGGCCATGTGCCAATAAAGCTTTATCTCTGGACACTGAAATATGGATTTCCTATCATTTCCATGTGATGAAATACTCCTCTTTGGATCCCCGGCCCCTGCATCGCTGGAAAACGGAAAAGTCATTCTTGTGAGCTGCATGGTGATGGGCAGCCAGCCAGGTCTGGCCGCCGGGTATGCTTTGGGGCTCTGGTGTATTGTGTCTGCCCCAACCCAGGGCAGAAGTGACTGTGAAGGGTGTCTTGGACTCCTAGGGATGACACTTACTACTTGCCATCCTGGGTCCAGCCGGCCCTGGCAAGGTACTCGACCTTCGGGAAGAGCAAGCTGAATGGCTGCACCAGCTCCTTCTCCTGCGTCAACACGATCTAAAGGGGAACAGACAGACGTGGGTTACCATCCAGCCTGGCCATGTGCTGCCACTGTTGTGAGGCGCTGTATCTCCCCAGAGCCACACACTGGAGCCCTAACTCCTGGGACCCAAGGAGGGGGCCTAACTTGGAAACGGGACAGTTACAGATGTAATCAGTTAAGATGAGGTCATACTGGGGTGTGGGCACCCAAACCCACAGGATGAGTATCCTTATAATAGGGGGAGATGTGGACACAGGTGCCACGCGTCCTGTCTTGTGACATGACGCAGGGAGGAGGTGGCATCCCCAGGCCTCGGATAGCCAGGGAGGAAACTGCCCTGTCGACACTTTGGTTTCAGACCTTCAGCCTCCAGAACAAGAGATGACAGGCTTTGGGGACTAAAGCCTCCCAGCGGTCTTTGCTATGACAGCCTGCTGACTGGAAACCAAGGGTTCTGGCATGGCTGTTGCTGAAGAGCCAGGTGGCCTTGGGCAAGACAAGCCTCTGGCCCCTGTGGCTTCCTGGAGGTGACACGGGGCTAGCGGGGCATCTCCTGGGGAGGGTGGATGGGATAGAGGCCAGCAGGGCCCAGCACATCCCACACCCAGGCCTGCCCTCAACCTCTGCATCCCCCAGCTGTGGGTTAGTGGGAACCCCACCCCCCCAGCCATCTCAGGACCCTGCTCATCTGAGGGGGTGGCCTGGAACCATTTACAACAGCTGGTGGGGCTCGACAAAGCCACTTGGCGCAGGTCCCTGGAGGATCCACCAGAACATTCTGGTCAGGAGTGGAGAAGGGGTTTGGTTGGGCCTGCTGCTGCTGCCGCTGCTAAGTCGCTTCAGTCTTGTCCGACTCTGTGCGACCCCACAGACGGCAGCCCACCAGGCTCCCCTGTCCCTGGGATTCTCCAGGCAAGAACATTGGAGTGGGTTGCCATTTCCTTCTCCAATGCATGAAAGTGAAAAGTGAAAGTGAAGTCGCTCAGTCGTGTCTGACTTTTAGCGACCCCATGGACTGCAGCCCACCAGGCTCCTCCGTCCATGGGATTTTCCAGGCAAGAGGACTGGAGTGGGGTGCCATCGCCTTCTCCGAGGGCCTACTCGTGCCCAAACCAAAACCAACCCCTAGATCGTGAAAATAAGTGTAGTTTATCTCAGGCACTTTTCTGAAATGTTACACAAGAAGCCGTTCTAGCAAAATACGAAGGGGCTTCCAGGCTCACCAGCCTCCTTTGATCTCTGACATGAGGGGCATCCCCCCTGACATCCTCACATGGAGTTGGGCATCGGCCCCACCCTTCTCCCCATAGCTTCCTCTGCCATCCTGGCTATGCATCCTGAAGAGTGACTCCCTGGGTGATGAGGACCCCATCTGTGAGGCTGATTAGGTGACAGAGAAGGATCTTGAACACTGATGCATCTGCTGAAGTGACAGATGAAGAACTGCCCAGAGGCGGGGGCAGGGATACCCTTGGTCGAAGGTCAGGTCCCCCACGTGACTGCACCCCCGCCCTTCTGGGCAGCCCAACCCCTGCAGGGCCTCCACTCGAAGCTCACTCACAGGGGTCCCTTCTCCATACCTCGGGGCCACTCCCTGTCTGAGTCCTGGTTCAGGGTGATGGGGGGAAGGGTGCAGCCTGGAAGCCAGGGCTCCAGGTTGGAGCCTCCTTGGGTTCAGTTGGCCAGAGAAGCACCTGCCCTGGAGTGGGGGTTGAGGGGCCACCTGATCTCCCAGCACAGACCCCGGCCTCCCCTCCTCATCTGGAGGCTTCTTCCAGGAGCCACACTTACCTTGCCCTGACTGTCGGTCTGGAACTCAGCCAGTTTCAAGGCAATCTTGGGGTTCTTGCTGCCTGCAGAAATGAAAGCAAGGTGGACCTGGCAGGTGGACCAAGAGGGCTGACAGCAGGTGCTGGGGCGCTGGCTAGGGGGGTGCAGGGGATGTTCCAAGGCTGTGATCCAGCTGACATTGGGGGAGGGGAGGAAGACACCCACTGTCCAGAGGTCCCTGTGTGGGTGTGTCACCCTCTCTGGCCCCTCTAGGCAGGACTGACTGTGAGCCTGGACCATGGTCCCAAAGGTGATGTGGCTACATCTTTCCTATGTAAGAACAGAGTTCAGGCCTGGGCTTGTCGGAGGTCATGGCGGGGACATGAAACAGGAGGAAGATGTCTCCCTGCCTCAGGAGACCTTGAAAGCTGGGTGCAAATATGGCACACGCCCCTAATAAAAGCACCCATGATGCACAAACAGGGCCCTTATCTGGCGACAGCTGGTGCTCAGCAGTCAGGAGGCAGGCAGCCTATAGGCTGGGGCAGCCGAGACAGGCTCTCCAGGGCGGGATTCAGTTCCTATGACATGTCTCAGCTTTGGCCCATGGCTTTAGCGCTCCGGCAGGTGATATCTTGGAGCTCCGCTTCCTCACATTTCCAGCAATGGAAAGAAAAGACTGACCTCCCCATTCACACCAGGACCTAGAAGTTTCCCCAGGAAGGCTCTGCCTAACACAGCCCACAGTTGGCAGGAACAAGTCTCTCGGAGGCTTCCACGGGGGCCCCAAAGATGCTAAACCTGGCCCACATGAGTATTCTGTGTGGCTCACCAAGTTTGTTTTCCTTTTTTAA
This sequence comes from Oryx dammah, assembly GCF_014754425.2. Classification (NCBI taxonomy): domain Eukaryota; kingdom Metazoa; phylum Chordata; class Mammalia; order Artiodactyla; family Bovidae; genus Oryx; species Oryx dammah. The sequence goes on from NW_024070189.1 coordinate 90,162,350, forward strand.
AGTTGTATGACTGCGCCTAGCATGGCAAGTGGGATCTTGGCTCTCCAACCAGGGATCGAACCTGCACCCCCTGCATTGGAAGGCAAAGTCTTAACCACCGGATGCCAGGCAAGTCTCCTGCTAAAAGTATTTTTAAATAATCTGAGACATGTTTAAGAATTGGTAGATTTCTAAAAAAAAAAAAAGAATTGGTAGATTTCTGGGACTTGGTGGGTCAGTGGTTAAGGCTCGGAGCTTCCAACGCAGGGGGTGCAGGTTTGATCCCTGGTCAGGGGGCTAACATCCCACAAGCCTCTTGGCCCAAAACTGAAATATAAAACAGAAGCAATGTAATAAAAAAAAATTCAATAAAAACTTTAAAAATGGTCCACGTTAAAAAATATAAATTGGTAGATTTTGTGGGTGAGTCTGGATTTCTGGCTTCTCTTGAGACACGGGGCAAACTGTACTCTTACAAGGCAGTGAGTGTCCAATGCGCCCTCAGAGGGGCCACACCCTCTACTACGTCCCCAGGGCTCCTGTTGTCTCCTGGGCCCCAAGGCAGGACGCCAGTCACCACTGATGGTGGCGCTGGCCCGGTTGTTGTTCCCGAACCCAGCCTGCTTCTCTGGGTCTATCCCTGCCTGGGTCCTGTGGGCCCATCCTGGTTGGTGCCTCACTGGGTTCCACGAGGCTTCAGACATCTCCAAGCTGTCCTGACCTGTCCTGGGCCCTGACCTATCCCAGGCCCTCACCTGTCCGGGGGTACCGGTAGGAGTCCGTCTTCCTTTCCTCCAGCGCAGGGGAGGGCACGTGGATGATCTCCACCTCGGACTCGTCCACCTCCTCGTACAGGATCCGCAGCGTCTTGCAGCCTTCTGACCCTGGGAGGGAGCCGGGCCCCTGCTGAGGGTGCCAGGCATCCCTCTGCTGTCCCCGACTCCTGCCCACAGGACTTTGCTCCACCACGGTGGGGCTCAGACACCCAAAGCTGCCAATGCTTCCACCTAGGACGTCCAGTCTTCAAGCTGTGACGTCCAAGCTACCCCATCTGTGGGACTTGGTCACATCCACCCGAGTAGACCAGCATTCGGGGCTGGGGCAAGAAAGGGCGCCGTGAACACTGTCACGAGAAGGAAGCGAGTAGCCAGGAGCTGCTGGCTTAGCAAGTGGCACGGGGGCTGCTAGTGCCAAGGTCAAGGGATGGAGCCCATAGCCATTCCTTTCTCAGTTGCTGAGAAGGGTCCCCTCTGTATCTTATACCCTCATCTAACTCGCTAGGGTGGACCAACAACATCCACCAAATGTGGCTAAGCCCATTTGGCCTACAGATGTCCACACGTGCTCTGTAGGGTGCTGGTTACAGCAAGCGGAGTGAGTGCCCCTGGTGTCCTGCATGTGGGGGACCCTATCTGAGAGGTTCTGAGCTGCTGAGAATAGCAGAGTGAGAACCCTGACATTATCAAGGCCAGTGGATGACAGCAGGGGTCATTCTATGCCCCCAAGGGACCTATCCCATGTCTGGAGACATCTGTAGTTGTCATGAAAGCTCAGGAGACCACAGCCCCCCACAGAGAAGAAGCCCACCTCCATGCCCACAGGGACAAGGGGAGAAGATCTCATTTTATAGACTATGAAGTCAAAGGGTGGGACAGTCACCTGCTTCTGCCAGGCAGAAGCATAAGCAGAGTGACCTGACCCGACCCCGACTTCTGACCTGGAGCCCTTCTCCCTGGTGGGCCTCAGGCACACCAGGTGTTGCGGCAGTGAAAGACACTGGCCAGATGGAGGAGTGTGGACAGTGTCTTCCCCAGAAACACGCCGATCCCCACCAGGTCTCGGGAGTGCCAGCAGCCTACCCAACCCTGACAATCCAACCTCTGCCTGGGTGCTGGCTAGAGTGTATGGCACTGGTTTCTCCCCACTGCACAATTTTCAGGCCAAGCTTGTATTCATGGTTGGACCATGAAGTTTTCTTTGCAAATCAACTTAAGGAAAAGGTGAGCTGACGTAAAGGTGGCAGTGGATGGCCGGGATGGGGTGGTGCATGGCTGGGGCGGTGGACACCAATGCCTGGTTCCCAGGATCCTGGGTTTTGTGGCCCCATGCCCACTGGCGCTCAGGTCAGAGGGACTCTAAGCAGCGGAGGCCTGGGCCAGTTCTACTTATGCTGTGGAGGGTCTGATGCTACTCACTGGCCCCAGAAATGACTGTTCCCTCGCTCAGAAGACAGAGTGTGCTCTGCTGAACAGGGAGAAGGTGACACATCCTGGCCTTAGGCACAGCTAAGAAAAACAGATACAAAAGGGCCCACTGCTCTGGCTTCTTCCTAACTTGTTGGCAAAACCCACCAAACTTCTAGGTGCATGTAGCTTCAACTCATCTCTCTTCCAGCTGGGAATTTCTCTAAGGCGGGATTTTCTTTTCTTTCCTCTTTTTATTTTAAATTAATTTATAGCTGTGATAGGTCTTCACTGCTGCAAGTGGGCTTTCTCAAGTTTCAGCTAGTGGGGCTACTCTCTAGCTGTGGCACCCAAGACATCCACAGGTAGAGGACTGATTCTCTGTGTTCTGATTGCAACGGACTGAATGTGTGCACCCCCCCAGAATTCAAATGGTAGATCCTAATTCCCCACTACTCAGTGTGATGTAGTGGAAGGTGGGTCTTTCAGGACGTGATCAGGTCATGAGCCCTCATGAAGGGGATTAGTGCCCTTACAAAAAGGAGACCCCAGAAAACTCCCTGCCCCTTCAGCACATGAGGACAGGGAGATAAGATGGCACTCGGAAGCTAGGGAAAGTCCCTCACCGGACAACGAATCTGCCTTGGTTGTGGACTCCCAGTCCAAGCAACAGTGAGAAATAAACATCTGTTGTTTATAAGCTGCCCTGGCTGTGGTATTCTGTAACAGCAGTCTGAGTGTCGCCAGCAAGCTGGCTGAGGCTGATCTTAAATGAAAAGTGTGAAGGGGAGACTAGCATGTATACTGTGCTTCTGTTAATAGAAGAGCATTTGCAGAACTACTTTTTTTTTTTTTGCAGCACCTTGCAGCATGAGGGATCTTAGTTCCCCAGCCAGGGATCAAACCCGCATCCCCTGCAGTGGAAGCGCAGAGTCTCAACCCCTGCATCACCAGGGAAGTCCCTTGCACAAGTGTTTTTAAACCAGAGAGGCACTTACCCTCCCAAGAGGCTGTGGGGCACCACCAGTAGCCAGTGAAGCGGTCAAATTCCTCCTGGATGACAAAGGTGGCCACACCCGCGGACCTGGGGTCATCGAGGACACTAGACAAGCCTGGAGAGGACAGAGCCAGATGGGAGACGAGGGGTCTGGTTCAGAGGAGGGGCTCTCCTGGTACTGCTGACGTTGGGGGCCATCCTGGGGGCCCTACTGGGTGCCATGGGGTATAGAGCAGTATCGCCACCCCACCCACTCCATGCTAGGTATGTTCTTGCCCCGTTGTAACAGCTAACAATGTCTCAGCACATGGCCAGGGTCCCAGTCGCCCCAGCTGAGAAGCTCCGGCTTATCGAGAGGGCACCAGGACCTGGGGCAGGATGGTAGGCAGGGATTGGCCACAGCCTTCGGATTTCCACAGGCGTCTGCACAGGGGTGCCATCACACCAGGTAGGCAGGGGCCTGAGGCAAGCCCGGGTCTGGTGAGCTCTGGGCTGGAAGCGTGGAGGGGGACAGGAAGGCAGGGGTAGGAAGGCTGAGATGGACAGCATCTAGCGGGCAGGCCAGGCCCCCATGGCCTGGGTGATTCACACAGAGGAAAGCCAGGCAGCTGGACTTTGGGGGGCTACCGTGGGGGTGGGCTGGGGGGTTGTGGTGGCCGGGAGACCAGGCTCTGAGCAGGTGCTGGTGGTCTAGTGGGGGTGCATGGTGGGGCAGGGGTCTCCAGCAGAAGCTGGAGTGGTGGCTGTGGGGACTGACCACAACGGGGAGCGGGTTCCCACCCGCCCTACCCTCCACATAGGGACACCGGGAGGGTATTGGTAGGTAGCGGTGGTGGTATTCCCGTCGCCCCCGTGTCCACCCCCACCCCGCCCCCCGCCTGGCCTCACCCTTGTGGCAGAAGGTCAGCCTCCGCTCCTCGCCCGTCTCAATGTTGGCCACCCACAAGTCACTGTTGTTGATGAAGGAGAAGAAGGCAGGGTCGGCGGGACAGATCTTAGGGTCCATTCGTGGCCCCGAACACTGGGTCTTGATTTCCAGGGGCTTCATGGGGGACACCTGCAGACAGAGAGGCCTGGCTCAGCAGGGTGGGAGGCCCTAGCCATTCCCCCGCCCTCCCCACCGGCAAGTGTGGCTCACCACGAAGCCATTCTTGCCGCCATCCCCCGCAACGCCCTCCCCACCAGCGAGTACAGCTCACCATGAAGCCATTCTTGCCGCCATCCCGGCAGTGGAAGAGACTGTTGCTGGCCTGGAAAAGGAAGAGGCCGCTCTCGCTGTGGAAGTCGTAGGAGGTGATGCCGAAGACGCCCAGGCGTTTCCGCTCCCGCAGCAGCTCCTCCTCCCGGGAGTAGACCCCGTGGTGCGGTGTGGCCTGGGGACACAAGGGGGACATCAGTGTCAGCAGCTGAGGCCCTGGCCCCCTTTCCCCACCGACTCTCTCCTAGACAGATGGGGCCAGGCCCCCAATCAGTACCACCCTACAGAACCCCGCCCTCCGTATTCGATCACAGCCCCTTCCTGCGAGAACATTTGAGCTCATTCCACCCACCACCACACGTCCCCAGTCTCTGCGCCGGGGAGGGGATGGGCAGATTCAGGACCACCCAGATGCCTGACCTGGGGTGGGGGGGGCAGCGGGCGGGTGAGCAGGTGCACTATGGGGGACACCATGCAGCTGCCCCAGGGAGAATTCTGAACATCACGTGGGAATTGAGAGAAACATTAAAAGGAAGAAACACATTTTTTATTTTTTAAATTTCTTTTTCTGGCCGCGCTGCAAGGCCTGCAGGATCTTAGTTCCCTGACTAGATACTGACCCTCTGCCCCCTGCAGTGGAAGCGTGGAGTCCTAACCACTGGACTGCAGAAGAGAGATCCCAGAAATGTGTTTTTAAAGAGCAGAATCCAAAGCAAAATGAGCAACCCCCATCCCCACCCCTGCTCCAAGGAAAACCATGCAAATGAGTTGGTGGGCTTGGCAACTTCTATCCAGGACAGGTGACAAGCAAAGAGGAGAGGGCTGCATGGGTCCTCTCTCTGTAGTACTGTCATATGTTTATGACCCAAAAGCAGTCAATGTAAACCAGTACAAAAGGCACTCTCCCACTCACCAGCCACATCCTCTTTGGAAGTGAGATGACTTGGACCACATGGGTCATTAGTTAAAAGTCTATAAAAGGGCCTCAAGCCCAAGTTACTCGCACCCTTTTGATGAGGCTTTTAAAGGGAGAGGTGCTTCCAGCAGATGCTGTCATCACGAGCCTGGGCTGCGGTTCGGATGCCCCAGGGGAAGGGGAGGGCAGGCGTAAGGCAGGTGTCCAGGGCCAGGCACTCCTCCCAGGGGGAAAGGCTGGGACCCCTCCGAGGCCAAGTGCACCTGCCCGCCTCAGCCACAGGGAGGGCCTGACTCAACCACAGGGCTCACCTGGAAGTGATCCAGCATCTGCTTCCACGACAGGAGCAGCAGCGCCTCCTTGCGGACCTTCCTGGGGATCTCGGAGTAGAGGAGGGAGTTCTCTCGGCTGCCATAAGGCATCCCTTGTAGGGAAGAGAAAAAAGCAGAGTGGGTGCCCTTGCCAACTCTAGCCTAGCTCAGGGCTAGAAGAGAGCCTCAGGTGGGACAGGCCTAGGACCTAGACTCCCCACGGCTCCTGGGACTGGGCCCGGCTGGCTCCTCCTGCTTCTCCAGCCCCTTGGCCACATGTCCCTCCCCAGAGAATCCATAGACAGAATTTACACTGGCCAGCAGGAGCAGCAGGCTCTTCCACCTGAAATGTTAGAGCCAAACATGTCAGCCTCAGTTACTGAACAAAAAGCACCCAAGAGGACAAAAAATGGGGGGGTCAGTGATCCCCGACTCCCCACAGGTTGGGCTCTGGTCAAGTATCCTGCTCTACTATGGGCTCTTGCAAAGGCCAGGAATTAGTCTCGGATCAAAGGAAGGGCAAAGCTCCAGAATGACAGGGAGAAGTGTATTCAAGTCCAGCCCCTCCCCCTCTGCAGGGCTGACACCAGGTTGGCCCACTTCTGTGGGGCCATCCTGGGCACTGGAGGGTGTGAAGCAGCCTCCCTGGCCCTACCACTGGATGCCAAGAGCCCCATCAGTGTGACAACCACAGGATGTCCCCAGACACGACTGAGCATGGTCTCCTGGGGCAGGAGTGCCTGACTGAGAGCCGCTGATCTGTAGAGCAGAATGGCTGCCTGGGGAGAACTCTGTGTGGGTGAGTGAGGGAAGGAATACAGAGTGCTCGGCACAGACAGCGGCAAATACGGCAAGGACACACCTTCCAACCTGGAGTGGCTCTGCCTTGATGGACAATGGCATGATGGCTGTGGGAGCAGGATGCTTCTCCCGGGGAGCCTGGGGTTCCCCGCTCTCCAGGTGCCAAGCTGGGCACTGAGGCAGGGTTCCCTGGAAGCAGGCTGTGGCCCAGGAAGGGACCATGACCAACAGTGGATCACAGAGAGCGGGCGCCTCTCTCCGACGCCTTTCAATCCCAAACTCCTCCAGGAGGGAGACTGGGTTTGGAACTGGTCTCCTGTCCTCATACGCACCCTCACTTCTAAGACTGGAGGCTGGGGCCCCAAGTTTGGTGCCCCTAGAGCTAAACAGAGCTTCATAAGTAATACCCATCCCACCACAGTAACTCTTACAGGTAGGTTCTCAATACAGCAAGCGACTTGTATTTTCGACTTGTGACAGTTTGCTCATGAAGTATAGTTGGTAAAGAAGTGAAAATGCAAAGCTAACTTGGACGTACAAGTGAGACATGTTCACAATTCAACATCTGAGGACTTTAAGCCAGGGGTCCCTAACCCCGTTTGGAACCAGGCCTCACATCAGGAGGGGAGCACAAGTGAGCAAAGCTTCACCTGTGTTTACAGTCACTCCCATTGCTGGTGTTACCACCTGGGCCCTGCCCCCGTCAGATGAGCGGCATTAGTCTCTCAGGAGCAAATCCTACTGTGAAATGCACAGGAGAGGAACCCAGGTTACAAGCTCCTCATGAGAATCTTCCTGAAACCATCCCACCTCCAGTCGGTGGAAAAACTGTCTTCCATGAAACTGGTCCCTGGTGCGAAAAAGGTTGGGAACCGCTGCTCTAAGCTGCTGCAGCTAGACTCACTCTCAGCTAGAGACACAGACTCTATACCGCCCACCCAGGCCACCCATGGGGACATCTTCCTTCCCAAGTTCACAAGACAAGTGGGGAGGGGAATCATGTGGTGGGTGACTCCTTTCTTGTAAAATGTCCAGAACAGGCAAGTCCAAAGACAGGAAGCGAGTCAGTGGTTGCCAGGGCTGGGGGCAGGGATGGAGAGTGACCGCTCACAGGGATGAGGATTGCCTTGGGTGATGGAATTTTCTGGAACTAGACAGTGAGGATGGTTGCGCAATCCTGTGACTGACTGTACCCAAAACTACCGTGCCGTCTGCCTTTAAGAGAACGGATTTGATGGGATGTGAATTACTTCTCAATTAAACAACAAAGAAGGCCCAGTGTGGGGGTCAGTGTGGATAGCTGGGAGGGGGCAGGTGGCCATTCTCAGCCAAGCACCATGGGCTCTGAATAGCCCCGGTCCATAGGCTCTCTGGGAGCCCGAGACTTCCAGACAGGAAGCTGGTGGTGCAGCCCCACCAAAGAACACCAGAGACACCTCCCCTCCCCACTGTCTAATAAGCACTGACATGAAAAGGGACATGCGCTCTGGCACATCCCCTGAAGCAGCTGCCCAGGCCCTGGCGTTGGTGGGGATCGGTGTGCACAGTGAGGGTCTGGGATGGCTGGGCACGGCCACTGACTTCTGCTGTCACTCCTCTTACCAGCTCCACCATCTCAACACCCCATCCCAAAGCCCCCCAGCATGTCAGGTAGCCCAGGACCTGGACACAGGACACAAGAGAGCTCCCTGGTGCCTGAAGGGACTCCCAGTGCCACCTGGGGCCCTGTGCCCTCCTCCGCTGGACACGTGACACCCATGTGCAGCAGGGAAGGGCCGACCCACTGGGGGCACTGGAGCCCTGGGACCGGAGCCTGTCTTCCAGGCCAGCAGCAGGCGCATTCCCTTCTCTGCCCTGTCCCACATGCACTGGGCTCCAAGAGAGACTTCCCAAAGGGTGGCGATGGGGCCCACCAGGGAGGAAGGGATCCCAGAGGAGCAGGGGGACAGGCCACTTGCTCAGAGCACCAGCGCAGGCTGGGCATCAACCTGGGAGGTCCTTTCTGTTCAATCCATCAACGTTGTTTTACTATCAGCACTCCCCCAGCACTGAGCTATAAATACATGGGGGCTCGGGGGAGACCTGATCCAGGAACCTGGATGTGACGTGAGGTCAAGGGCACCCCAGGGTGCTGAGTGATACAGACTGGATCAGCTCAAGGGTGATCTAGCCCAAGAGAAGCGGGATGGCTCTGGGTTGTTCTAGGCACGTTTTGGGGTCTCAGTGGCTCTACCGCCCTTGTCTGGAGCTGGCCCACATCCCTGGGATGGGCTCTCAGAACCTTCTGCAAACCCCAGGCCCAGACCTGTGCACAGGCCAAGGCCAACCAGAGGAGCAGACATCTGACCTACATTGAACCAATCATATTCAGAGAAAGGTGGTCCATTTCTGCTGGTGGCCGGAACCAGACGTGTGATCCTGGGAGTGTGGCAGCAGAAGGCAGGTGGGAAGTGAGGGTGAAGCCGCAGAGAGAAACACATGAAGTGGATGCCTGGACTCCATTTAGCTCAGGCTTCTCAGTGTTGGGAGGCACGGGGCAGGCTGGAGGAGGTCCCTGACACCCACGTCTTTACTATGAGGCTCAGAGTAACTCAGAGCGTTTCTGCCCTTTCGGCAGCTCTGGTTGGCTTAATGGTGGCTCCCAAAGACGCCCAGATCCTAACTCCAGGAGCTGGTGAGCATGGTACCTGCCTGGCAAGAGGGCCTTTACCATTGGGATTATGGTAAAGATCTCGAGCTGGGGAGATTAGGCTGGATTATGCAGGGGGGCCCTAATGAGCCTGATAAGAGGGAGGTGAGGAGATTTCAGAAGGAGATGTGACCAGGGAGGCAACAACTGCAGCAATGCAGCCACAAGCCAAGGAATGCCGACGGCTGCCAAGAGCAGGAAGCGGCAAAGAACACATCCCCCCACCCCTTGAGCCTCAGGAAGATGACCAGCCCTGCAGACGCCCGGTTCTCGGCCGAGAAACTGATTTCAGACTTCTGGCCTCCAGCACTGAGACAAAATACGCTTCTGTCATTTCACACCACCAAGTCAGTGGTCACTAGTGTCAGCAGCTGTCCTGGGACACTCATGCAGGTGCTTTGACCTGGGAGGGCAACTGGACTTGAGCAGGCTAGGGACCCAAGTGAGACTGCATGCAGGACAGGGGAGGGCCTGGGGGCCATGGAACCACAGGGAAAAGAAAGAGAGCGGCTGTAGCTTGCCACGGTCAGAGTCTGGGGCACATTCAGTCCTCTCTTTTTCCTCTCCCAGGGATAAATGAAACCTGAAGCCCGCCCTAATCTCTCTTAGGCTAGAGCTGGCAAACTTTTTTCCATAGGGGCCAGAGACAGTAAGTATTTTTGGCTGTTCAGCCCACATAACCTCTGTCCCAGTTACGCTTGAAAGCCGCCCGAGATGGTCCGTACACCCACGGGTGTGGCCATACACCAGCACAACTGGATTTCTAAAAACAGCCGGCCGCCGCTCACCGACCCTTCTAGACCATTCCTCTCTCTGACTCCGCCTGCCAAACTGCCATCTGGTCTCCACGTGGGCCTCTGCAGGGAGAGAGAGCATCCAGCAGGGCAGCCCCCGCAGTCAGTGTCACGGGCCTTGGCATGAGGGCAGCACTGGTCAGGGTCCTGGCGCGGGGACAGCATGGGGCGGGGGATGACCTTCAATTGTACGTTCGCTCCATCACTCATTCCAATACTGACCGAGGGCTGACTGGGGTCAGGCTGAGGGTATGTGGAGGGTGACTCGGCCCCAAAGATCCAGAGCTGGGGTTAAAAACCTGCCTCAGATCAACAATCACGGGTCAGGCTGTGTCCACAGGAACAGGACTGGTGCCGTTCCTTCTTGGCCTGGAAGACCCTGGGCAATATTCATTTGCTCAACAGGTTATCTGTCATCCACCTCCTAGGAGCCAGACCGGGGCGGCGGTCAAAGCCATAGGTGTGCGTGAGGCCACACCATGCCCCGAAGGCCAGTGGGGAACACAAGCGCAGACGTAACTGCCGATGACACAGGAAGCCCTGCATCGAGGCACACCCCAGGAGGCGGAAGTGAGCAGCAATGACATGGTTATCCGGGGATCCAGGGCTGGGAGAGCAAACCCCCAACCACCCGCCCACGGTGATGCAATCGAGCCACCTTTCTGTGAGCCTCCGGGTCCTTCTCAACACACCACGAGCCGGCAGGCCCCCACGGGAGTGACCTTCCACTCCCACTATGGGGAGTCACGTTGCTCAGCAGCCACCCAGGCCCAGCCCAGGCCACTGGGAAGTGACTCAGGGGGCGGGCCTAGCTGACAGGCGCTGGAAACAATCTCAGGGCCGTGGGCCCACCTACCAGGCCCAAACCTGGAGCTGCTACACGGATGGGGCAGGACTGCCCTCTGTGCTGGCCACCACACGGCTGAGGCCTTGGGGGACCCTGCCCCAGGCTATCACTGTTCAAAGCTGTCACGTGGGACCACACCATTTGCGGACAGCTTGCCCCAGGCCCAGCCCTCTGTCTGGACCCTCTGACTCACTGGACTGGCTGACCTCTGGGGACAAGGGGACGGCGCAACAGCTGGCCCAGCAGAGGCGTGGGGGCGGGGAGCCCGGGGCCTCACCCAGGTAGTAGAGGCGGTGGGAGTGGGGGCCTGACTCGTCAGTCTTCTGCACGAACTGGAAGTCGTGCGGTGCCTTGTTGACCACGAGGCCCGAGTTCTTGCGGCTACCGTGGATGATGCTGCGGAGCCCCTCCCACGAGTGCTTCTGCACCTGGAAGCGGGACGCCGGGTCCTCCGTCTCTGCCGCGTCGCCCCGCTCAGACGTCAGCGCCCCGGTGGCCATCCTCTCCGCCCCCTGGGAATTCAGCGAGAAGCTACGAGGAGGGTGGGATAGGGAGGGAAGGACAGGCGGGAAGATGGTGAGAAGCAGGGTGGCATCCAAGTTCCACTCACAAGCTGCCCCTACCACCGACTCCCCTGGCCAGGCCCCACCCTGGGCAGCCTGCCCCGCCCCTTGAGGACACCTGAAATTCTTCCACTTTTTTCCAGCCACGAACCCACAGACCCCCACCACCAGCACCTCCTGGCTGAAACACTGCCACTGTCTCCCAGCTCAACCTCGCACATGTTGCAAATCTGATCCTGCGACTTAAAACCCTTCCTTGGTTTCCCGCACTCACCTGGGATAAAACCAAGCACTCACATGGCCTTTGCTGGCTTTTGTCTTCTGACCTCTGCCAGGCCTTCAAACCTCAGCCCCCTTCATCAATCTAGGCCTTCTCTCAGCTTTGCAAACAAGCCAGGCTCCTTCCCACTCCACTGCCTTTGTCTGTGCTGGCCTTCTGCCTGGAACACCTCTGCCCCACTCCATACTGGACCAGCTTCTGAGCAGATCTCAGCGAGTCTGTCAGGGCTGTGGATGGCCATCTGGACCAAAACTGTCCATCCATCTTTCACTTGCCCCCTGGCTGCTCCACCCTCAGAGTGCTTTGTCATGGTGACTGTTCACGGATCCCCTGCCTGTTCCTGCTCGGCCACCCCCGCCCTCCCCACCCACCGATCTTGTCTGTCCTAGCCACGGCAGTGTTCCTCACACGGCCCCTCCTGCACAGGAAGCACTCCTTGGAGAGCCACAGAGTGACGATCTCCACTGGGAGACACTCTCTCACTCCCCAGTGACTGAGCCTAAGGTGCAGGTGGGCAAACCTTGTGGCCCATGCTGTCAGCTCGCCAGCCAGCAGGGGAAGCCGTCCTGTCTCACCAGAGGGGCTCAGAGAGCCAGGCAGACATCTGCTGGTCATCAGAGAGCCTCAGGTGAGAGGATGGACAGGCACCCCCTTCCCGAGAGGCCACTCCACTCTCTCCACCCACTCCAGGGAAGGTTGCTGCTGTGTAATACCCTCCCCACCCCCTGCACTTGCGGCTTCTTGACTGAACTAGACTGGCCAGGCAAATATTTATTTTATGGAAATCTAAACACAGCCTCGGTGACCTGGTTCTGGAAGAGCCAGGGTCATCTGGTGAGGCCAGCCAACATGGGCAGGCCAGCCTGGATTTCCTGTGAGGGCACCAAATAGCCAAAGGTCTTGCTTAGACTCCGGGATACCTCATCCTCTGGGATTAGTGCCTCTGTGGGCACATGTACATATTCCCTTGTAGGAAGAATTGGCTTTCAAGAAGTCGTGGACAGAGCTAGGGCTCCACCTTCACATGGGGGCCTTAAGACTTCCAGAAGGCTTTGCCCCTTGCTAGTATGAGATTCCTGCTCGCTGTGAGAGGCGACAGAAGAAAGAGACATGGGGAGGCAGCCACGGCTGCTGAGCACCCACTGCAGGCTGATCTTCAGACCTCTTTCCAACTGGGCCCCTGCTTGGTCCTTCTGACCCAGCTGAGCTGGGGGAGGGGCAACAAACTGACATGGCCTGCCCCCCAGACAGTTCAGCTGCCCCCATGCTAGCTGTGAAGACATGGACCACAGGCCATCAGAGCCATTTGGGGCCCTCAGGTCAAATAAAGCAAACCTTGGCAGGACAGCACCCTTGCAGAGGGGCACCCATGGCCTGGCCTGGCCTGCCACAGAGCTGCGGTTCACCTTGAGGGCAGCAGGGGCCATGGGCGGTGCTGGGAAGGGGCCGGGCCAGGACCAGCTGGGCGCTACAGAGCCCACACAGCCCCGGCACTGTTGGCAACAAGCTCAGAAAATCAAGGCAGGGCAAGTCCCCTAACTGCCAAACCCCTCCGCCCCCAGCCCCACGCTGCCACCACAATTCCAGCTGCAATCACGGCAGAAAAACAAACTGGCCTCGGGTGCTCCCATGGGGGACCCCAGAGGCAGAAAGCAAGCCTGGCAAAAACCCTCATAGAATCTCATGGCTTATATCCACAGCAAAGGAAAATAAAAATGATCTTGCCTCCGATCAGCACAGAGAGCCCAGGAAGCAAAAACACGATCCAGGAGATGAGAAACGAAATGAAACATCGGGAGGACCTTCTAGGAACCTTCTAGACGTGGCTCAGCAGCCCAAGCTCACAGGCAGGCCAACACTTGCTGCCGGGCCCTGGCCCTCGGCTCGCCTCTCTCCTCCCCAGGGGCAGAAAGAGAGGCTCGGAGAGGGGAACAGGTGAACAGAATGCAGCCCTCGGGAAGCAAGCCTGTGCCGGCCCTGCCTCGTTCAGCGCCAGCTGGGGCTCGGCTTCTTGAGTCAAGAGTTTACACAGCTGGGGAAATGAAAGTGGATTCCAAGCCACCTAGGCCAGACCCACCTACGCCTTCTTTTTGCCAATCGATAGGACAGCCCACAGCCCACACCACCACCAGCACCTAGGTCGGGGCCTGCCAGCAGGGATGCTGTCAAGGCCCGCTCGGCTTCTGAGATATGACTGAGCCGGCGCTTCTCAAGCTGGAACCACCTGCCCCTGGGGTATTAGCCAGAGTCCCAGGTGATGACGGAAGCAGGCGGAAGGCAGGAAGGCAGGAAGCGCCAGACGAAGGGAGGTGGGGCCCGGGGCCACCATGCTCCAGAAACCCCTGGGAGTGGCCTCAGGGACCTCATAACACCCCTCCTGTTGGGGGCTGCCTGGAAACAGAAAGCCATCCTCCACTCTATGAGGGCCACCCCTAGCACCTCCCAGGCCTTCAGCTTCTGCGAGTCCATGGGCAGCCCAGCCCACGCTTGCCCCAGACCTGGTGCACAGGGGAGAGGAGACTCCAGCCCCACTGTGGACTGGTGCCTGAATGCGCAGGCACCACACAAACTCAGGGCCGCCTCTGGGTAACAAATCACGCACTTAACGCCAGCCCTGTCTTCCAGAACCGTCTTCTGTTCCCTTCCTGCCCACCCCTGCCCTGATCCTTGCACTCACTGAAAGCAGGTGAGCCTGCGGATCAGAAAACTGATAGTGACAGAGATCGGCTCAGCTGAGGAATTGTCATGGTCCCTTCCTCTCATGCCAAGCCCCACACATAGAACGGATGAGTGACTGGGCCTTGTGAGGATAACTGTATTTGATCCTCACTGAAACCTTGGGAAGTGAGTTCTGGGCTCTTCCCTAAAGGTGACTGGAAAGCAGGCTCTGAGGTCAAGTGGCCCACCCAACCTTCCCCGCAAAAAAGGGCAGGAGCCCCAAGCCCACATCCTGACCATCTGGCCAGTGGCTCTCAGTCTCCTCCCCAGGGCACACTGGGTGATATCTGGGGACACCTGGGGTTGTCATGACTTGGGGTGGGGGTGGATGCTCCCCTCCTGCCATGCCAGGGCAGGCACTGAAGGACCTAGCCCAGTGGCAAAAATACCAAGGCTGGAACTTCCACATTCTCAGTGCAGGGGGCCCGGGGTCGATCCCTGGTCAGGGAACTATATCCCTCATGCCACAACTAAGACTTTGAAGGCCACAACTAAGACCTGGCATGGCCAGATAAATAAAAATATATTTTTCAAATGCCGAGGCTGAATAACCCTGCTAGCCCACGCTGCCGCCCTCACAGAAGAGCCAGAAGCACACCTTGGGGAAAACCAGAAACCTGGGGACCGCCAAGGTTTGTCTTAGACCCTCCAGACCTAAGATTCCATTAGAAATTCGGGAACCTCTGCGATATCCCCACTGACCAGGGATCCCCAAGTGCCCCTTACCTTCTCCAATGTCCTGTGTTCACGGTGTCCAGTCGCAGCTTCTTAACCTTCCGCATTAACCACTTGGCTGGCCTCAGGGTGGGTGAGCCTGCGAGGGGGAGGCCACAGGGCTGCAGCTCTGGCCGTGTGGAAGGGCGAGGCCTCCTCCCCGTCAAACGCAGCCCTCCCGGGGCTTTCCTGGCTGTGCAGTGGGCTCGAGTTTGATCCCCAGTCGGGGAACCAAGATCCCACATGCCATGTGGGGTGACCGAAAAAAAAAAAAAAAACCTCTGGTCTGCAAGGAACACTCAGAGCCAAGGGCCTTCTCACGCTCAGTCGTGTCTGACTCTTTGCCACCCCATGGACTGTAGCCCACCAGGCTCCTCTATCCATGGGATTCTCCAGGTAAGAATACTGGAGTGGGCAGCCATTTCCTTCTCCAGGGGATCTTCCCGACCCAGGGATCAAACCTGTGTCTTTGTATCTCCTGCATATACAGGGGGATTCTTTATCACTGCACCACCAGGGAAGTCCCTCTCATGGGGCTGATGTTAGAAATCTGAAGGCCTATTCAGGTATTTGCCAGGAAGCGGGCAGTTCTCCCCAGCTGAGAGTCCTGAGAAGACGCGAGTTTCACATGACTAGGGAGATACCACCCACTGCACTTTTGGGGAATCAAAACCACATTCCCCACTGTGGTTGCTCCCTGATGGCTGTTCCAACCCCATTCCTCCCAGATCTTGACCACCATCTCCAGCCACACTGGCCTCAACCTCCCTAAACATTCAGGCAAGCCCACCTCCAGGATTTTGCACTCCCCAGCCCCTCTGCCTAGAACACCCCTGCCCTGCTTTTTGTAAGACCTGCTCCCTCTTGTCCTTCGGGTCCCAGTATCAGCTCTTCAGGGGTTCCTGGCACTCGGTCCAGAGTGCTACCCTGTCAGCCCCATCTCAATGCCTGGGCATTTCTGCAGACACTCATTCTAAGACAGTAGTTCTCAGTGGGAGTAATTTTTGCCCTCCACCCTTGTCCAGGGCATCTTTGGTGATGCCTGTTGACATTTTTGGTTGTTCTGATGGTGTGTGTGGGGGTTACTGACACCCAGTCAGTGGGGTCTGGGATGTTACTTATCACCCTATGGTGTCCATGAGAGCCCACCCCCACTCTCTCCAAGAATGATCTGGTCTCAGTGTCCTAAGTGCCAAGGGGGAGAAACTCTGTGTTTACTGTCTGGGGGGCAAAAACTGAGTAACATTCTTAGACTCACACTAGACATCAAAGTAAATCACCTGTGGTTTAGGTGGTATACCAGGGTGGCCCCCAGGGCCTGTGAGTCACCCCTTCTCTGTTTGTGTGCTTAGATGTGTGCAGCCTCCCAGGGCCTCTGCAGGTCAGGTGATCCTGGTACGCAGACAGGTCTCAACGAGGCCCAGTGTCCCCAGGGGACAGTTTTGGTTGTCAGGACTGGGAGGCAGGCGGCTGGCGTCTGGTAGGTGGAGACCAAGGATGCTGCTAAGCCCCCACAATAAGCAGGATAAACCCCCTCCCAACACAAAGAATAATCTGGCCCCTAATGCCACTAGAGCTGAGGCTGAGAACCCCTCTCTGGGTAGATGACCGCTCCCAACAGGATGTCAGCTCCATGGAGGCAGACCTTCACTTGTCTCTTCCTATTGTGGTCCTGACAGACAGGATGCACTCAACAGACATCTCAGGTTGAATGA
Organism: Oryx dammah; assembly: GCF_014754425.2. Classification (NCBI taxonomy): domain Eukaryota; kingdom Metazoa; phylum Chordata; class Mammalia; order Artiodactyla; family Bovidae; genus Oryx; species Oryx dammah. Next base: position 90,179,055 of record NW_024070189.1, read on the forward strand.
ACACGTCCTTGTCCTCACTTGAATGCTGTCTAAAGTCAAAGGGACTGTTGGTGTGGGGGGCATTCCACCACCTTCTTGACAAGACAGGTGCCCTGATGGTTAAAGAAAAATAAAGCAGTGGAACTTCCCTGGTGGTCCAGTGGCTAAGACTCTGTGCTCCCAACACAGGGACCCCGGGTTCAATCCCTGGTCAGGGAACTAGATCCTGCATGCCACAATGAAGATCTGGCGCAACTAAGTAAATATTTGAAACACAAAAAGAAAGCAGCGCCTGGTCCCAGGACAGAGAATCACCCAGAAGTGAAGCAAAATGTCACTAGAAAGCAGTACTGATTTCACCACAGACCAGGGACAAAAACTGTGGGCTCTGGTGTCAGAGATTTGGGGTCAAATCCTGATCCCACCACTCGTGGGCTCTGGTGTCAGAGAGATTTGGAGTCAAATCCTGATCCCACCACTGCGACCTTGAAGGAGTCGCCTAACATCCCTGTGCCTCAATTTCCCCAGTTGTAAAACAGGCCCAACGCCTAATACTACTGTGAGGATTGAATGAGATTACAGGGGTTAAAATCACACACATAGAAACCACAGGGCAGCTAATACTGTCATCTGAACAAGTTATTTAAAATCAATAGTTACTTAAATAACAAGTACTTAATAACAAAGTAACAAGTTACTTAAAATCTCCAAGAGGAGAACTGGACTCAGGCCCCTTTCAGAGCAAGAATCCACAGCATCCCAGAACCCACTGCCAGGCCCCCTATTCGATGGGGAGTTGGGGGTGGAGGGTGGGCATGGTGTGTGTGTCTGCGTGTGTAGCCACACATCCACCAAATACTTTTTTTCTCCTCCTGGATAGAAAGAAAAGTCTCCAACCAGAGCAAAGCTGAAGCCATTAGCCTGGGGCCAGGCTAACTTGCCCTCCAGGGCTGTAGAAAACCACTTCCTCCCAGATTCTATATCCTGGAACAGACAAATAAATCCCACTCACCCATACCCAGCAGTCCAGCCACCCCACCCCACTGACCTTCTAAAGGGTCCAGAGAGCCTCCATTTCAGCTGCAGATGTGGTTCACAGACCTTGACAGAGTAAATGTGTCATTAACGTGGCGATTTAACAGATGGACTGACTAACCCCCTCACGCTCCTGCCACTGGCGAGTCCCCAGTGGTTGGGCCTGATTCACTGTACCCAGTAGATCTTAATGATTCCTCACAGCCCCGCAGCGCTGTGTGCACGCCCTGGACCACACCCCGCAGCAAAGTCCTGCCACCAGGCGCCAATTCGACCAGGACCCAGCAAGGGACTACAGGGACTGGTGACCACACTGCACCCTTCCTGGGCTTTTAGTCCCAGCTCCTGTAAAGGTTTATGCTTGCCGCTCAGGCAAGTGACTTCCTCACAGTCCGCGGCAGGGATGCGCTCAAAGGGAACAGGGGCCACTTCTGCCGCACAGATGGGGAAGTGTCAAGACTCTGCTGGAAGAGGGTGGATGGCTGGACAGGGCTGGGAAGGAGGCTGAGGGAAGCGGGCTGGACCCAGTGGGGATGTGGGGTGAAGGGGTGGGGGCCGGACGCAGGGCGGGGCGGTGGCCTCTTGCTCTCATATAGGTAGCATGTGTCTGCATAAAGAGAGGACAAGGTGGGGAGGGACCTCCAGAGCCGACGGGAAAGAGAAGGCATTATTGAGTGCGGCCACCCCGGGAAAGGGGTCAGAGCCTGGTGGCCCGGGCAGCAACGGGATGGGAGAGGACGTCGGGTCAGGCCGGGCAGAGGAGAGACTGAGCGCTGGCCGGGCAAGCGGAGAGAACTGGCGGGCGAGGAGTGAGGAGAGAAGCGGGGCGAAGGGGAAACGGAGGCGGGGACTGGAGGAACCGCGCGTACGGTCAACGGCCGGGCCGGGGAGCGCGGAGGCGGGGACGGAGGGCCCCGGGGAGGCCGTTCCACGTAGGGTCCAGAGTCGGGACTGAAGCGGGGCGGGTTCAGGGTTGCGGCCGAGGCCGGACGGGGCGTGGGGGTGCTGCTCACCGGGACTGGGGGCCGGCGCGAGGGCGGCGGCCGGGCTGGGCAGGGCGTCCCGGAGCCGGCGGCACCTCAAACTCGCGGCTCCATGCCCGGGACTGCGGCCCCGGAAGTGGCGGGCGCGGGGCACAGCGGCGCCGGCGGACACGGGGGTACCCGGCAGCCCAGGCCCCTTTGACCCGGAAGTCGAGCTGCCCAGGCGGCGGCCTGGGATTGGTCGCGGCCCAGCCGGTACCAAGAAGCCCGGGCCGCTTGGGGGAGACGCGTCAGCAGGGCCCCCCGCAGTAAGAGGGGTGAGACGTGCCACGGGTGGCGTCTTCCTCTGCGAGGAAGGGACACTGGGAAGAGACACCCCTGGTAACTTGGTATCACCCAACCAAACTGCTACTACTTTTACTAAGGGCATGGTGAGAACCCTTTATTTGCTCAGGCGTTGGTGGTATAGTGGTTAGCATAGCTGCCTTCCAAGCAGTTGACCCGGGTTCGATTCCCGGCCAACGCATTAGTTACTCTTTTTTTTCTTTTAACAGCTTCTTTTACTGTCTACTTAAAATTTCCTAAACATCAAGCTAGTATTTCTATTACTTTGCAATAACTTCTACGATTCCCGAATAGCTTTAAAAAAACAAGAAGAAAATTTAAAAGCGCCTAATCTGAATTTCTACTGTAGTAAATTTTAAAGTCGCTAAGAGTCGGGCACGACTGAGCGACTTCACTTTCACTTTTCACTTTCATGCATTGGAGAAGGAAATGACAACCCACTCCAGTATTCTTGCCTGGAGAATCCCAGGGACAGAGGAGCCTAGTGGGCTGCCGTCTGTGGGGTCGCACAGAGTCAGACACGACTGAAGCGACTTAGCAGCAGCAGCAGTAAAGATATCTAAGTGTTTCCATGTGGGTTTTGAACCAGGGATCTTTCTTGTGGGAGGTGACAGTGATAACCGCTCCACTAGGGAAACGGACAAGAGTCTCACTTCTTGAGTTTATTATAGACAATGTTGCAGAAGTTGTTGCATTGTAGCTCCTGAAATAACTGTTGTTTGGTTCGGTCCCCCCACGTTGATTTCACTCTTCCTAAATGCCCATCACTCTGCCTGATGCCGTGGAAGCTAGAAGGAGGAAAATAACCCCCTCTCAACAAGCACAAACACACTATTAAAACAATCCAAGACAGAAATTTCTCTCAAACCCATCCTGAAGTCAACGTTTCATTAGTTCGTCTCATAGATTCCTTATTCTAAACCCTTTCCTGTCTACAAATATTAACCATGCTGTTTCACCCCAAACCACTTTCTACAGTAATTTTCCGTAAAAGATCTCACGGCTGGGTGCACCGAATTTGGAAGGGGGAAAAAAAATCAGGACATAGAAAGAAGTTAATTGAAGATAATTTAAGTGAGTTTTCATCTTAACTGGAATTAACTCATTTTAGAGCATTTCTTTTTTAAAGAGAGATAGTGGAAGGAAAGGAGGTAATCATAAGGATTTAGATTCAGATTACTGTAAAATCTCCTTTTTTTTTTTTTGCCCCTTGCAGGGCCAGGATTAGAAGAAGGAAAGTGAGGCACAGACTTCAGGTGCAAAAATTAAGGTGGCTCTAAAAAACTCAACAATCAAGATAAATAATATTGTAATACATTATCCTAAGATATTAATATCAAATTAATGGCAAAAAGCAACCTCACAGAGGACAAAATATCAAAATCTTAAATCAAGACAGGTTTTGGCAGTGTCTTACCAAGCTGTATTGCAGTCTGAGGCAAGAACAAAAATGTGTGCCCTTCTATGTCTGGTTTTACATATTTTTAAGTCCTATTTCCCTCCAGAACATCATTGAAAATAATTCACAACATTAAGAACTTATAATTTTATGTTTCTGTGTTTAATGGAAGCAAACATATCGATAACACTTTCAACATAGGCTTGAGGGGGGGATTTGCTATTAAAAATTACTTAAAACATACTGAGGGACTTCACTGGTGGTCCAGTGGCTAACTATCCAAGCTCCCTGTGCAGGGGGCCCCAATTTGATCCCGGTTGCTGCTGCTGCTGCTGCTAAGTCGCTTCAGTCGTGTCCGACTCTGTGCGACCCCAGAGACAGCAGCCCACCAGGCTCCCCTGTCCCTGGGATTCTCCAGGCAAGAACACTGGAGTGGGTTGCCAGTTCCTTCTCCAATGCATGAAAGTGAAAAGTGAAAGGGAAGTCGCTCAGTCGTGTCCGACTCTTCGTGACCCCATGGACTGCAGCCCACCAGGCTCCTCCGTCCATGGGATTTTCCAGGCAAGAGTACTGGAGTGGGGTGCCATTGATCCCCGTTAGGGCCCTAGATCTCACATGCTGCAGCACGTAAAAGTTCCAACATGCTGCAACTAAGACACGGGACAGCAAAATACATAATTTTTTTTAATCACATCGAGAAGCACACAGTTTTTCTTTTCCTGCACTAGGTCTTAGTTGCAGCACACCAGATCTTTGATCTGTGTTGTGGCATGTGAACTCTTAGTCACAACAAGCGAGGTCTAGTTCCCTGACCAGAGATTGAACCTGGGCCCCCTGCTTTGGGAGTATGGAGTCTTAGCCACTGGACCCCCAGGGAAGTCCCCTCTTCTCCTTCCAAGGATCCATTTGATTATAGTAGGCCCACTCAGATAATGCAAAATAATCGCTCCAGCTCAAGACCCTGAAATTAATCTCACCTGCAAAGCCCCTTGTGCCATGGAAGGGAGCATCGGGGCATTAGGTTCTGGGCATTAGGATGTGGACATTGTGAGGTGCATTATTCTGCCAACTACACCTCCCCCTGCCATTAAAAATTCTTCTGCAGCATCCTTTTTGACAGCTGCATAGTATTCCATCTATTCATTTATTCAACAAGTATTTGCTGACTACTTATTATGTGACCATCTCTCTCATCCTCCCCTTCATGTCCCACATGGACCAGTGTGGTCACCTGCATCCTCTCAACCCCCACAGTATGTGGTTTCTTGCAGCAGCCACTGCACCTGTGAGCACCTGACTCAGGCCCCACCCCTCCTCTGCCCACAGCCCTCTGCCCCAAGGACCATACAGCTTTGCACAAGTTGTGCCTGCCACATTCTCCCACTTATTTCCAGGGCCCACTCCTACTTCTCCTCCAAGTCTTGGTTTTAATGCTACTTCTGAAGAGGGGCCTTCCTTGAGCCCAGCTAACCTTAATCTTCTCCCCTAACTTTGGCAGCCATAAATTCAGTCCTATCACATCACTGTTCCTTCAATGACTTATCGGTCTCTGAAACAACCCCATGTGTAGATCTGTTTAATTCTTTCTCCTCTGTCTTCCCCACTGGACAATAAGCTTTATAAGTTCAGGGGTTTTGTTGTTGTTACTTATTTGTTTATTTGTTTGTTTAAATCTATTTTGTTCCCTACATGTCACTATGGGCTCAGGAAACGTGTTGAAATTACAAACAAATGAATAGCTGCTCAGAGGAGAGAAAATACCAAGGGATGGCGTGAAAATACCTGGTTATGGGGATGGAGTAACACAGGTTGGCTTCCTGGTGAAAGACAAAACCTTGCAAAGCCTATTCTTTCCTGCATCAAGGTCTGAGAGCCCACTTATCTGCAAACAAAACAAAAACAAAAAACAACAAAAAGAAAACCTTCTTTAAAATTATTTCTTGTACTTCCCTGAAGGTCCAGTGGTTAAGATTCCGCCTGCTGGGGCTTCCCTAGTGGCTCAGTAGTGAAAAGTCCACCCACCGATGTAGGAGACTCTAGTTGGATCCTTGATCCAGAAGGCTCCCACGTGCTGCAGAGCAACTCAGCTCATTGGCCACAACTACTGAGCTTGTGCTCTAGATCCCAGGAACTGCAACTACTGAAGTTCGGTGCCCTCGAGCCTGTGCTCCACAACGAGGGGAGGCCACTGCAATAAGAAGCCTGCGCAGTGCAATGAAGAATAGCCTCTGCTCGCTGCAACTAGAGAAAAGCCCGCATAGCAGCAAAGACCCAGCACAGCCAAAAATATATAAATTTTTAAAATTATTTTTAAAAAAAAGAATCTGCCTGCCAATGCAGGGGATATAGGTTCCATCCCTGGTCCAGAAAGATTCCACAAGTCAAAGGACAACTAAGCCCACGTGCACAGCTACTGAAGCCTGCATGCCTAGAACCTGTGCTCTGCAACAAGAGAAGCCACTCAATGAGAAGCCCATCCACCCCAACTAGAGAGTAGCCCCCACTCGCTGCAACTAGAGAAAGCCTGAGCACAGCAATGAAGACCCAGCCCAGCCAAAACATAATTTTTTAAAATAAAAATAAAACACTCATTTAAAAAAGCTCACTGAAGGAATTCATTAAAAAATCATTTCTTGTGTCCTTCAAACTGACTCAAGGCAACTAGTCTGCTGTGTGATGCCCAGAAAGTCGCTCCCCTTCTCTGAGTCTGTGTCCAGTAGATACCCTTGAGGAGGCTAGAAACTCAGGTGCCTCAAATGAAAAGGACGATAATTTCATCTTTCCACTAGGTGTCAGCAGGAGCCCAGACCACAGGCACCTTGCGTTATCCATACCACCCCACCATTATCCCCTTCCTGCCACACATCCCATCCTTCCTTCCAGCTCCTCACTGGAGGCCCAGATTTCCCTCCCCTAACATCCACCCCCAGTACTTGCAGAAATGTCCTTGTCCCCAAGCAGGCAACCTCAGCAGGCAGAGTCTATTCTACCAAAGTGCTCAGCCTTCCAGGGGCCTTCAGGAAGGCTGGAGGGAAGAAGAGGAAAGAGGAAAGAAAGAAGGGAAGTGGGTAAGGATTCAATGTTTCCAGTCTGGGAAACATCTCTTGTAAAGGCTGCCTGCAATGGATCCCTTTGTACCTCCAGCAAATGTGAGCTGAGAACCTTTCTAAGAAAATGTTACATTTTACACTCTTAGGGGATTTTCCAAATGGTCCAGTGGCTAAGACTCCAAATTCCCAATGCAGGGGACCCAGGTTCCGTCCCTGGTCAGAGAACTAGATCCCACGTGCCACAACTAAGATCTGGTGCAGCCAAGTAAATAAATAAACCCCCACCCCAGCCGCCCCCTTTTTAATGGGTGAAGAGACCCAGGCGTGCAGAGTTTAGTAACATGCTCAAGGAGACACAGAGAGGTTAAGTAACTTGCCCAAGGTCACACAGCTTGTAAGTAGTAGATGATAGACTCAGTTGTTTCCCAGGTGGCTCAGTGGTAAAGAATCCGCCTGCCAATGCAGAAGACATGGTTTCAGTCCCCGGGTTGGGGAAGATCCCCTGGAGGAGAAAATGGCAATCTACTCCAGTGTTCTTGCCTGGGGAATTCCATGCACAGAGGAGCCTTGTGGGCTAGAGTCCATGGTGTCTCAAGAGTCAGATACGACTTAGTAACTAGACAACAACAACTTGATGATAGACTAGAGGTTCAAAGACAGGAGGTCTGGCTCCAAAGTTCATGGCACAAAACTAGACTGCATACTACCTAGATGAAGTTCAAGGTAATCAAGATGACTAAAGAGAAAATAAAAGCTCACTGAACAGGAATCAGCCACTAGAACATTCAGCCTGGGCCCTACTAGGGTCATTCATGAGTATATTAAGACATAGTAGACCAAGAGCTTTCTGGGCGAAAGAACAGAAACCAGGATTCCCAAGTGGCTCATGGCTAAGACTTTGTGCTCCCAATGCAGGGGCCCTGGGTTCGATCCCTGGTCAGGGAACTAGATTCCATATGCCACAGCAAAGCTTGATGATCTGACGTGTGACAGTTAAGATCCAGTATAAGTTGTCCACCCCCAGCTGTGTGATAAATGAGAAGACCCTTTATGTTCTGAACTGGGGCAGTCTGGGGAACTATATGGCCTATGCCAGCATTTATCAAAATAATCACAACCCAGAAAGGACACAAATGTATATGAACACTGTGGGGTGTGCCCACAAAATAGCCCTGGAAGGAGCCTGTGAAATGGGCAGCAAGGGTGACTGCCTATGACCTCTGGGTGAGAAGTTCCTGGAGGCTGGGGGCTGGGGATTTGGACAAGACTGACTTTCTACTCCTCAGCTTGTGTACAAGTTGTATCTCTATTTTGGAAACCATTCCAAACATACAGAAAAACTTGTGGGACAGAAGAATCGTGGCTCTACTGCAAAAACCTTTCTTTTTTTTTTTTTGGCTGCACCACTTGGCAGGTGAGATCTTAGTTCCCAGACCAGGGATCAATCACATTTTTGATTAGAAATTAGTTTACAAAAATTATGATAGTGAACTTCTAGCTAATGAATTGGTTAACTAGTAGTTAAATAATGATAGTTAAGGTGCCCGGTCCTGAACTAGGCTTTTTTTTATTTTGGTGGTGTTGTTGTTGTTAAATAATTTTATGTATTTATTTATTTTTGGCTGTGCTGGGTCTTCACTGCTACATGGGCTTTCCTCTAGTCAGAGAGCACGCGGACTCTGCTCTAGTTGGGGCCGAGGCTTCTCATTGCGCTGGCTTCTCTTGTGAGTCATGGGCTCTAGGGCGCATAGGCTTCAGCAGGCTCTAGAGCACAGGCTCAGTAGCTGTGGCACCCCTGCTTAGTTGCTCCGAGGCGTGTGAGATACCCCCAGACCAGGGATCGAACCCACATCTCCTGCCTGGGCAGGTAGATTCTTTACCACCAAGCCACCAGGGAAGCTCCTGAACTACGTGTTTCCATAATTTCTTTATTGTAACTCTCGTTATGTCCATTTTACAGATGGGGAAACTAGGCTTGGTGACTCAAGTTACACAAGAAGCAGTGTACTGGGGAGACAGACACACAGAGAGATTAATTTCATAAACAACCTTGCTCACTTGTTTTTTACTATGGAGAAATATTTTTAAACTATTTATTCCCTAGGTGTTGGAACCACAACAGTCATGTTTGAATGAATCAATTCTTTGACTGATTACCTGGGGAGGTTTGCAGTAGCTGGGAACTCCCCTGCCCACCTTATCTTTATAATTTTCATCGATTTATGAAATGATGCCTTCTTGCCTGCAGTCCCTGTGGATTCCTCCCCCGACCCCCACCATCTGAACACAACCCCTAGCGCTGCAGGGAAGGGTCCCATAAATTCTTTGTTTGTTTTTAGATTTTTTTTAACTGGAGTATAATTGCTTTACAATGTTGTGTTAGTATCTGCTGTACACCAATGTGTCAGCTATGTGTATATATACCTCCCCTCCCTCATGAGCTTTCCTCCCACCCACCCCCATCCTTCCCCTCTAGGTCATCACAGAGCAGCGACTTGGATGCTATACACAGAGAGGGAGGTCCTTAAATTCTATTCCACCCACCACCATTACTACAACTGCAGAGAACATTAATGGAAGACCTCGTAGGCTCTGGGTGCACTTCTAACCTACTTCATCCTTGTGACACTGAGAGGTGTGATCATTAATCCCATCGTATAGATGGGGAAACTGAGGCCCAAAGAGATGAATTCATCTGTCAGCCAGCTGGGGAGCACTGATTCTAACCTGGCATTCTGACTCTAGAACGCACGATTCTAAACCTCTCCATGGCTAACCTAGTGCTATAAATATAGAAAGGACCTTCTCCATCAAGAGACGATGACACAGTGAGCTTGTTATTTCTGTCATGGGGAAGCAGGGATGGTTGATGGGAGAAGCAGAAGCCTTGGGCTGCTGGCAGAAGCTACAGAACGGAGAGCTTTGGCACAGGGGTAGGGGGCATGTGTGCATGAGACCTGCCCTTTTCCCTGCCTCGTTCCTACAGGCTCTGCCTCTCACCTCCCTGCATCTCCAGGGCACTTTACAGTTGAGGTTATTCTTAGCTCTGCACAATCAAACTGTCATTCTCTGAAGGCTAAACGTCAGGGGAGGTGGGCTGTGGTGGGGGCAGGGTATAGAGGGATGTGAGAAAGATTTTCTCATTCCCCAGATCTGTCTCCCCGACCCTCACACACACAGACACACACACACACACACACACACACAAATATCCTACTGGAGTTTGCCCAGGACTACACTCCTCTCTCACTCTCTCTTGGGCAGCCTGGTGAACTCAGCCTCACTGTGTGCCACTGGGCAGGTGGTTTTCCCTCTCTGAGCCTCAACTTTCTCATCTATGAAATGGAGATGATAAAAATAGTGCTCCCTCATGGAGGGTCGTGTGTATGTGTGTGTGTGTGTGTGTGTGTGTGTGTGTGTGTGTGGTGTTCAACTCTTTGTGACCCCAGGGACTGCAGCCTGTCAGGCTGTTCAGTCCATGGGATTCTCCAGGCAAGAATACTGGAGTGGGGTGCTATTTCATTCTCCAAAGGATCTTCCCAACTCAGGGATCAAACCCGAGTCTCTTGCATCTCTTGTGTTGGCAGGCAGGTTCTTTACCACTAGCGCCACCTGGGAAGCTGTGAGTTCACAGCAAAAGAAGTGCAGGAAGGGTTTCCTACCGCAGACCCCTGGCTCCTGGAGAGTCAGTGGAGTCCTTTCTCCTGTTGCTCAGCTCAGTCCCCTCCCCACTTGTGCCCTGACCTGTCCCCACTCAGGCAGGGAAACACCTCGGTCTCCAGATTGTCCCTCGGACATCTCCTTGTTTCTGCTTCTCTCCAAGCCTTGCCTACCTATCTGAGCCATGGCTCTGTCCATGGTATACAGCCTGTGATATTCAGGAATGACATTAACTGTGTGAATGAATGAATGAATGTTTTGTGACTTCCTTCTAGAAATCTCTTTCCTTTAGCCAACTTGCCCATGAGTCTACTACATTCAAAGTTCATCCCCAGGACCCCTGGTGGTCCAGTGTCTAAGACTCCTTGATCCCAATCCAGGGGGCCCGGGTTTGATCCCTGCTTAGGGAGCTGGATCTCACATGCCACAACTAAAGATCCCACATGCTGAAACTAAGAACCTGCACAGTCAAGTAAATAAATATTTAAAAACAAAAACAACCCCTTAAAACAAAGTCCATTCCCTAAGGCAAATTCATCCTCTAAGTTACTACAGCATAGTGATTAGGAACATGGGCATTGAATCCCTAAATCCTTGTTTCAAATCTCAACCTTGCCCACATCCCCCACCTCTTTTTTTTTTTTTTTTTTTGCAGCACCATGCAGCCTGTGGGATCTTAGTTTCCAACCAAGGATAAAACCCACACCTCCTACCATGGGAACTCGGAGTCCTGATCACTGGACATAGGACCTCCAGGGAATTCCCTCGACCTTGCCCCTTAATTGCTGTGTGACATCAGATAGGTGTCTAACCCTCTCTGTGCCTCAAGCCATCATCAGGAGTGGTTTCATGTCATGGTTAATTTATGTGAGAGGAGGAGTACCCAGTCTGGTGGATCTATAGTCCTTTCCCAGATTCCCAGACCTTGACCTTGATTTGTGGGGGATGGAGTAAGAGAGATTCCACTAAAGAATGGGGCACATTGGTGTGTCTAGGATATGGCGGGGTGCTGATCTGAGCAAGCCGCTGCTGCCCACACCCAACCCAAGGTGCAGGGGAGATGGATGGGCACCAGCTCCTGGGGACCCATGCTATAACCATTTCCTAAATGGTTGAAAGGAGATCCAACTAGTCCATCCTAAAGGAAATGAGCCCTGAATATTCATTGGAAGGACTGATGCTGAAGCTGAAACTGCAATACTTTGGCCACCTGATACGAAGAACTGACTCATTGGAAAATACCCTGATGCTGGGAAAGATTGAAGGTGGGAGGAGACGACAGAGGATAAGATGGTTGGATGGCATCACCGACGCAATGAACATGATTTTGAGTAAACTCTGGGAGTTGGTGTTGGACAGGGAGGCCTGGCGTGCTGCAGTCCATGGGGTCGCAGCAATGAACATGAGTTTGAGTAAACTCTGGGAGTTGGTGATGGACAGGGAGGCCTGGAGTGCTGCAGTCCATGGGGTCGCAAAGAGTCGGACACGACTGAGCAACTGAACAGAACTGAACTGAGATGGCAAAACTGAGGCTTGGAGGCCCTGTCTGTTTTCCTGCCCTTTCCTGGCTGTGGGAAGGGAGAGGAACAGAGCAGCTGGGGGGAAGGGTGGAATCAGGATGGAGGGACGCATGAGACAAAGGAGGGTTGGGGTCTATTTATTAGCCGTAATCACTGTCTCCGGGGCTGAATTAGACCAAATTACAGCAGCCCGCCCCTAAGGACAGCAGGCTTCCAGCATTGTCTGCGGGAGCAAGCAGACAGCAGCGGGAGTGAGCGGTGGCTTGGGGGGGGCCTCCTCTCGACAATGAAGCCCCCCAGTTAGCCAGGGAGGGAGGCGGGAGAGCGGCAGCCGGGCCCCACCTCGAAGGGCTGTGCAGAGTCCCAATGAATTCAGCTCCACAAAAGCCAATTAAAGACGGCAGGGGGCCGAGTGGGCCGAGGAGGAAGGGGGAGGGAACGGGGGTAGGGGATCATGTGATCCAGGGTGGGGGCACCTGGGCTGGGACTCCCAGGCCCACAGGGACCTGTGCAGGCGGGGCAGTTGAAGGACCCCCGAAAAGCACAGAAGGAGCCGAGCTCTGTCCTTGGCCAGGCCTATTCCCTCAGACATTATTAGGAAGACAGGGATGCCCTGGGGCCCTGGAAGGGCGACAGGGCCCCTTGGGGAAAGGTCCACAGGACAGTCTTGGGAAGTGCACACACACACACACACACACACACACACACACACACACACACACACAC